>NC_082645.1:51544269-51855936 GCF_028023285.1 Balaenoptera ricei
TCCATGAAAGCACAGACAGTATTTGTGTTATTCTCCAATCATTTCAGCACTAGCATGGTGTCTGGCGCAAGGTGCCGCTCCATAAATTTAAACCGAATGAATGAATAATCAGTCAATTAAATAAATTTCTTTGGGTACCGACTGGTCACAAAACTAAATTTAGGATCATTTTTTTAGATGTGCTTATGTAAGAGGGGCAGGGATTGGGAGGTGGAGGTAAGAATCCAAGACCAAGTAGAAAGTGTCAACTGGAAAACAGGAGAAGCATTAAAATAAAATGTTTTTTAGAAGTTCTGATTTCTTAGTTAAATGCTATTTTAAGGTGTCAAAAAAGCAGATGTGGAGATCTTATATTCATCAACCACCCATCCATTCCCCAGTGCCTGGCAAGGCAATTCATTACTCCAAGTGTTTTCATTTCTTGTTCCAGACAATTCCTTGGAAATAAATCCAATCAATCAAAACTTATTAAGCACCAATATTATACTTGGTCCTAACTGGGTTCTGGTTTCATCCTTAGATGAAAAACATTGTTTCTTCCTCAAATCACAGTTTAATCCAGGGACTTTAGGAGGCAGATCTCAATTTCAACATGGGGTATTTACCTAAATCCCTGAAACTTTAAATTCACAAGGAAATGTGACCAAATAAATAATAGAAGTCATCATCATAACCAAACAGCTCTTTCTTATTTATAAAGCTTTTTCATAAACACTACTTCTCACTCATGTTCAATAAAATACTGTGAATGAGAGAGGAAATTATTATTATGTCCATTTTCCTGGGTACACTTAGGATCAGGAAACAAATAATTTGGTCCAAAGTAACACAGATGGTAAGAAACAGGGATAGATCTCAAATCCAGGTCTTGCCACTCCAAATTCCCATGGTTTCCCCACTACACTTTGCTGTAATACGATAAACATTCCTCAAGGACCCCGTATCAACATGCTGTGGATTCTTCTAAACCTAGTGGTGCCTTTCCATCATCCGCCATTGATTCCTTTTGAGACTGATGGTACCTGTAAAATGAGGTGTACGAAAACTATTCCAAAATTTCGCACAGACACTATTGCTCCTTTGAAAGCCTCAGATACATAGCTCCTCTAGCTTTCAGGGCCTCCTTTGAAATATGACTCTGAGGGAGAATTTGGGTTGCTTTGGCCTTAACTGCTACCACTACACAAATGTCCCTTTACTCTATATCTTCTTTGTGTCAAATCCCTTGCATTCCTGCTAGCTGCCTCCAAGCTTGCCAGAATCAAGAACTTGGATAAAAACTAGCTGGCAGAAATTCAATCCAGGCAAGACAAAAGTGATGCTGATAGGCAGACATATTTAGAGTAAATAAGGAGAAGTGCTGTTTCGCTGGCAATCGGGACATCGTACCCACCAAACATAAACAGCTTTGTGGTGTTACTGGACTCTGTTGCTTCTGGACTTCCTAACAGCTACTGTGGCTGGAAATGCCATCTTCCATCTCCAGCTGGCTTGAAGGCTGCATACTGTCTTCCAAATTAAGTTTCTGCCACAGTGATGTACACATTTGTCATATCCAGCTGGACTACTATAATGCGTTCTAGCTGGTTCTCAATACACAAAACTACATAAACGTTACCGACAACAGTGTAAAGTAATTTACTAGTTGGGAAAACCAGTCATCAAAATTAGATGCATGCTTAGGTCTTTGGACAGGCCCTATGGCTGTCAAGTGGACAAAGGAGTATTAACTTTAGTCACTAAAGACCAAGTCACATCATAGGCTGATAGGAGTCCCATGCCCAAAACTTTGTAACAAGGATACAAACAGTTGATGAATTAAAAAGAAAGAGAGAAAGAAAGTGTCCAAAATCATAGCATGTTAGACTTTGACCTCCAAAATGGGTTTATTTGCCTACATGCCTTTCAAAATAAGACTTTTGACGCACACCCTGAATAAGTCAGATTTAAATAGGTAAGCATTTCTATACTCCACAGTACATCCTCACTCATTGAAAAACAATGAACAATAAAACATTAAGTGTAAAGTCACCTGTATAATTCATCCTGTCAAAATGCCACGTAAAAAATCCACTATTCTTTTATTAATATGGAAAACTGCAACTAGCAACATATTTTTTCAGTTAATTATCTCCAATTTTTGATTCCCAGAGAGTTGAAACTTTGAGTAAAGAAAAAAAAAAGTGTGTGTGTCTGTGTGTGTGTACTATGCAGTTTCCCCATTTGGACAAAAATTAAATGGTATAGTGCATAATACAGGCCAGAAATTGGCAAATTTTTTGTTTAAAGCCCAGATAATAAATATTTTAGGCTTTGTGGGCTATACATCTCTGTCCAAATGCTCCTAAAGCACAAGAGCAATCATAGCATGTAAATGAATGAACATGGCTGGGTTCCAATAAAACTTTCTTTATGAACTGAAAATTTAAACACCATTCTGAGCTTTCGGGCTGGATTTAGCCCATGGGTCATGGTTTGCTGATCCCTGTTCTATGGAACTTTATAAAATAAGACATAAAATTTCACACCATCAGGAACTAAATCCCTTGCTCTGTTAATGTCTTCCTGGGAGAACTTGGGCAAGTTATTTAAACTGCCTCGGTTTTCTCATCTGTAAAACGGCACAGTTAATAACATAAAAATCCTCAATAGATTATTGCGAGCATGAACTCTGATAATACCTTTTGCAAATGATACTAATTGCACACAGTAAGTGTTTAATAAATGTTGTCTATTAGCATACATTATTATTCTAGAGTTAACTCCTCTTTAGTTTATTTCAGTGAAAGAATTAGAAAAATAGCCATTTTCAAAATTATGTTTTTAAAAGCCTAGATATTCTCTTCTCAAGGAGGGATCCAAATTTACCGAAAGATATCAAAGAACATCTGGAATGGGGCAAATGGAGGAACAACCCAGAGTTGCAATACCTGTATCTGCCTAAAAGTCCAGCTCCATTTGAACTGACACCTACCCGATTTCTGTCTTCAACTGTCAGCAGCTCCTCCTCCACACATGTATCCAAGACATCTGTAACCAGAAGCTTGTCCACCAGTGTGGGCTGAAGGAGGTTCAGCAACTGGAGACACTCATCGTGAGCATTCTCAAAGGATGGAGAGGGCAAGTCGGTGAGATCAGGGTTCACGTACCGGGCGGCTAAGGGGTTGCCTGCTAGCCTGAGGGCGTCCACAAACATCCTAGCCCAGCCGAGGGGCCAGACCCCCTTCTCCAAGGTGTCCAGAAGCAGATCAGCTGCCTGCATGTTCCCAGTGGTGGCGGCCGTCCTCTGAATCTGCTCTTTCACCTCTGCAGGTAGAAAGGTCAGGTAGTCCAATACTGGCTCTACCTGGATGTACATTTTCACTCGGGCCCTGAAACACGAAATGAGATAGCAGAAATTCTTGTCTGCGGAACACCCATCCGACGACATCTTTCCTTCTCAGAGGCGGGAGAAGATTCTCCCCAATAGACGGACAAGTTGCTGTTCTCAGCTCAGCGGATGAGATGTGTGTCCCGCTGCTTTGGAGCGGCAGGGTCTGCAGCGATGCTCCTGACAACGACGGGGTTGCCTGCACGACGCCCAGGAGGGCGCGCGAGGGCGCGGTCGCACCTGGGCAGGTGGGCAGGTGGGCAGGACGCGGCGGCGGCGGGCGCTCGCCGGGGCCGGGGACCGGTGCGCCTCGTCTGCTCACTGGGGTGGAAGCTTCGGGGCCAGCTTTCCGCCAGGCAGTTATATAGTTTGCCTGACTTCGGTTTCTGTTTCGATTCTCTTCTTCAGGACTTTCCGCATGTAATCCGCCGGGCGGGGTGTGTTTGGACTGGGAGGAGCCACCCTTTGGTCGGTTCCGGTACGCACAGTCCTTCGGTCACGGGCCCTGCGGGGAAAAAAGAAAAGGAAAGGGAATTCTCTCTTCCAGCGAGTAAGACAGCAGCGCTCCAGCAATGCCAGCGGGTATTTCGTCTACCTTGCCAGGGTTCGCCCTTAAAATTCAGACTTCTTTCCCGGGGCCGTCTCGCATCACCCCTTGTCAGCGAAGATGTGGAGGGGGTGAAAGCGCGTGACTGGGGGCTTCCCAGCCCAGAGGGAAAGAGAAACTGCCAGAGACCCTGATGTCAACAGCAAGGTGTTAGCGTTGGCTGCTGAATGCAGGCAGCCCCTGGCCGCGCCTGAGTGGTAAAATGACAGGGGACAGGCAGAGAGACGAAGCTAAGAAGACATCTTTTCAGAGGTGTGTTAAGCCCAGAACCCCAGGATGACGTGACCTCTGTACCCTTTCCAGAACAAACCTGCCCTTCTGTGGGTCCCCAAGAAGTAACTCTTTGGGAATTTGTGGGTGGGTATGCAAAAAGAGCAAGTAATGATAAACGATTAACTTTATTGCCTCATGCATAGATAGTAGTATTTATTTGGCTTTGACCAAGGCCTGGTGACAGACGCTGAAGGACTTGAACCACCAACTCAGCTTAGGAGGAAGCCAAGACGGAAGGTCTCCCATCTCCCAGTATGTAAGTTCCCCATATTCTTTAATATACAACTTTCCTTTAATAAAACAAAACAAAATCCCCAACAACTTATTTTTGATGTAGCTGCCATTCTTTTCTTGGATTCAATACAGCAAGTTTTGGCTGAAGCAGCTAGGAACTTAATTAGCAACTAATGTACCAACTTGTAGTAAACATCAACATTTGTCTATGTCATGAGGGAAAAGAAAAGACACCCACACTGAAAAGTGGCAGCTTTGGTTCAGTACAGAAGCCACATAAATGTGAGTCCTTCACGTTGCTACTCATGCAGGTGTTCTGCAGCCCTGGATGACTGTGGGTGGTAGTTTATCTGCTTCATAATGAGAACCTCATGGTCCAGAATTATATGGAGGAGGAAGGGTCATTTAGGCTATCAAAAAGATATATTTAGGAAAAGGAATCTGCTAGCAATGCACATTCAATGAAGTTTGGATAGGCCGGGGAAGCTTGGTGGAGTTTTGGACTGGATAAGTGAAACACAGAATCTTTGTATTTACCGGAGGCATAGAAAATACCCAATTGAGTACATTATAGCTGTCGTCTTATATTATTTGCTAATTATATTATGTAGCTAAGCCTTTTTTCTTCCCCAAGGATTGTAAGCTGCTTGAAGAAAGGACATATTTACACAGGACCAGTACAATACTCTACAAATAGTAGGCCCTTGCTGATTTTCCCCCTGAATGGGAATTGTATTTGCCTTGACCCAGCAGCTGGCTTAATGTCAAACACACAGTGAAAGTTGTTGAAATGAAATAGAACCTTGGCCTTGCAGGTGAGCCTGATTTATGCTATTCTTTGCTGTCTCTTCATAAAATATTACCATATCTTTATTTACTTTGGAGAGTTTATCTTGTAGGTAGAAGATAACCACATTAGACATTTCTACAGAAGTATTCAAATTATCAATTTTAGTTATGTGTCTACAAAGATATCTGTTAGGGCTATTAAACTCCCCCTCACCCCCTCAGGTGCTGGCAGGTTTTATTCAGTATGTTAAAGCAAAAACAAACAAACAAACAAACCAAAAAACATTCAGTCCCCTGTTACTCATCCGTCCGTCCTTTAGTTTCAAACATTGGGGAATAAAAAGGGGTTGCTGATTAAATATGGGGAAATAATGACATCTTCTTAATGCCACAGAATTGCTGTCCTGGTGAAAGAGGGTCAAAAGTGGAAGTTTAAATGTTTGGTATTTAGATTATATCATTCATTCATTCATTCAATCACTTAAAAAATTGTTATTAAGAACCTACTATGTGGGGCTTCCCTGGTGGCGCTTAAGAATCCGCCTGCCAATGCAGGGGGCAGGGGTTTGAGCCCTGGTCCGGGAAGATCCCACATGCCGTGGAGCAACTAAGCCCGTGTGCCACAACTACTGAGCCTGTGCTCTAGAGCCCACGAGCCACAACTACTGAGCCTGCGTGCCACAACTACTGAAGCCTGTGCGCCTAGAGCCCGTGCTCCACAACAAGAGAAGCCACCGCAATGAGAAGCCCTTGCACTGCAACGAAGAGCAGCCCCCACTCACCGCAACTAGAGAAAGCCCGCGCACAGCAACGAAGACCCAAAGCAGCCAAAAAATAAAGTAAATCTTTAAAAAAAAAAAAGAACCTACTATGTGACCAGTGTTACTGTAGGGGCAGTTTATAAAACTAAACAAAGTTCCTACTTTTATGGGTCTGACATTCTAATGCGAGTGGGAAGACAGAAAATAAATAATAACTAGAAAATATACAGTGTGCCAGGTGAGGATAGGTGCTATGAGGACTATGGTAAGATCTAGCTAATAATGCACACTGCAGTTTCACTGGTTGATTTTCCATACAGATGCCCTCTCCTGACCCTCACCGTTAGCATCACATAATACCCATCAATAAAAATTATCAATACATATTTCCTTTCAGGTAAGAGTCACTTTGCTGGATGAAGATTGACTGATGAGGACTGATCCTGAGGGAAAATAGAAACCTCTTTTTTTTTAGGAATCTACCATAGTCTTGATAGGGCCACTACTGGAGGAAAGAAGTTGAGGAAAAAGAAAGCCAGTCTCTCAAAATGTATCCTTTTTCTTCATCTATATTTTTGCACCATGGTTTAGTTTATTTTCTTCTTTTTGTTTTAATAGGGGTTTCCTCTGTCACATTTCTTCAGATAACTTTTATTATCCTCCTCCTTATTGTTTCTAAACATAAGTTTCTGTTCCCTTTCTCCTTTGAGGTAGGAAGTACCTACCTCAATTGAGCTATATCTTTTCCTTTTTTCTAGAGCTGCCTTTTCTTTTTAAACCCAAAAGAAATATTTCAGTCTCCATCAGTTTTAAAAGTCACCTTTTAGCATTTTGTTTTTTAAATTGTAATTCAGGAAGATATTAGATAACAGATTCTTGCTGTTATCGAACTTACCATTTGAGTTTTCTACAGCTAAGAAGTAGTAAAAATCATAACTGCCACTTCTTTGACAAACTAGAACTACAGTTTAATGGCCACACATGGCAGAAATGCCTTTTCCAAAGAAAATGACAATAAATTTAATTTGATGAGGAAATGCTTCTAGAATTGTTGCTCTGTTTTTTTCACTTGTTTACTAAATTGTATCAATAAAGAGCCTATTTGTAATTTACAGTCAGATGCCCTTTGACTAGCAGAATAGAGCTGTGATTAAGCTGAGAGACTGTGAGCTCAGGATATCAGGATTCACGTCTCAGCTCTGCCTCTTAATTGCTGTGTGATCTTAGGAAAATAACCTCAAATGTCTCAGTTGTAAAACGAGAATGATGGTGATACCAGTACTATGTCATAAGGTTGTTGGAAGCACTTAGCACTAATCCTGGCATGTTATACATGCCCTATACATGACTGCCAGCACTTTTATACAAACGACGAGTAAGAGATGTTGCTAGCCCTCAACGAATGTGCAGTTGATAGAGGAAATAACTTAGTTATACACATAAACATTATATAATAACTAGCCATCTAACTGATACTTACACAGGATCCCTTTTTGCAAGAAACAAAAGCTCATAGGCTGATTTAGCAGAAAAGTTTATTGAAAGGATACCGTTTATATGTCAATGCTACTCTCTCACTTCGTCCCAGCTTACCCTTCCCCCTCCCCGTGTCCTCAAGTCCATTCTCAAATAGATAGCTAGTGGGAAGCAGCTGCATAGCACAGGGAGATCAGCTGGGTGCTTTGTGACCACCTAGAGGGATGGGATAGGGAGGGTGGGAGGGAGGCACAAGAGGGAGGGGATATGGGGATATATGTATGCACATAGCTGATTCACTTTGCTGCACAGCAGAAACTAACACAACATTGTAAAGCAAGTATACGCCAATAAAGATGTTAAAAAAAAGGATATTGTTTATATTTCAAAAACATAAATAGGTCCAAAATAGAAAAAAATTCTAAGTTTACTAGATCATGATACCCATTTCTTAATTACTTCCAAAAATTCAGTTATAAACTTTTGGTTTTAAGTGTGCACATGTGAAAGCTTTTCTACATAATGAAAAGTTTTGGCAAAAAAATCAGGTGTCAGTGAAACATTTTCCAAACATCCATTTTTCTAAATACTTCCTCCATAGCTTAAGTCCTTTTAAAAGCAGTTACTTGCATATTTGCACACCTTTAAAACAACACCTTTGCCTCAAAGGCATAAATTGGCTGAGCTTTTCTTTTACTTTATTTTACAGTAAATGCTCAAGAGCAAACTACAGTCAAATGTAGGTAGAGTGCCATTGTCTTTTCCTTGAAATCCTGGTTGACATTTAGCTGGTGAGCACTGTGGGGTTAGATGTCTCAGCCTGTGTCCATTCTGATTGAGGAGTGGCTGCGCTAGTTGCTTAATACCCACCCCATATACTTAGTAAAATATTTTCATTTCACCTCTGCTCCTATATAGCTGACAAAGTCTTGAAGTAGGAGTAGGAGACATGAGTTATTGCTGTAGAATGAGTTATTGAAATCAAATATTGAGATAAATTGAGCCAAACTTTTGAGCTGCTAAATCACATGGTCACACTAAGATTTTTTTAAAAAATAACACATTGTCAATTACAATTTATTTTTATTATTAATACACTAGATTATATCAGTTGCATTTTAAAATCTTATTTCACTTTTGTCTGATCCCTTACTTTTAAGTTTGTATTGTTGTTTGTATTTTAGGATATGTCATTCTATTTGTACATGTAAAGATTTTCTAAATATATATATATATATATATTTATTTATTGGGGTCCGTGTTCAAATATTTTAGCTGATAGGGGATCAAGAACAAAGTACTTGGAGACTACAGCTCTAGAGAGCTTCCCAAGGGCTAGAGATTGTGTTAAATTTGAAGAGCAGTATAATAAGAATGAAGGGGGGGCTTCCCTGGTGGCGCAGTTGTTGAGAATCCGCCTGCCAATGCAGGGGACACGGGTTCGAGCCCTGGTCTGGGAAGATCCCACATGCCGCGGAGCAGCTAAGCCCGTGAGCCACAATTACTGAGCCTGTGCGTCTGGAGCCTGTGCTCCGCAACAAGAGAGGCCGCGATAGTGAGAGGCCCGCGCACCGCGATGACGAGTGGCCCCCGCTTGCCGCAACTAGAGAAAGCCCTCGCACAGAAACGAAGACCCAACACAGCCATAAATTAATTAATTTAAAAAAAAAAAAAAAAAAGAATGAAGGGGGAAGGTGTGGAGGTGAAAGAAGAGAAAGCTCTGGGAGGAAAACAAATTCAACGTTTAGATCTTAAAAGTAGAATATTCCAAATTGCTAGCGTTATTATTGCTTTGTGACAAATGTTGGTATATTAAGTTAATACATGGAACTTGAATATATTTCATAGCCTATTGCCAGACATGCTGTCCAGCAGATTTGTTCCTGAATTGAATCTTTTATAAAAAATTAATTTTTATTTAAAAAATAGTTTATATTCACTGTAGAAATTTCAGGGGGAAAATCACATCATATTGAAGAAGATTATATGAATTACTTATAATCCTATCACCCAGAGATAGGCATTATTAATATTTCAAATGCATTTCCTACCAATATTTAATTGCACAAATATATGTGTAAATGCATGTGTTTGCACATACCTATACACACTCAACATCTGTTCATCGGAGAGTGAGCTGAGGTGGTCTCAACTGTGAGGAAGAGATCTCCAAGGAAGAGATCTCCATAGGTAGATTGTATTGACATTCCAAGGGGAGAAAGAATCTGTGAGAAATTCCCTGCGGCAGGGAAGGCCAGGATATAATAAGTTCATTCCTGTGTTGCCTTTGCTGTACTGACTCTTCTTAGTCCCAGGTCTTCCATGAAAGGCTGCCACATGTAATAGGTTTGTGTTGTGGTGCTTTGGTTAATAAAGGAGAGGCAGTGGCCCCATGGAGCAGAGCTACACAGAGAGAAAAGTGTATCTGTAGAAAGGGAGACAGGGAGCATGGATTGAGAATTCCATCCAAGAGAGACAATGAGAGCATAAGCCCTCTAGGGATTGTCAGACAAATCAGGAACTGTGCCAGACTTACCATGCTCTACAGGATACGAAGGGCCATCTCAGTAGGCATACTTTCAGGTGCAAGGTAAAGACGATGCCTGAGTAGGTGTGGCCCAGCAACAGGAATTGATTTTTCTCACATAACAAGAAGAGCCAATGATTCATTGAGGTCAGAACTCTGGGATGTGTCCTGTAATTTTCTTGGCTTTTCTCTCATGGTTGCAAAATGGCTACTACAGCTCTGAACATCATTTCTTCCTACAACTCGACTTAAAAGTAGGTTGTAGCAGGATGGAACATAGAGTTTCTCCCACTTGCCTTCTCCACAGTGAAGGAAAAAAAAAGTGTCCCTGGAGTCTCACAGCAGAATTTTTTTTTATATGTCTCATTGGCTAGAACTGGGCTGTGACACCTCCCCTAAAATAAAGTGATACCTGCTCAAAATACTAAAAAATTCTGATTTCTAATAGTAAGGCACTGTTTGTCACAGGAGCTCAAGCCATTTTATTTGACTATTAAAATACAAAAATAACCCAGAGAAGGCTAGAAAAATTTGTGTTTTAGATGCTTTCCTTAACTGAGCACACACATTGCCCTTGAAGAGCATCCCCAATAGGAAGTACCAAAGCAGCACATTCAGTTCTTTGTTGTGGTGGCAAAGTGAGCTAGAAAGTTGTTCTCAAGCCTAGCTGTATATTTGACTCACAGGGAGACATATATACAATTATTTATTGCATCAGAATCTCCACGATTGGAACTTTATTGTCAATTATTTCTCCTTTCAATTCCACCTGTGATTCCACTCTCCAGCCAGAGTTGAGAACTAGAGATGAGGGCCTCTGCTAGCCTAGGGCCAACAGAGTACAGTGGAGTCTCGTTACTCGCTATAAACTCACCCTGAATTAGCGAATACGGAACGACTTCTCCTGGGGAAGTATTAGGTTCCTGAGAGCCTAATTCACAACATTTCTAAAACCAATCAATGCATAACCTTGCTTTGTGTGTGTTTCTATTTAAAGACCCCTTATTTAATATATATTGTTAATTCACTGACATTATACTCAGGGTCAACAACACTGTAACGCACACCTGAATGAAGCTTATCTAACACATATTTCTCTTTGAGGCACATCACAGCCTTCCAGTGCTTGGATACACTAGATAACACTTCAGGACTATGCTTGGGGCCATTTAAAACAGTGAAATCACCAACAAAAAGCACAAAAATATAAAAAAAATTAGCACTAAACATATGATGAAAAGGACACTGGTTTGCAAGATGAAAACTGAAACAAGTAGTAGAGCATCCCCTTGTTCAACCTCAGCTAGGAAAATTAAATTTTATAATACTTAAGAATATTTAAAATAAAATATTTCCTGATATACACCTAAAAGAATTTAATTTTTCTCCTCTGAATTCCTAATTAGAATGTGTGTATCCGTGTGTTGCATTTGTGTGTCTATATGCAAATTTGTGTTGAGGGTGTAAAGATTCAACAGCTCTAGGGGAGCTTGCATGGTCCTTCCCACCCCTCAGAAGTGGTACACAATTTTAGAACTTAATTAGCACAGAGGGTTTCATTTCATTGATTCTTTCTCCCTCAAATGCAATTAAAAACCTCAAGAGGGACGTATCGTACGATGTGGGAGATTTTAAAAATTTTAATGATAGCGTGGCCCAAATTATTTTGTTACTACAAATGATCTATTTTAAAATACTTTAAGATGAAGGATTTATGATTTTAACAGATGGATGACTGTAAATAAGGCTGCAAGCTTGGACTGTAAGTGATGTTCTACATCTCAGAAATATTTTGTTTTTCAGGAATAGACTGCTTATGTGCACATAAATGTGCTGTGTGTTGTTAATTAGGGATTAAGAATAAGAGTAACATACAGTATTAGTAGAACATCACAATGAACTGTAGAGAAAACCTGAGCTTCCTCACGAAATGAATTCTAAAAGCTGGCCCAGAATCTCAGGTGAGGCCAAGCACTGCCTGTGGCTTAGTAAGTTCCCTGGACCCTAGATGACCCAGCAGACCCAGAGCAGTACAGGCCAAGTCCTAGACATTCAGGAGTATGCACGCCCTTCCCAGAAAGGGACTTGCCTTGCTTCCTTCCTTAGGCTCCTCTGTAGAGCTGCTGGCTGCTGATGGTGTTGCCTCTGCCGCCACCTTGTGGGGTTTTAACTATCAAATCTTAATTGTGTCAGAACTGGTTTGGCTGGTCTCAAGTAAATAAAACTGTAACTAGGTACAATTATAGATTTATTTTTTTGCCAGATAACAGAAAAGGGATATAATCTACACTTCCCAATGGGAAGATAATTTAGTATAAATTATTATATCTTATAAAAACAGAGAACAGAAAGAGGACTAATTTATCTGCTAGTAGGGAATTTCCCCATTTTGCCAAAGGTGCACTGAGAGTCATAGAAGTTGTATTATTCTGCCCAACGTCACACAGCCAGTAGATGAACTTGGAGTCAATTATCAATCTCTAAAATATTTACTGCACAGTTCCTTCAAGAGTTAAAATAGACAATAACGACTGGAACCAATTGTTTTAAAATGCAGGTAGTATTGTTATTCCAGCATGCCGAGGACAACAGATCAGGGGATGATTGCCATTGAAAAAACAGTTTGTTACAGTTTCCAAGAGGAGGGGGCACACCAGACCATGCAGGGCCACGTAGGAAAGCACCAGGGTCAGTCAGGAGGCAGAAGGAGTAAGGGGAAAGCCTGGGGTGGGAGCCTTTATTTTGGTTTCCATGGGAATGGCCAGGCAAGGCAGGGTAAGCAGGGTTAGAATTGGCTGGTTTGAATAATTTTAGCAGGCTCTGGGGCAGGGAAGCTGTTTCTTCTAGGTGCCTGGTATCTGGCCCCAGGAAGATTAGTGCAGAGGATACTGCCTCTTGACAAGTAAGAGCCAGAGAGAGGAGATAGTTCAGAGTTTGGGCTCTGGATTGGCTAGTTTGCGATGAAAGTGTTTTCCCTGTTCAGTGTTTTGCTACCTCTAAGAAGTGGTTAATCCTGGGAGGGACAGTCAGTGAGGACCCAGATCCCAGAACATCAAAAATACAGAAAATAAGAAAATGTAGTTAGTGTACCAATTAACATATTCTCCTGAAGTCAGAGAGTGTGTCTGAATGAATGAAATCAGTAGATAAAGGGAAATTGTTCTGTTATAGGTATTAATTTATTATCTGCATGATATGGTTAGCTGATAGTTTTCTACATGAATGTTTCTCAAATATCAATCAGGAGGAAATATCAAAATTGATCTAAATATCAGCTATTTTTTTCATTCTTGAATAACTATCATAGGGTCATAAGCTTGAGGATACATGTTTGCTTAGTTAATACTTTAAGGTGGAGATTATAATCATTTAATTTTTCAAATTTATACTGAAAAAGCTCTATTTTAGGCACATGCATTTTCCAATAGAAATCAGTTCTGTTTCCTTCCAAACAGTTTTTTACTTTATGTGTACATGTATTTAAAATACTATACAGAAAGACATTTTACACAGGAATTTTAAGTTTTAAAAATATTTGATCTTTCTTACTCATATACCTAGATATTTGCTATGTCCTCACTCACACCTTTTTGGTACTTTCTCTTGATTTAATTACGTTTTCTGATATCACTAACTTCCATTTTGACAATTTATGAGCAAACTGTGGCCTAAAGATTCTGTTGCTAGGTTACATCCTCCTTTCTCCTCCCCGCACCACCCCACCCCTTCTTCTGGGCTGGTTGCCACAGTGCTTCTTGTAATGGGTGGCTCAAGTCTGTACTGGAATCATGGTGGCTGAATAAAAATCTAGATTCTCATTCTCCCTCTCTCATCTCCATAGCCTAGTTGCTCAATCAAGCATTTGGATTTAATTAAAGAGAGATTCACCATTTGATATAATTATTCTATAAATACTAACTTTAGGCAACTTATCTGGATTTTTGCCTTACAAAAAAATTACATAAGTTGAGTCTCTAACTGAAGAGTCATTAAATCTTGGCAGGATTATAAATGTAAGTTATGGGATTTATTTTTGTTCACTGTGTTTGATCTTTTCCACTTGCCTCTAAAGATCCATGCTCCACCCTCCTCTACATTGAACTGTTCCCTGGGAGGCTGACCTTTATGAATTGTGTCCTTGAACTCTCTTTTCCTCTGGCTTCTGATTGGGATCAGCCAGTGGACGCACTGAAAGGAGATCAGAGGCAGGGAAGAGAGTGAGGCTGTGGTATTTGTTCCTCGGTTCCCTTCCATCCAGTTCATTGTGCATCCCTCTACTGAAGGTCAGGTCAGGTGGCCCTCTCCACACAGCTACTGTCTCCAGGTTTCAGTGGCTGCTTCCTTGCCTTGCCCCCCTCAGCCTAAGGGTGGTAACGGGTTCTCACTGTTGCTTGCACTGAGATGCTATATCATCCCTCATTGATGCCTCTTAACTATGTCAACACCTTTGTAAATAGTGACTTTATCATAGTCCCTCAATTACTGTGTTTGAGTGTGCCATCTGCATTTTTGGTAGATGCGCCAACAACTGAGTTTTACGGGTAAAGGCCAGAAAGCAAAGCAAATGTTTAGGTAGGCTCAGTTGAGCAGATCTTGTGGATGGTGCATTAACTGGGTTCCTTCTATCCACCCAGGTTGTTCTGGCACCATCACTGATCATGAGTCCTCATCTATGTTAATATATGTCATAATTCCTACCCTCTGGGACCTTACAAGGAGAGTACTAAACTCTTTCCTTTTTCTTTTACCTTATAAGTGCTTTATAGCTTAATTCTTACCTTAGAAAGCTTTAAGCATGGGACTTCATTCATTCATTCAAAACTACAACACTGTGGGTTGTCATTTTCCAAACATGAAAAATCATTAGGTTATATTTTGTTTTAAAAAGATTTTGCAACTGTTTTGATCTGTGCCTGCATTCGCAATGCATCTTATTACTCAGTTTTCTCTTAAAATGTAATTGGTGCTACTTATTTCACAAGATTGTTGTGAAGATCAAATGTAATAATCTGAAAAATAGCTGTGAAAAGTATTATGTGCTATATAAATAAATAGATTGTAGGGGAATTCCCTGGTGATCGAGTGGTTAGGACTCTGCACTTTTACTGCCAAGGGCCCGGTTCAGTCCCTGGTCAGGGAACTACAATCCCACAAGCCGTGAGGCACGGCTAAATAAATAAACAACAAATATTTAGTTTAAAAAAAGATTGTAAATTTTTCATTCATTCTTATTACCAGGTCTTATTTCCACCAGCAATTTTATCTTCACACATGCACAAAACACCTGAGGATTACTGTGGAAGTGAGATGATCTCAGCTTTTAGACAGTCTATAATCTAAAAATTTAAAAACTGGACCACTTTTATGGTTTTGATTAAATTATTTTAGTTTTTGGTAACTTAAATTCACATTATACATAATCAAGTTACTTACTAAAGGGATAAACACCAGCCAAAAATATCAGTCAAAATTATTTCATTTATATCTTTCTAGAAAGTCAGTTTTGTGAGTGTATGATCTCATGTTAATATGGAGTCTGATATTCATGAGCATGAAACCTGGATTTAAAATCTAAGACAGGAGGGACTTCCCCGGTGGTGCAGTGGTTAAGAATCCACCTGCCAATGCAGGGGACACAGGTTCGAGCCCTGGTCCAGGAAGATCCCACATGCCACAGAGCAACAAAGCCTGTGCGCCACAACTACTGAGCCTGCGCTCTAGAGCCTGTGAGCCACAACTACTGAGCCCACGTGCCACAACTACTGAAGCTTGCGTGCCTACAGCCCGTGCTCTGCAACAAGAGAAGCCACGGCAATGAGAAGCCTGCGCACCACAACGAAGAGTAGCCCCCGCTCGCCACAACTGGAGAAAGCCTGCATGCAGCAAAAAAGACCCAACACAACCAAAAATAAATTTTAAAAAACCCAATAAATTTTTAAAAAATAAATAAATAAAATAAATATTAAGACAGGTATTTTTCCACCATTACTCGAGTCACAGATTACTTAACCCAGGCTATTAATTATAGTGTTGCTGCTTTTATTGAGCATTAGTTGTGGACACACATTGTGGTTAACATTATATATAGCATTTCTAAAGAAGTTTGTGTTGCATCCAAATTGCTTAATAGGGCTTAGCAATCCAAGTGAGGATATATATATTCAGAAGCTACCATTCCTCACCTTTCTGAAGAGCCCTGTTGACACTTTTCATATATGCATTATTGTTTATTAAATTGCTTTAATAAATAGTACTCTTCTGCCAAAAGAGTACTTAATTATCAGAATTAGAAACAGAAAATTGTGCTGTTGAAAGCCTAGCTGAATAAGGTCAATTTGTCAAGTGGTTGGTCTCAGTAACAAATGGTAAATAATACTCATTTTTGTCTTATTTGGGAAGCTTATTATATCTCTCTGTCCTCACCAGTGGGCAGAACCCTTAGGCAGTTGCTGAAAGAAACAGAAAGTTTTGGACTTTTAATGAAATTATTACTGAATGACTTCATTTTATACTGCCATGTTTTTATGCCTTACGAAATGAACACATATAGAGCCTTCATTATTCCGTGTCAAAAAGACAATTAATAATTTCTGGAGAAAGTATGATAATTATTGCATGTATATCAATTAAAGCAATGGCATGAAATCTATGTGAATACATTTTAGCATGAAATAAATAAATTCTAGGGTGGATCCAAGGTGACAACACAACAGACACTTAGGACTAAGTGTCTCCTCTTCCTCACCTTTCAGGTCTTGTATGTTATAGACAACTCTTTCCCCCTAAAATTCATTTGTTGAAGCCTAACTCCCAGTGTGATGGCATTTGGAGATAGGGTCACTCAATGGTAATAAGGTTTAGATGAGGTTAAGAAGGTATGCCCCTCATGATGGGATTAGTGCCCTTATAAGAAACACCAGAGAATTTGCTTCTCTGTCTCCCTCCAACAAAAGGACAAGCATGGATACAGTGAGAAGGCAGCATCTGCAACTCAAGGAGTGCGATCTCACCAAACACCAACCCTGCTGGCACCTTGATCTTGGACTTTCAGTCTCCAGAACTGTGAGAAATAAATTCCCATTGTTTAAGCCATCCAGTCTATTGTATTTTATGGCAGCACGAGCTGACTAAGACATTGGGTGTGCATAACTTCTCAAACTATATGGATTTAAAGGTTGCCAGAATCACTTTGCATATATAATAAGCTTCACCTTTAATCCACTAGGTCATAAGCTATTTCTATTATTCATTAGTTTTTATGGACAACAATGTCAAAGAAGCATTAATTTCTTAGGCCCCTCTCACTTTCATTACCGCCAACAGCAATTAATTTTCATTTTAGGGCCATTTTGGAGGAACACCTCTCACCTCCCACTGAATTCTTCACTACTTCTCAACAGTTGCTGTATATGTATCAAGTGGAGAGTAGCAAGGTTCAGCAAGAAGCAGATGTTGGGTGGTTGGTAGGCACTGTTCACTCCAGCCAGCCTCTTAGATCAACAACCTACCTGACATTGTCACTTAGTCTCCTAGGCGTCTCAAATCTAACATGTTCAATGTTGATTTTTGATTTGGCCATCCCAAATAGCTCTTCCTCCAGTTGCCACCACTGGCAAAGATACAAAACTGGACACTAGTTAAAGTGGTAAGGATGACTGAAGTTGGTCATATACTATTAATAATAGGGAAATAATAATAATAGGGAAAAGAATCCAGCGTGAACTGGACTCAACTTTGATTTGTACAGCGGTGACTGTGTATTTTAAAGGGAGGATGAGGGAATAAGGAGGGGTTAAGTGGGGGCTCTGTAGAATCAGGGAAGTGAAAAAATGACAAAAAGCGGGAAGAGGGGTCTAGTGCATGTGAAACCCATCTGGGTTTGCTAACTGGCCCTTATGGAAGTTAGGCTCCTGCCCTCTCACAGAGCCAGGGAGACAGGAGCTCTACCTTCAGGTGTTGGCTGGAACAAACAGTAAATTCTTTTGGAAGCCTTGAGTCTTCTCACAGAGGCACTTTAAGGGGGTGCTAGTGTCATCATAGGGATACAGCCTTGAGCTGCCAGAAACTAAGTTAGTGTTTGTTCAAGTTTTTATTGGACAGGATTAAGAAGAGAGCTCAGAAGAACCTGGCTAGAGTTGGGTCAAGGAGAGAATCTTTGTCACCAAGCCATTAAGGGGCAAATCCAAAAACATCAGTAAATCCTGAAGGCTATACCTTAAAAGTGGAAAATGATCTCACCATGTCAACTGCTGCTGCATAGTAAGTCACCATCATCTCTGAATTATCAACAGATCGCTAATAGATCTCCTTGCTTCTTCACTAACCCCCTTCAGTCTATTGTCAGCACAGCCAAAAGAGTGATGCTTTAAAAATTAAGTTATATCATGTCCGGCTAAGGCTCCAAACCCTTCAGTGGCTCCTTATCTCACCCAGAGAATGAAAGAAAGTCCTTGCAATGGCCTATAAAGGCCTGGCGTGATCTGCCCCAATGCCCCGGCTCTGTAACCACTCTATGACTCGTCCTGGCTCAATCCACACCAGTCTCACTGGCCTCCCTGCTGTTCTTTAAACAGGTCAGAAGGCTTCTGCTTTAGGATTGTAACTCCAGTTCTGCCTGGAATATTCTTCCTACAGATAATTTCATGCCTAACTTGTTCATGTTCTTTAAGCCTTTGCGCAAACATCCCCTACTTTACAAGGCTACCTTGGGCATCCCATTTGATACTGCCACCTACTCTGTCACCTCCCTACCCCTACCTCTGCTTTCATGTTCCTTTTGTTCCACAGCATTTATCATCTTCTAACATACTATAAAATAATTTACTTATTCATTATCTTTACTTATTATTGTCTATTCTTCCTGCTAGAATATAAGCTCCACAAGGGCAAGGATATACTTCTCACTCCCACTAATGTATATTTTTTCCATCTAAACTAGTACTAGAGTATAGATGTTCAATAAGTATTTGTTGACTAAAATGAATTAGTCTGTGAAATTTTTTAGTGATATAAAATAAGCTCCATTAATGCTGTTTTTCATTAGCTGGTATATCTTGTTATAGTATTTGGCATATAAATGATTTCTATGAGATGCTCTGGCTCTGGAACTGAAGTTTGCTAAGGAGCAGTAAATATTTACCTTGTCTTTCATGTCCCTGTTTCTCCACCTGTAAAAAGAGGGAGAGAAAGAAAAATTTCATTTAGAGGGAAAGAGAAAATGAGGCGGCAACAGATAGGAAAGGGAACCATAGTTATTTCAGTGTTTATACTGTACTAATAAATGTACTGGTTAATTGAATATCTAAACTTACCCTAAGACCAAAGACCACCAAGATTTGAAAGAAATACTCTAGGTAATACTGTAGTCATGAAAACTTTATGGTCACCAGAAAGCATGTATCCTGTGTAAGAGAAGTAATTATTGGCTAATCTTAGTCAAAACCATGCATGTTCTTGTTTATTTTTCTAGCTATTGGTGTGTCATTTTTCTGCTCCTTAAGCACTCTCCACTTATGGTGTAAATAATTTTTATTACATTTTAAAATACTATGTTTGTGGGTGGAGAGACAGGGGCAAATGCATTGTTTAACAGACCACATTCTGCAGCCAAATTTCCTGGATTCTAATCTCAGCTTTGCTACAAACTATGCAGCTCTGGATAAGTGATACACAACTCTCCACCTTACTTTTTACATTTATAAAATGGAGGTAATAATAGTATATACCTGATGGAGTTCTTTCAAGGAATAACACCTCACAACACAATGCCTGTTACATACTATTCACTCTAAAAATAGCTATTTTTATAAAATAATGGAGTATTTTCTGAAAAAACGTATAATTTAAAGTTGTTGTTTTTAACATCTTTATTGGAGTATAATTGCTTTACAGTGTTGTGTTAGTTTCTGCTGTATAACAAAGTGAATCAGCTATATGCATACGTATATCCCCATATCCCCTTCCTCTTGCGTCTCCCTCGCACCCTCCCTATCCCACCCCTCTAGGTGTTCACAAGCACCAAGCTGATCTCCCTGTGCCATGCAGCTGCTTCCCACTAGCTATCTAGTTTACATTTGGTAGTGTATATACGTCAATGCTACTCTCTCACTTTGTCCTTCCCCCTCCCTGTGTCCTCCAGTCCATTCTTTACGTCTGTGTCTTTATTCCGGTCCTGCCCCTAGGTTCTTCAGAACCTTTTATTTTATTTTAGATTCCATATATATGTGTTAGCATATGGTATTTGTTTTTCTCTTTCTGACTTACTACACTCTGTATGACAGACTCTAGGTCCATCCACCTCATTACAAATAACTCAATTTCGTTTCTTTTTATGGCTGAGTAATATTCCATTGTACATATGTGCCACATCTTCTTTATCCATTCATCTGTTGATGGACATTTAGGTTGGTTCCATGTTCTGGCTATTGTAAATAGTGCTGCAGTGAACATTGTGCTACATGATTCTTTCTGAATTATGGTTTTCTCATGGTATATGCCCAGTAGTGGGATTGCTGGGTCATTTGGTAGTTCTATTTTTAGTTTTTTAAGGAACCTCCATACTGTTCTCCATAGTGGCTGTATCAATTTACATTGCCACCCACAGTGCAAGAGGGTTCCCTTTTCTCCACACCCTCTCCAGCATTTATTGTTTGTAGACTTTTTGATGATGGCTATTCTGACCAGTGTGAGGTGATACCTCATTGTAGTTTTGATTTTCATTTCTCTAATGATTAGTGTTGTTGAGCATCTTTTCATGTGTTTTTAGCAATCTGTATATCTTCTTTGGAGAAATGTCTATTTAACTCTTCTGCCCATTTTTGGATTGGGATGTTTGTTTTTTTGATATTGAGCTGCAAAGAGCAGCTTGTATATTTTGGAGATTAACCCTTTGTTAATTGCTTCGTTTGCAAATATTTTCTCCCATTCTGAGGGTTGTCTTTTCATCTTGTTTATAGTTTCCTTTGCTGTGCGAAAGCTTTTAAGTTTCATTAGGTCCCATTTGTTTATTTTTGTTTTTATTTCCATTTCTCTAGGAGGTGGGTCAAAAGGATCTTGCTGTGATTTATGTCATAGAGTGCTCTGCCTATGTTTTCCTCTAAGAGTTTTATAGTGTATGGTTACATTTAGGTCTTTAACCCATTTTGAGTTTACTTTTGTGTGTGGTGTTAGGAAGTGTTCTAACTGCGTTATTTTACATGTAGCTGTCCAGTTTTCCCAGCACCATTTATTGAAGAGGCTGCCTTTTCTCCATTGTATACTCTTACCTTCTGTATCAAAGATAAGGTGACCATATGTGCGTGGGTTTATCTCTGGGCTTTCTATCCTGATCCATTGGTCTATACTTCTGTTTTTGTGCCAGTACCATACTGTCTTGATTACTGTAGCTTTGTAGTATAGTCTGAAGTCCGGGAGCCTGATTCCTCCAGCTCCATTTTTCTTTCTCAAGGTTGTTTTGGCTATTCAGGGTCTTTTGTGTTTCCATACAGATTGTGAAATTTTTTGTTCTAGTTCTGTGAAAAATGCCATTGGTGGTTTGATAAGTATTGCATTGAATCTGTAGATGTTTTGGGGTAGTATAGTCATTTTCACAATGTTGATTCTTCCAATCCAAGAACATGGTATATCTCTCCATCTGTTTGTATCATCTTTAATTTCTGTCAGCAGTGTCTTATAGTTTCCTGCATACAGCTCTTTTGTATCCTTAGGTAGGTTTATTCCTAGGTATTTTATTCTTTTTGTTGCAGTGGTAAATGGGAGTGTTTCCTTAATTTCGCTTTCAGATTTTTCATCATTAGTGTATAGGAATACAAGAGATTTTTGTGCATTAATTTTGTATCCTGCTACTTTACCAAATTCATTGATTAGCTCTAGTAGTTTTCTGGTAGCATCTTTAGGATTCTCTATGTATAGTATCATGTCATCTGCAAACAGTGACAGTTTTACTTCTTTTCCAATTTGGATTCCTTTTATTTCTTTTTCATCTCTGACTGCTGTGGCTAAAACTTCCAAAACTATGTTGAATAATAGTGGTGAGAGTGGGCAACCTTGTCTTGTTCCTGATCTTAGAGGAAATGCTTTCAGTTTTTCACCCTTGAGAATGATGTTTGCTGTGGGTTTGTCATATATGGCCTTTATTATGTTGGGGTAAGTTCCCTCTATGCCTACTTTCTGGAGAGTTTTTAATCATAAATGGGTGTTGAATTCTGTCAAAAGCTTCTTCTGCATCTATTGAGATGATCCTATGGTTTTTATCCTTCAGTTTGTTAATATGGTGTATCACATTGATTGATTTGCGTATATTGAAGAATTCTTGCATTCCTGGGGTAAACCCCACTTGATCACGGTGTATAATCCTTTTAATGTGCTATTGGATCCTGTTTGCTAGTATTTTGTTGAGGATTTTTGCATCTATGTTCTTCAGAGATATTGGCCTATAGTTTTCTTTTTTTGTGACATCTTTGTCTGGTTTTGGTATCAGGGTGATGGTGGCCTCGTAGAATGAGTTTGGGAGTGTTCCTCCCTCTGCTATATTTTGGAAGAGTTTGAGAAGGATAGGTGTCAGCTCTTCTCTAAATGTTTGATAGAGTTCGCCTGTGAAGCCATCTGGCACCGGGCTTTTGTTTGTTGGAAGATTTTTAATCACAGTTTCAATTTCAGTGCTTGTGATTGGTCTGTTCATATTTTCTATTTCTTCCTGGTTCAGTCTCGGAAGGTTGTGATTTTCTAAGAATGTGTCCATTTCTTCCAGGTTGTCCATTTTATTGGCATATAGTTGCTTGTAGTAATCTCTTATGGTCCTTTGTATTTTTGCAGTGTCAGTTGTTACTTCTCCTTTTTCATTTCTAATTCTGTTGATTTGAGTCTTCTCCCTTTTTTTCTTGATGAGTCTGGCTAATGGTTTATCAATTTTGTTTATCTTCTCAAAGAACCAGCTTTTAGGTTTATTGATCTTTGTTATTGTTTCCTCACTTCTTTTTCATTTATTTCTGATCTGATCTTTATGATTTCTTTCCTTCTGCTAACTTTGCAGGGGTTTTTTATTCTTCTTTCTCTAATTGCTTTAGGTGTAAGGTTAGGTTGTTTATTTGAGATGTTTCTTGTTTCTTGAGGTAGGATTGTATTGCTATAAACTTCCCTCTTAGAAGTGCTTTTGCTGCATTCCATAGGTTTTGGGTCATCGTGTTTTCATTGTCATTTGTTTCTAGGTATTTTTTTATTTCCTCTTTGATTTCTTCAGTGATCTCTTGGTTATTTAGTAGCATATTGTTTAGCCTCCATGTGTTTGTATTTTTTAATTTTTTTTCCTTTAATTGATGTCTAGTCTCATAGCATTGTGGTCAGAAAAGATACTTGATATGATTTCAATGTTCTTAAATTTACCAAAGCTTGATTTGTGACCCAAGATATTGCCTATCCTGAAGAATGTTCCATGAGCACTTGAGAAGAAAGTGCATTCTGTTGTTTTTGGGTGAAATGTCCTATAAATACCAATTAAGTCCATCTTGTTTAATGTGTCATTTAAAGCTTGTATTTCCTTATTTATTTTCATTTTGGATGATCTTCCCTTGGTGAAAGTGAGGTGTTAAAGTCCCCTACTATGATTGTGTTACTGTTGATTTCCCCTTTTATGGCTGTTAGCATTTGCCTTATGTATTGAGGTGCTCCTATGTTGGGTGCATAAATATTTACAATTGTTATATCTTCTTCTTGGATTGATCCCTTGATCATTATGTAGTGTCCTTCTTTGTCTCTTATAATAGTTTTTATTTTAAAGTCTATTTTGTCTGATACGAGAATTGCTACTGCAGCTTTCTTCTGATTTCCATTTGCATGGAATATCCTTTTCCTACCCCTCACTTTCCGTCTGTATTTGTCCCTAGGTCTGACGTGGGTCTCTTGTAGACAGCATATGTACTGGTCTTGTTTTTGTATCCATTCAGCCAGTCTATGTCTTTTGGTTGGAGCATTTAATCCACTTACATTTAAGGTAATTATCGATATGTATGTTCCTTTACCATGTTCTTAATTGGTTTGGGTTTGGGTTTGTAGGTGTTTTCCTTGTCTTGTGTTTCCTGCCTAGAGAAGATCCTTTAGCTGTTTGGTGGTGCTGAATTCTCTTAACTTTTGTTTATCTGTAAAGGTTTTAATTTCTCCATTGAATCTGAATGAGATCCTTGCTAGGTAGAGTAATCTTGGTTGTAGTTTCTTCCGTTTCATCACTTTAAATATGTCCTGCCACGCCCTTCTGGCTTGCAGAGTTTCTGCTGAAAAAATCAGCTGTTAACCTTATGGGGATTCCCTTGTATGTTATTTGTTGCTTTTCCCTTGCTGCTTTTAATATTTTTTCTTTGTATTCAATTTTTGATAGTTTGGTTAATATGTGTCTCGGTGTGTTTCTCTTTGGGTTTATTCCGTATGGTACTCTCCGTGCTTCCTGGACTTGATTCACTATTTCACTTCCCATATTAGGGAAAGTTTTGACCATAATCTCTTCAAATATTTTCTCAGACCCTTTCCTTTTCTCTTCTTCTTCTGGGACCCCTATAATTTGAATGTTGCTGCATTTAATGTTGTCCCAGAGGTCTCTGAGACTGTCCTCAGTGCTTTTCATTCTTTTTTCTTTATTCTGCTCTGCAGTAGTTATTTCCACTATTTTATCTTCCAGGTCACTTACCCGTTCTTCTGCCTCAGTTATTCTGCTATTCTAGAGTATTTTTAATTTCAGTAATTGTGTTGTTCATAACTGCTTGTGTGCTCTTTAGTTCTTCTAGATCATTGTTAAATGTTTCTTGTATTTTCTCCATTCTGTTTCCAATATTTTGGATCATCTTTACTATCATTTCTCTGAATTCTTTTTCAGGTAGCTTGCCTATTTCATCTTCATTTATTTGATCTTGTAGGCTTTTACCTTGCTCCATCCTCTATAACACTTTTTTTTGTCGTTTCATTTTTTTTTTTTTTTTTTATGGGTGGTGCTGTAATCCTGTCTTACTGGTTGTTTGACCTGAGATGTCTAGCACTGGAATTTGCAGGCAGTTGGATAGAGCTGGGTCTTGGTGCTGAGATGAGGACCTCTGGGAGGCCTCACTCTGATTGATATTCTCTGGGATCTGAGGTTCTCTGTTAGTCCAGTGGTTTGGACTCAGAGCTCCCAGCACAGGAGCTTGGGCCTGACCTCCGGCCTGGGAACCGAAACCCCACAAGCTTCATGGCACAGTAAAAAAAAAAAAAAAAAAAAAAAAAGGAAGTAAGAAAGCAAAAAAGGAGCAGTACAATATCAAAGAATAAAAAACAAACTAGGGGGCTTTCCTGGTGGCGCAGTGGTTAAGAATCCGCCTGCCAATGCAGGGGACACGAGTTCGAGCCCTGGTCTGGGAAGATCCCACATGCCACGGAGCAACTAAGCCCGTGAGCCACAACTACTGAGCCTGCGCGTCTGGAGCCTGTGCTCCGCAACAGGAGAGGCCACGACAGTGAGAGGCCCGCGCACCGCGATGAAGAGTGGCCCCCGCTCGCCGCAACTGGAGAAAGCCCTCTCACAGAAACGAAGACCCAACACAGCCAAAAATAAAATATAAAATAAATAAATTAATTAAAGAAACGTTTACAAAAAATTTAAAAAAAAACAAAAAACAAACTAAAATTAGAAATATAAAAAATATATTAGGAAAAATAAAACTATAATTGAAACAACTGCCATAAGGTAAAATAAAACCACAACAGAAAAAAGGAAAAAAACGGGGGGGGTGGGGAGAGGGGAACAAGCCAAAAGGAGAGAACAATAACAAAGTATAAAGAATAAAATAAAATTAGAAAAATAAAAGATTTATTAGGAAAAATAAAAATATAAAAGAATCAACAACAATGATCAAAAAGGTAAAACAGAACCCCAATCTAAAAGAGGAAAAATAAAGGAAAAGAACAAAAAGAAAAAGCCTTGGCTATGGGCACGGAGTTTAGGTGGGGGGAGGGGGTGGAACTCAGGCAGGGGCGGGGTTTAGGGTGGGGCGGGACCTTCGCGGGTGGGGAGTTGACGTTTGAGCGTGGGGCGGGGCCTCTGCTTAGGACCTGCTGCAGAAGGGTAGAGGCAGCCCATTGAAAGGAGGGTCTCCGGAGGGTGGAGTTCTGGAGTTTGGAGGTAGGGCCCTGAGTGAGGGTGTGTGGCGGGGCTTGGGTTCTGCGCGGCAGGAGGGAGGCTCCGAGGGCAGAGGATTTGGCCCAGGAGCCCAACAGGCTTCCCGGGGCCTGAGTGGACAGGGAAAGCACTGGCCCCGTTCCCTTCTGTTCCTTAGCACCCCTCCCCTACTGTCTCCCCCAGCGTCTCCCCCGTCGCCGCTGGACCCCTAACCGTGGGTGGGTCCCGCTGGGTGTAGGAACTCCTTCCCTCCCCCAGCTGCCCCTCAGGGGTGCCGGTCCCAGAGGTCCAGCCTTTACTTTTGCTCCCCCTTCCCTCCCTCCCACTCCCTCAGGACCTGCGTGCCTGGAGGGGGCCTAGGTGGGCAGAGGATCCGGCCTGGGATCTCAACAGGTTCCTGGGGGTCCGAGTGGGCAGGGGAAACCTGGCCACGCTCCCTTTTGATCCTCTGCCTTCCCAGTGGTTCCCCAAGTTCACCCTTCGGGCGTGGGATCCCTTCCCCTCCCCCAGCCGCCCATCAGCAGCGCCAGTCCTGTCTCGCATCCACTTCTCCTCCCCCTTCACTCCCCCCACAGCCCACATCCTACCCGGTAGCTGGCTGTTCCTCCCGTCCCCTTAGGTGTCCGTGGTCCCCCACCGGTGCCTGGTAGGTGCCCCAGTTGTGAGGAGATGCGAATTCCACATCCTCCTAACATGCCATCTTGAGTCCGCCCCTAAAATTGTTTTTTATACATTACATTTTCATAAGATGATATTGTTCATACAATGCTCACTGAATCATGGGGCAAATTTTCATTACTATTACTGTTGGGCTGCACTAAGCAGCCCTGCAAGCCCTGTACTTACCCAGCTTCAAGATGGAAGAAAGAGCCCAGAGTCAGCAACAGAGACATCAGTGGTTTATTGGATGGGGGAGCTTAGACATCTGAAGCAAGGTCCTGGAGCGACACCCCTCCATGTGTGGGGGACAGTGGGGAGGACATGGGGCGGTCTTTGCTCCGGGGACAGTGGGTTACCAATTATAGGGGGAATTGATATCAGGTTGGCTCATTGGTTACCAGGAAAACCAGCAGAGGAGCACGCCTCTCACTGCCCCTTTGATAAGCTATCACAGTGGCTAAAGTAGCAGCCATTAGCTAAGGCCTGGGGCAAGTATGTAGGGAGGTTAGTCAGGTGAGTAGGAAGCAGGCCTGGTCAAGCAGGGGATGTATAGAGAGCAAGAGAACAGCTATCTTGGGTGGGCTGATCATACAATTACTTAAAAAAAATACTCTTTATGGACTTATTTGAAATTGTAAGTTCCTATACTAGAAAATTTATAATATGAAATACTAGGTTTAGAGACAGAGATACAGCAGACTATAGTGTAGAAAATCCTCTCTGTACCTCACATGATAGTGTATGGGAGGTAAAATCAATTTCCCTTTACCCTTCTGAGTTCTTGGCTGAGATCTCTATGACAAAAAACAGGTGAATAAGAGAAAAAAAAGCCCAGAGGTTTATTAACATGAATCCTCATGTATGCATAGGAGATACCCAGAGAAAAATGAAAAATGAATAATTCTCAGAGGTGGCTTAGAACTTCAGCTTAAATACCATCTTCAGCTAAAGAGAAAAGAAAGGTGTGGGGAAACTAGCTACTGGGAGGTTACCAGGAAAAGAAAGATAAACAAGCATAAGATTTGTTATGCAGATTTAAGTCCCTGCCTTCTTTATTGATAAGGGACTAAACTTGTCTCAGAGTATTCATCTCTGTCCTTCTTGGTAGAGAGGGGAAGAGGGACACTTTGGTCCTGCTGTTAGGTAATTGGAGAGTAGAGAGCTTTTCTTGTATCTGTTTCTTCTTAATTGCCTTCAGTTCAAAATAATCCTTATGCCAAAGTGGCATATTTTGGGGTGGCATATTCTGCTACCCTTCAGTAGGAACTTCCCTGGGTAGTTCTTTCTCTAAGAAAGAGACACATTGCCTAGAACTTGAAAGATCAGATATTTTATCCTACTTGCAAGCTAACAAGTAGCCTGCCACAATTTCATAGAAGTTGACAGAAGGCATGAGATTCCTCTGTCAGAGACAAAGAACTTCGTTACTTACAGCACAGGCAGCATGAGCTTCAGGTTCTCATGCATTCCTTTTGCTCCCAAGTCCCACTGAGTAAAATGGAGCTCCTAGGTGGGTGATGCAGAAGCAGTGGGTTTGAATCAGCATGAAGGAACTCTAAGCTTAGGAAAGTCTTGCTAGCAAACCTAAGCAAACTTTGCCCTGGAAGGAGAAATTATCTTTGCTATCTTGCAGCAAATCTTCTCTCTGCCCTTGAGGAAAATACTATCCCTATCCTGAAACTACATATGTAGAAATGCAAGGAACCCATGGAGTTTTGACAAAAATGTAATGCATCGGTAAGGCTAGTATGATGAAAAGAAGATGCACAAAAATTCTGACCAGCCATTTAGACTAAGATGGTAAATGTTAAACACTTGATCCTGAGTATTTCTTTGAATACGCAGTTAATCAATTAGAATAAAACTTCGCAATGATTTGTTTTGCTTTGTAATGCTTTATCACTTGATGCTTTAATGAGTCAAATGTTCTTTCCTCTTATCAAATAGGTTTTACCATCCCCCTTTATTTATTTATGCTAATAATTTAACCTCAGTGGCTAAAGTATTTCTTATTGTGTTAGGGGAACCAATGCACATTTTGTCAAGAGTGGCTTGTACCTTAGCAATCTTCCTTTCTCTCTGTCTCTTCCTGAGAAAATTAGGTTTCACAAGGTTCAACAGCTTCCTCCTCTGTAATGTAACTGACCAACAGTTACTCAGTTTTGCAAGGTTGATTTCCTCAGCTAATACATGACACTTTCTTCCACATCCTTATTCTTAAGAAACATTTTAGCAGTTGTCTTATTCTTCAGAGATAACTCAAAATAATATCATTATGGTCTTTTTGTTTGCTTTTAAACTAAGTCTACAACTGTCCGGTCCCTGTGTGTGTCCTGTCCTTTTCAAGCTGGAGCTGCAAAATTCATTTGAGCTCCAGAGAAAAGCAGAACTGTCAATGACTATTACTTAATAAATCAAAGTAATTGAGCATTTAACTTTGCACCCAGTGATTAAAAACCAAGCTGTTCCTCGGTGGATATAATTAGGAGACACAACTTAAAGAGTTTGCCCAAATGTTGAGTCATTTGTCGGGTTGCCAGATAATATATAGGATGCCTTGTATATTATCAGCGTGTAAACAGAGAATAATTTTTTTGGTATAAGTGTATGACCCATGCAATGTTTGGGACATACTCATATTTTAAAAATTTCCTCCTTTTTTTAGGATAAAATTTAACTGGACATCCTGTATTTTTATTTGCTAAATCTGGCAACTTCTGGTCACCATTTATCTAACAAACTATAATAACCTTTTGGTAAAACTTGGTGTCAAGAGAGTTTTAGCTCAGAAGCACTACCTTTGGAGTAGAGGTCAAGGTTTCATAGTTTTGATGATGTGACATCAACGCTACGCAAAAATAGATGTAAGTAACTCTTCAAGTTTTGAAATTCATAGATACGTATTCGGTAGTCCAGCTTCAGAAGAGTGGAGGTTAAAAGAAGTCATGCACTTGCTGGTCTGGGGTTTCTAAGGAGAAAAGAAACCGACCTAGAGAGCCTTTCCAAAGAGGGTGGAAGTTACTGTTGCAAAGGGTTCTCGGTTTAGCGAGGAGAGAGCGCAAGACCCGAGCGAGTCAATAAAAGAGGAATAGGAAAAGGCTGGGCGCGTGAAGCCAATCAGAGACGAGATGGATGGGACTAGCCTCGGGGAAGGGGCGGGCTTAGGCACTATAGGCTCCGAAGGGCCGGTCTCAGCCAATCCGAGCTGAGTAGGGCAGAGGTGGACTCCGGGAGGGGTTGGTCTCGAGGAAGTGAACGGCGCGGCCGGCGAGTTTATCATCCTCACCTGCGCCTGCAGCTGCACCTCCGCTTTTCGCCCAGCCTGGCAGACGCTGAATTGAAGGGTGACGGTTGACGTTCGCAAGATTGTCATGGCCTACCCGGGATACGGAGGAGGGGTGAGTCCTGGCCGCTTCGGCGCGGCCTCTGCCTCCGCGGGGTGTGGCGCTCCGGCGGGCGGTGCCAACGTGCCGGATCCGCCTTCGGTCGGTCCCTGCTAACTTCGCCCGCCTCTGGTACTCGGCGGCGCCGGGACTTCGCGCCGTGCAGGAAGCCGGGGCTGGGGCCGAGCGGGGAGCCGCAGGTGTTCTGGTCCCTGAGGAACCCTTAGACGAGTCTTTGTGGAGCCAAGGGTGTGGAGTGTTTTTAGAAATTTCTTCCCTGGAATGGAGGAACAAAGCATCCTTTTTCTTGTTCCAGTAATCTTTTGTGGTCCACCCTCCGTCCAACCCTCCTAACCCCCTCTTCTCCAGTTTTGCTAGACATCCTTTTCCTGAATTTTTTGACCACTTCTTTGCTGTTCTCTATGTTGCTTATGAATAAATTAAGGTATGCTAAATGTCTTCTAATGTTTACTATTCTACCAAGGACAGTGTTCTTGTAGACTTTTTGGGCGGGGATGGGAGAGTGGGGAGGTGGAGAGGATTATACTTTCTTATGTAACTGTTTATCCTGCATCATTTTTGGGAATTGGGAGTTGTGATTGTAGTATCCATTATGGTAACAGGAAATAAAATAAAATTTAAAATTTCAATTTACATACATATTTATATTTTAGGTAAGTGTTATAGTGTGATCAGTATTTTCAAGCATAATGATACATTTTAAGCATAGAAAGCTTATACAGATGAGGAAGAAATAGAATAAAAAATAAGTTCCAAGAATAAAAGGAAAAAGGTAAAATTTCTAAATGTTCCAGAAGAGCCTTTTCATTTCTCTTTAAAAAAAAAAAAAAAAAAAAAATGGGTGGGAGCAAGTATCAGATCATTATAGTATGTAGATAGCAACGGATACTTTCCAAAGAGTGATGTAAAACATCATTTGTGAATGTCGAGATTTACAGTATATTAGGCATTGCATTCTTTACAACTATTTAAACTTAAGAACGTCATATGTCGACATAAACTGTGGCGAAAGGTATATAACTTTTCAACATCGTTTTAGGGATAGGGAAGCAAATGTTTGAAGAACACTGACATAAGGTACAGCTGGTATCCTGAGGTATGAAGTGGAGTTCTATGCATTGGCCTCTCACTTGTTTCCTCTCAGCCTGTTGTGACTTACTACACAGTTTATATGTGCAGAATTCTCCAGGGTTACAGATTATATGATCTAGTTTAACCAAAGTAACCCTCACAAAATGGACAAGTAGTTGAAAATTTCTGGGAAGAAACTAGGGATCAAAGATAGTACTAAAGATTCAAAAATGTGCAAAACTACCTGAAAATGACATTGCTGACACTTTTAAGTCCAAGGTTTTCTTCAGTCACATTACCAGGTGAGGACAATGATGACCTAATGATCAGTTTTGATTCATTTGAAACTATTGGGAAGACAACTTGAAATATGAATTTATTATAAACTACTTTTCAGGGTTTACTTTGTAGGCTAGGGGTCCGAGCTTCCCTCCATGTGGGCCCTTCCACATGGGTCTTGAGCTTCTTCATGCTGGCCGTGTTCTACGAGAGAAGCTAAAGCTGCTAGCCCTCTTAAAGTCTTAAGCCTGGAATGCTTGCGGTGCAGTTGCTACCAGATAAAGCTGAAACAGGCCCAGCCCAGATTCAAGGGAGTAGAGAAAAGTCTTTGCCTTTGCAGGGGAAAGGTTGCAAAGAATTTGCAACCATCTTAATCTGGCCACCACCAGGCTCTGACATTTTTGGATTTTGGAGAAGTTAATATTGCGAGACAGGAAGGAAAGGTAGATAGAAGGTTATTCCTAAGGCCAAGTTCTTCATATAATACTGCTTGCCTGACTTTGATTAAAACACAAGTATGCTGAACCCTCCAGGCACACGTGGAGATGCCACAGTAGAGGGTCTATAGCCAGTCTCCTGGCACCAACTCAACATGAGTTTTTCACTAATAGGCTTATATTTAGTTTGGCCTCTCTTCTTAGAAAAAAGTTTTTTCAGTTTTTCTTCCTTCTGTGAAGCTTAAGGTGTGAGGGTCTCCAGTAAGCCTTAATTTCTTGGATATGCCCCACGCCTTGATTGCCCTCCGTGTCCTTGGAGGCCTTGGAACCAAAGTCTAGGTGTTTGTTATTGCCTCAGAGCAAAAGCTGCGTTGGGAATTTTGCTAATCCTTTTACTCTGGGTCTAGATTTGTCCCCAGTATTGGCTTGGAAGTTTCCCCGTATGAATGAGGAAATTTTACCTTTTTCCTTTAATATTAAAAAATAATATTTTATGCAAATTTTTTATTTTTTATTTTTTTGGTGAAGATTGATCTTATCCTAGTTACCCTTATTAGAAATAGGAAGTTTTTTTTTCTTAAGTCAATATTTGTAATCTATAGAATTTAGATACTTTTAGAAGGCCCATTTCATTTACATTTTCTTTTTTTTAATTTTTTAAATTTATTTTATTTATTTATTTTATTTTTGGCTGTGTTGGGTCTTCATTGCTGCACACGGGCTTTCTCTAGTTGGGGCGAGCAGGGGCTACTCTTCGTTGCGGTGCGCGGGCTTCTCATTGCAGTGGCTTCTCTTGTTGCAGAGCACAGGCTCTAGGTGCACGGGCTTCAGTGGTTGTGGCACGCGGGCTCAGTAGTTGTGGCTCGCGGGCTCTAGAGCGCAGGCTCAGTAGTTGTGGCGCATGGGCTTAGTTGCTCTGCGGCATGTGGGATCTTCCCAGACCAGGGCTCGAACCCATGGCCCCTGCATTGGCAGGGGATTCTTAACCACTGTGCCACGAGGGAAGCCCCTACATTTTCAAATGTATTGGTAAAGAGATGTTCATAAGCATTTGTTAATATGTATTTTTTAATTTGAATTCTCTTTGTGGTTATATACACTTCTCTTTTTTATTCCAGAAACTGGCCTGTCCTTTAACAGTCTGTCTCTTTTCAAAGAATAACTTTTAAACAATCACTTTTTTTTTCAAATTCATTATATTGTTTTAATGTTTATTGTGCCCTTTCTTATACTTCATTGCTTCATAATCTAGTTTTTGATCCTTGAGCACATTTCCTGGAGCTCCCATACTTCCTGCATACCTTTTGCCTTTACCATATCCCATGCTGCAGCTTTTCAAACTGCCACTAAAGGCTCCTACCTTTTGCCTTTTTCCCCCTCTTAGAATTCTTTTCTCTTTTTGCCTTCCATCAATCTCTGCTTATTCTTCAAAGATGCAGATCAAGATTTTTGTTCCAAATAGAATAATGAACAATCTTGACACTTCTTCCTCCTCCAGACTCATTAAAAACAGTGAGTAAGATGTCTCTCTAAGATATAAAAGAATGTATACCAAGTTCCAAAGTGGAAAGAAGACAGTAAGCAGAGCCATAGCAGGAAACAAACAGTATGTAGTCTCTGGGGTCAGCTTCATATTTGAATCATGGTCTACTTCCTACTAGCCATTTGACCTTAACTAATTCAGAAACCTCTTGAAGTTTCACATCCTCAACTGAAAAAAGGATAGTACTTTCCTATCTCACTGAGTTGTTGGGAAATCAAATCACATGGTAGATGGAAAGTAGTTAGAACAGTACCTGCAATATAAAAAGCTCTCAATAAATGTTAGCTGAGTATTATTATTGTTGGTATACTCGTTGTTGTTATTCTTATCAGTTTTGAAGAGGACCATTGTTGGAACTATCACTTTATTGTTCTGTTCATTGTTATCTTGCTTTTTAAAAAATAAGTATTTTCTAGTGGAGGGGATGTTTCAGCCCTATGCATTTTCCCATGATTCATTCACAATTTTGTTGTATTGTATTTACCATGTATTCTGTGTATGTGTCTTTAGGTATACTACTTCTTAGTTTTACTCTAGGTGAAGTTTTCTTGTATTTTTTTACTTTTTGCTTCTTGTATTTTTTACTTTTTTAAAGTGTACCTCATTCTTAGAGGCTAGAGACTTCTTTTTTCTTTAACACTTTAAAACATGTTGGATAACATTTGTTAATGAGCTGAATTAAGTAATGCAGGGCATCTCGCAGTTTGTAGCTAACAGCTTTTGTGATAATTTGGGAGCTTTCAGTAACTCGATTTTTGCTTTTCAACGGACTTCTCGTAAGTATTTTCTTTTAAACCAACTTCAGTGGATAATGGGTAATATTTGTATTAATAACCTTCTCCTTTTTCGCTCTTGTAGTTTGGAAATTTTAGCAATCAGATGCAAATGGGACAGCCAGTGCCAGGAACAGGGCCAGCTGTGCTCCCTGGTGGATACCCTGTATGCCCCCCTTATCCGGACAGTTATTCCTCAGCGGGAGACCCCATGTGGACATACTTCACTGCCGTTGCTGACCAGGTAAAAAACTAAATATATAGCACAAATATCAGTTTTATAAAATGATTGCAACTTAAAACAAATGTCAACTCTTTTATTTAGTATGTCATTTTAAATGTATATGAAACTTGCATTTTAAACTTATCTAGACCAATTTTCTTCTTGAGATCAGAGATGAGGGTAGTCATAATTATCTCATTAAAAGGTCTGTTAGTTTGATGTCTAACACGTTAGGAGTAACCAGGGTGGTGCGTGGAGACTGAGCCAGATAGGATCTGGGAAAAAGAGATCTCTATGTAAATCTCCTTGAGGAAGCTGGGGCAGAGTATCACAAAGGAGACTTGTAAATTGTGGATGTTTCCGGGAGAGGCTTGATGGTAAAGCAAATCAGGAAAAGATAAAGGAAACAAGGCAGAATGAAGGGGCAAATACCAGACTAATGAGCAGAGACAGAGATTCATACTTGGGTCTCAGTCACAATCCATGTCTCTTTTCTTTCATAGTGGTCAAGAATGATTTATTGAGTGCATAGAATTTCATAGAAGTTTGATAACATTTTCCATTCATTATTCAGTCACTTAAATGTTCACTAGGTCCCATATGCCTTTCTAGAAATAGAGGATATGCACAGAATTATTACATGTGGCAGACACTTTGTTTTGGCTACCCGAATTCCTTTCAAAACCTCCTTTTCCCTTTTCACATGTGGTAGCGGTTGGAAAGCCCTAATACCATCTCAGACACCTTTGTATAAAGGTAACCATGTGCCGTAAGACTGGCCATTGAGATGTAGGTGCAATTTCTTTGGGATACTTTCCTTTTCCAAATGAGGAAAGCTTTCCTGGAACTAGTGTTGGCCCTTTCTCCTCCTTCATCCTACCTGCCTAGAAAGGAGACTTGCAGTATGGAGGTGCTGCAGCCATCTTGTGATCTTGAGGCAACAAGCTTGAGATAAAGGCCTATGGATGGGGAATGTGGAAACATGGAAAGAGATTGATGGCCTCATTAAGTTGCCACAGAGTCTTGTTTTGCATAGCCCCAGACTTCTTGTATAAAACAATAAACATTGATTTGTTTAAGCCCCTTTTATAACATTTTCTAATTGTTTTGCAGCTAAATGCAATCCTAACTGTTGCATTATACCACTCTTATCTGCAAGGAACTCTTAAGTATTGGTAGTATAATACTGGGAATAAGTATGTTATCTATAGCTGACTATATAATAAATCCATTTTATAAAATTACAACTTAAAACATAAGAACCAGAGATATATATTTAGAGACTTTTTTTGACTTAAGAACTATTTCATTGTAACAGTTGTCAACAATGATTTGCTATGATTGTACTATTTGATACTTTCCTTAAATTTTTCAGTCTTGTGCTTTTGAATAATTAAATTCCATAAGGACATGGCCCTTGTCATATTGTCTCTTCCCCAGGAGGCACTAGGATTATATTAGTCATTGAATGGATACATAAACTATCTCATTTTCAATTTTTAGTCCAAATATTTAGACAGTTCTCTTATATGATGAATTTTGTCTGGCTTTAAGGGTTCAAGTGTAGTATCAGATTTATACATTATGATCCTAGAACCTAATTACCAAACTCACCTCTGCAGCTATATTCTTTTTTGATAGGCCTCATAATTAAAGATACTCTATGAGAAATGTCCAATTAAAAGTTTCTGCAGTGTCCCTTTTTATAGGAGGATGTTTTCCTAACAGTAATGATTCAATCATCAATTGATTCAGGGAAATTCTGATTAGTACCTTCGTAAATACGCACATGCACACACACATATACACACACAAGTATCTTGATAATACCAACAACTTTAATGTGCACACTGCTTGCATTTTTCCACACAGCAGCTCTGTGAGGTAGGCAAGATGGATGTGCTCTTTTATTATAGATGAGTAAGTAGAGATTAAGATTGATTAGCCTAACAAATAGGACTTGAACTTGACTATCATTTCAAAATCTTGCTGCCTATCAGTTAACCTAACCAAGGGCAATTGATTTTTTGTTAATTATCTATCTAAAGCTCTTAATATTTAATTTGAAAATGCAGTTTTCTACCACTAATGATAGGTGATTTAGTCGAGGGTTTAGATAGTTGATCACAGTCCTCAGCTCAAACTGCCTGTAAAGAGATCCAAAATGATCACTTGGATTTTCTCCGTATAATTTAGGAAGACACTGCTTGTTAGTCAGTTAATTAAGATAACATGTTTTTATAAAATGTATGAAATACAAGTATGAAGTAGTATATCAGCATAATGCTTTCTGATAGTGATAAATAACTTTTAGCAAAACTATTCAGGTTGTTCGAAAAACTCCAAACTTCTATAAAAACGCATGTAAAATAGAATTTCATTCATTAATTAGGTTTTAGATTTTTAAATTTAATCCATACTTGAATGAGAAATTGTAATAGTTTCAACCTTTTGAAATAGTAAATGAATATGGCTACAAACTGGCAGAAATGACTACAGTTTAGTGAAGAACCAAAGGAATTATCTTCATTCTACCAAACAGCTATCTTGCTTTGTACTAGATACTGGGCTAGGGTCTGGGGATGAAAGATAAATGAAACTCAGATACTGACCTAGACGATCTCTGTCTAGTCAGGGAGATAGACCTGTGGGAAATGATAACGGTACAGGGAGAGGCGTGCTCAGGGTGAGTGAGTGAAGATGACAGCAACACCAGGAACATCCCTCCGACCCTTGTACTTGTTCTCTTTGCCGAGAACTGCACTGTCCAAATTACACAGCATGTGAGCCACGGATGCAAGGTACATGTGTAGTTCTCAAGCCTCCAAGTAGTGCGTTTTAAGGAGTAAAAAGAAACAGGTGAAATTAATTTTAATAGAATATTTTATCTAACCCAGTGTATCAAAAAAGATTAACATTTCAACATGTAATCATGTAAAACTTATTAATAAGATACTTTACTCTATGTCATGGTTACTAAGTCTTGGAAACCTGGTGTGTATTTTACACTAACAGAACATCCCCGTTCAGACTAGGCACATTTAAGTGCTCGGTGGAATGTAGGGCTAGTGGCTTCTGTTTTGGACAACTCGGGCCTAGAGCACTCTTCCCTCAGATGTCTGCATAGCTCGCTCCTTCGCTTTCTTCAGATCTTTCTCAAAATTCACCTTATATATGAGGCTCTGCTTTGCCATCTATGTAAAATACCATTGGCCTCCTCACCCTACTCCACAACACTCCTTCTTAGCACCTTTACTCTGCTGTATTTTTTCCCTCAGCACTTACTACCATCAGATGTAATTTCTGCTTTACTGCCTCTCTCCCACCACTAAAATGTAACCTCTATGAAGGCGAGGAATTTGTTTTGGACACTGCTTGGTACTTAGTCCATTTAATGGTGCTTGAACATGTTAGGTTGTTCAATAGACGTATGTTAAATGGATGAATTTCTGATTCTTTCTAAATGGAAGATATCTGTTTCTTAGCGTATTTGTTTTAATGATTGCTCTATAAAATTCTTTCATCCTGTATGAATTTGTTCTAAAATGGTTCATGCTTGTGGACTGTCTTTCTGAACATTAGATTTTTCCACATACTTTGGAATATTGGTTCCTTAAACTTACAGCGAGTGAAGTTTTTGTTTCTTCTCCTCACCCCCCCACCTCACCTTTTGTCCCCTTCCATGTTTCCTTTCCTCTCCCCATGTCACCCTTCCGTACCTAGTGGTTTTGTGACTTTCCCCACCTAGATTGTGTCCAGAATCAGATTTCACTGAAATATAAAATCCTTTGCCTTGAGTTAAGTTGTTCTAATAAATACTTGGGTTTATTTTCCAGAAACAGGCAGACTAAAATACAATAAATAAACCAGTACATACTTTAATATCTTAAAAATGTAAAACCGTCAGGTAAATCTAACAGGCTTGATAGACCTAAACAGGGTCAATATCAAGAGACAAATGAAGTGAATGATGCAAGAACAGGGTCAGATCCTTTGTTTAAAAACTGGATATTTATTCACAGAATTTTTGCGTTAATTCTTTTTTTAATATTGCATTAAAACATTACTGTGACTACTGAGTTTTCTTAAACTTCCTTATATTTAAAGGTTAGTCTCTCACTTGCCTGATAATGTTTATAATACTCCTTAGAAGTGTTTATAATACTTCTTAGAAGCAGTTTGTAAAATTTTTTTTCTTGGGTTCTTACAAATTACGTGTTTTAAATTTGCCTCCTTAATCCTTTCTCAGAGATGTTGTTCTGAATTTGTGACAGTGTATGTGATGCTTCCAAGTAAATTACTCTTTATTTTTGTAGAAAATAGGATGAGGTACTGAAACATAATGAGAGTATTCAACCTGTTTCACTTCCATTGTGGTTTCTTGTTTGTGATAAAAAACATTTTTTTCCCATAAGAAGGTCAAACAAGAGTATTTGGACAAAAAATCAGAGGGGACTCTAAAATTTTGCTAAGGTTAATGCCGTGGAGGAAAAAGATATTTTCTCTTCCCAGTTAAAGATTCAGTATCCTTTAGAAATAATCTCCCCTCAAAATAGGCATGAAAGGAAAGTGTTTGAGACTTCTCTGAACGCATTTTAGCATTTTAGGCATTTTTCTAACTATTTTAAGTAGAGGTATAATGATTCTCACAAGGTATTACTTTGCACTATTATAGGACAGAGTGATTATGCTATTTTTCAGAAGTAGAGAATATAACTTATATTTGAAATGCCTGAATAATTTAATAGAATAAAATTTGATTGTGAAAAAAGTATTCATGTTGTGTGATGTTCTCTAATGTGCCTTTGCCGTCAATAATTATCTCTATAATTTTGTAGTTGATAATAGAGCAATATTTTGAAGATTGCATATTTATTGATTGGCCTAGAACAGTTAGTTAGCATTTTAGTATGCTTTTATACAACTGATTTTATTAATCAGGTTATAATTATTTTGTAACAGGATGGTGAAGTGGATGCTGAAGAACTTCAGAAATGTTTAACACAGTCTGGAATTAGTGGAACTTTTTCTCGTGAGATCTTTTTTTTCCTCTGTTAAAATTGGACTAGGAAATTCATTTTCTAACTTTTTTTTTTTCCATACTTAAAATATTAAAAAAAATTTTTATCACAGATATACATGCACATAGTTCAAAGAGCCAAATAATTCTGCAAAGCTTGTTATGAAAATACTGTTCAGCGTGCATTCCTCCCTCCCCGATGTTAACCACTCGCAGAGAAAAATCTCTTTAAAGTTCTTCAGCTAATTCTTTTGAAATTTGCCTCCATATCTCAAAATAGCATGCCTTTATCACTATTGAGTTTCAATTTTACTGATCATCAATTATTATGTCCTGCTGTGGGTGATGAGGAGGTAACCCTCTCACCTGTGTCCCTGTACTCCACACAGGAGCTCCCCTCATCCATCTGCTGTTGAGTAATTTTCATTAGGTCACTAATCAGTATTTGCCTTATTGTTACTATCTAAATGCTCTTCCTGAGTCTTGTGATAATATATGATTAATTTTCCTTTTAATGTAACTTTTTGCTTTTTCTGAAATTAATCCTCATCCAGGAGCTTTCTGTTGTGCTTCGTTTTCTGTGCGTAGCTGTCATGCTTGCACTCCTTCTGGAGCCCTTTCTTCTCTCTCTTGAGTTGGAGCTCCCCTTCATTCCATCCCTTGTTGTCATTTTAAATTCGATAAAATATATTGAATTAGCTTCTTAATAAAAGTGCATGGGAGGTAAAGTTTTTGAGACTTTATCTGAAAATGCTTTCATTCTGTCCTCAGAATTAAGTGATTGGCCAGGTATAGAACTCCAGATTACAAATCATTTTGACTTAGAATTTTAAAAGTATTGCTCCATTGTTTCCAGCTTCCATTGTTGCTTTATCTTTTTGTTTCCTGCCTGTATGTGGTTTGTTATTACTGTGTGGAGGCTTGTGAGACCTTCTCTTTGTCCCTAGTCTGAAATGTCACAGTGCTGTGCCTGTTTGTGTTGGGAATGCAGTGGGCACTCCTAATCTGGAAACTCATTTGCTTTAGTTCAGCGCTGTTTTCTCCATTTTCTGTCTCTGGAATGCCTGTCTTTGGACTGGGTCACTTTTCTTACCTTATCTCTCCTACCTCTTATTTTCCTCTACTTTTGGGGAAATTTCCTCAACTTTATTTTCTTTTTCTTTTTTAACTGTGGGACGCTTCACAGAACAAACTTGCGTGTCATCCTTGTGAAAGGGCCATGCTACTTTCTGTCTTGTTCCAATTTTAGTATATGTGCTGCTGAAGCGAGCACTCAACTTTATTTTCGAAACCTTCCATTGAGTCTTTCATTTCTCCTATCATGTTTTTAAAATCCAAGAGCCTTTGTTCTTTTTTGATGAATGCGATGTCTTTCCTTATCTCTCTGAGACTGTTAATGTATTTTTTTTTTAAGTTTTTTTCTTCCTACATAACCTACTTCCTCCAGTTTTTTTTTCCAGGTTGTTTGTTTGGCTATCTTTCGCATTAGGTGCTTTTCTCAGGTGTCTGATGATCCTAGCTTGCTCATATTTAACTAAAATGCCAGTTAGAAGCCCTGAGAGCCAGGCTGGGTGTTGACTGTAGACTTCAGAGTCTGGTGGTTTGGCCAGGCAGTGTGTCCTCCCAACACTGGGTATCAGGATCTTTCGGGATTTCCTTTGGGGCTGGTTGTCCAGTTGATCTTCTGTCTGGAGGGGAGGAGGGAAGACTCAGCAGGGTTCGCAGTCTTTTGTAAATTGTCACTGAATTTCCTTGTTTTAGTAGATAGCCCTGTCCTCAGCTGTGCCTGGTTTCCTGCAGTGCACAGTCCTCTCCAGAGGATAAAACCCCAGACGTCTACTGGCGTGGGAGTAGACGGGGTAGCTATCCATGTAGCTGGAGCAAGGAGGGGATTGGGGGCTCTAAAGGCTCCTTAGATAGACATTCAATCAGTCCTTCGGTTTTTGTCTCTACATTCACACCCATTTTCAGAAGTACCGCCAGTTCTTAAACGTTTGGAGTCTCCTCCAGGATAAACCAGGCTGCTTCTCAGGCTGTCTTATTGCAAGTTCAGGAAGCCACTTTCTCAGATCTAGGTTGTCAACTTAGGTCCACCTACTTTTCCAACTTGCAAAATTTTATTCCTTTGTTTCCTCTCTCATTCTCTTTTTCTCTCAAGGATTACAACTTTAGAAATTCAGTTTAATTCTGTCCATTCTAATGGGGTGTGGGGAGAGAGGGAAAATCTGTCAACTTTCCTAAAAATTCTCTCCCTCCATTCTTTGTCAGAGATATTTAATCTTACATATACTTGGTCCTGTTTTGAGATTGATTGAAGTTCTGCTTATTTGATGACTCAATTTTTGTCATTTATTATCATCTATTCAGATTCTCCCACTTAATGAATGTGTGCCATGTTAACTTTCAGGCAAAACAGATGTCATTTACTTGACAAAATGATGGAATGCCATTCCAGAGATTTCTCCGCCTCCTTGCCTGAGTAGTTTTTGTATGAAGGAGCGCTGGTCTCCAATCCTGACTCCTCCACCTGTTAGCTAGTGAACGTGGGAAACTTTATCTTTCTGGGCCACAGTTGCTTTATTTGTAAAACTGGGGCTAGGATAGGTTTGGCATGTTTATGTGAAATCACAAAACACACACTACCTGGCTCATAGTAAATGCTATTCACTGTCAATTGAATTGTCAGTCTGAAAATACTGTAACCACCTATTCTAACATTGACACCATATGAAACTTTTAAAGAAAGCTCTTTTAACTTTGGGATTGTTCTATAATTTTCTTTAATGGGTCTAAAATTTAGCTGAAATAGTTTTTTTCTTTATAAAAATTTCAAAATATTTTATCAAATAGCATAAAGTAAAATAATTTTAAGCATTTTTACTTATTTATTCATTCATTTATTTTAACGAGTTACTAGTAAGAACTTTGTAAACTTGACTGAACTGTACTGACATATCTCCTTTATCAGGACTATGTAATTAGTCTTGAGATAAATCAGCATGCTAGTTGAATGTAATTGTGATAAGGTTTAGAAAAATTAAATTCTGCCTAGTGAGTCCTCAGTTATAGTTCTTGAAACATGAAAGTGTTAATATTCCTAATAACCCCTGATTTTAAGATAGCAAACTATCTTGTTATCTTGATTTCTTCTTCCTTTCTTTTCCCCTCCCCCGAGAACACAGTTGCTTTCAGTTCTGAAGCTCATCTTTTTCTTACTTGGTTGATTGCAGTAAACTACCAGATGATTTACCTACATCCAGATCCATCTTACTTTACTCTCTAGTATGTTCTTTGTCAGCTACTGTTTCTGAAATGGAAATTTTAGAATTGCCCCTCTGTTCCTTAAAATCCTTTAGTAACTTCCATTGGTCTAAAGATTTAGGGTGGCATTCAAGACTTTCGTGACCTGGTCCTCATCTGGCTTTCTGAAGTCATTATATGCCTCTCCTTCCTATATACCCCAGGCTTTAACCAAATCTCTAACACTTTCAAGTTTTGTGATCTCAGTGTATGACAACATCTACTTAAACCTGACTTGGCATTTGTGTTAGGAAGACTGAAACCCTCCTTTTCACTTGTTTAATTTTCAGTATTTTATAATTGCTTATTTAATTACCCAAATCCCCTTACTAGATGTGAGTAGTATGAAGGTAGTAATTTTTATTTTAGTCTCTCTTTTTTTTCTTTTTTTTTCTTTTTTTTTTTTTTTTTTACTATGCATGCCTAACATTCAAAGTTTGTTCATTGGGTGATTTTGTACGTTTGGCAATTTGTAAATGTTTTGTTTTGAAAACAGAAATTGTTGTAATTTTATATAAATAAAATCGGACAGAATTTAATTCAAATAATAAATATGTTTTATAGCCTTCAGTTTAGAAACCTGCAGAATTATGATTGCCATGTTGGATGTATCCTTGACTAAAAATAGAAAATATTGGAATATAGAATATTAAGGCAATTGTTAGATATAAATGATCATAGTAAACTAGAGAGTTTAACAATACTTTGTCACGTCCTGTTTGAATTCCATTCTTTTCCATTTTTACACAGAAATCTATTTATATGCTAAATTTGGCTAACTCTTGCAGAAGTGAGCTTACAATTTGTTAGTCAATTATTTGGAGTTTTGGGTCCGGGTAGATTCTTTGGTATCAAAACTTATTTTTGTTAATAAAACTATCAGAGAGATTACACAGGAAAAATGGGATTTAATGAATTCAAAGAACTTTGGGCAGCTCTTAATGCCTGGAAGCAAAATTTCGTAACTGTTGATAAAGACGGAAGTGGCACAGTAGAGCATCATGAATTGAATCAAGCCATTGCTGCTATGGGTAAGAATATTAAATTCTTTAGAATCGATCCAGGTCATCTTTGTTCTTTGATCAGATGAATCTTAATTGTTTAAATTTGCTAAGTAATAAAAGGGTATATTATTTCACCAGCTGTTGTCCAATATGATTTCAAGGTTATAGATACATTCTGATTAAAGACCTTTAACAAAACCATTTTATTTATGAGTTTTCTGAAGATGATCTTTCATACATTCTGGTTGATAAAACAATTTCTGAATTTCCTATGTTGAGTATACTTAAATTTATTCTAATTGTTTGTACTCACTTACCATTTATATTGTATTCTTTTGTAACTTGGTAAGATCTCTAATCTGACAGCAAAGGTTTATCTCAATTACAGGTCTCCATACATAGTCTAGCTTTCTGGCAGTAAAAACTGTTTTTTTTTTTATTTTTCTTCTTTTTTTTAATGTAGTGTAGAACACACAGCAGACACCGAAAAACCTCAAAATGGGAAGTCTACATTTTAGAATATCTTAAAAGACTGTAACTTTATTTTTAGCATATCTCTGATAAGCTAAGGTTCTCAGTCTATTTTCTTTCAAAAAGTGATAATATAAATGGTGTTTAACTTGTTTACAGTTAGTGCAATTTTAAGTAGTTTTCTTAATTGTATTTACTTTTGTGATTTTATTTACACTCATTTTTAAACAAAATTCTTTTGTAACAGAACTTTTTGAAAGATTTTTAACTTTCAGAAATCTGAACCAAGTGCAAATTATCTCAAATTCCAATTTAAAGTCAAAGCCATGATTAGTTTCGTTGTATAAATAGATGTTTTAATAGATGGTCATTTTAGGGACAGTCCTGGCCATATAAACATGTATAGTTCAATTATAGAGTCTTACTTCCTAATGAATTAAACTTGGTTCTTAATTCAGCACAGTGTTGGAAAATTAATATAACCAATTGCAAAAAAGAAAACCACCGAAGAGTTCACATAGGCAGTTGAGTGTAACAAAGAGGTATTCTGTATTTTTCAAATTTAAGGTCTTCAGATATATTTTAAGATATTCAAATTATTTTTGCTGAGAATGCTGTGGGAAGTCTTACGAATTTTATCGTCCCACATCCAGATCATAATTCTCTAATAGACAGCTCAGGGCTTATTTGCATATTATTACATTAGTTTGCATATATGACTTCTATTAATTTATACCTTTCCTTTCATTTACTTTTAGCAAGTTTCCTGGATTGTATTTCATTATAGCTATGCATAGAATTATCTTCTGTTGCATTTTTTTTCATTATTTTTCCCTTTGACTGGATTAATGTCTTTTGTCTAAATCTACTAATCCATTAATATATAAAGACAATAATTCTAGGCCAGCATTCTTCACAGTAAAGTGTACACATCTCATTAAATACATAAGACCATCTGTAGGGGTGCAACAAGTGGAATATATTAATTTATATTTTTAATTACTTTTATTCCATTCTTTTTAAATTTTAGTTTTATATATACTTTAAAATGTAAATAGTCAAATAGTAATTCATGTATAGAATTTAAAACTAAATGAATACACATATAATGGGAGTGAGTGATCCAAAACTTTTTACTCATAGAAGTACACATTCAAAAACTTTTGGAGTCCACTGGGCTAGACAATAAAGAACCAAGGAAATAGTAAGAAGACTGTGGTTAAGATGAAAATCTGTGAAGAAACAGATTAAGAGTTATAGGACAAAATGGAATAACATTTTCCTATTTCTTCCCCCTCTGAGTAACCATGTTGATTCTCAAATTTTCTTTGACTATAAAAGACACTTGTAAGCAATATAGTCAATGGGAAATATAGGTTTGAATGATAGCAAAGATCACTAATAACCTTTGCTTTGCTATTCTTTTTTTTTAATAGATTTATTTATTTATTTATTTTTTATTTATGGCTGTGTTGGGTCTTTGTTGCTGTGCACGGGCTTTCTCTAGTTGCAGCGAGCGGGGGCTGCTCTTCATTGCGGTGCGCGGGCTTCTCATTGTGGTGGCTTCCCTTGTTGTGGAGCACAGGCTCTAGGCACGTGAGTTTCAGTAGTTGTGGCTCGCGGGCTCTAGAGCACAGGCTCAGTAGTTGTGGCGCACGGGCTTAGTTGCTCTGTGGCACGTGAGATCTTCCTGGACCAGGGCTCGAACCCATATCCCCTGCATTGGCAGGCAGATTCTTAACCACTGCGCCACCAGGGAAGCCCTCAATTTCATTCCCTTTTACGGCTGAGTAATATTTTACGGCTGAGTAATATTCCATTGTATATATGTACCACATTTTCTGTATCCATTCATCTGTTGATGGACATTTAGGCTGCTTACATGACATGGCTATCGTAAATAGTGCTGCAGTGAACACTGGGGCATCATTCCTTTTTATGGCTGAGTAATATTCCATTGTATATATGTACCACATTTTCTGTATCCAGTCATCTGTCGTGGGACGTTTAGGTTGTTTCCACATCCTGACTATTGTAAATAGTGCTGCAATGCATATTGAGGTACATGTGTCCTTTGAGTTACGGTTTTCTCAGGGTATAGTAGTGGGATTGCTGGGTCATATGGTAGTTCTATTTTTAGTTTTTTAACGAATCTCCATACTGTTCTCCATAGTGGCTGTATCAATTTACATTCCCACCAGCAGTGCAAGAGGGTTCCCTTTTCACCACACCCTCTCCAGCATTTATTGTTTGTAGATTTTTTGATGATTGCCATTCCAAAGCAATCTACAGATTCAATGCAATACTTATCAAATTACCAATGGCATTCTTCACAGAATTAGAACAAAAAATTTTACAATTTGTATGGAAATACAAAAGGCCCCGAATAGCCAAAGCAATCTTGAGAAAGAAAAACGGAGCTGGAGGAATCAGGCTCCCCGACTTTAAACTATACTACAAGTTACAGTAATCAAGACAGTATGGTACTGGCACAAAAACAGAAATATAGTTCAATGGTACAGGATAGAAAGCCCAGAGATAAACCCATGCACCTAATTTATGACAAAGGAGGCAAGAACATAAAATGGAGAAAAGACAGCCTCTTTAATAAATGGTGCTGGGAAAACTGGACAGCTACCTCCAGTCCTCCCAGAAACACCCAGAGCTCTGATATTCTTTAAAGAACTATAAAATTACAGGGTTGAAATATTGATGCATTAAAAAAACCTGTGACATACACTAGACCTTATTTCAAAATCAAAATATATTTTAAAAACACAAAAAGATAATTATTTTCTTTTTCCTAGCTTTCACTTTTTTACAAAGCTAGAATTGTCAGAATTATGTACCACTTCACTCTTAGTAATGAAACCTTTGATCAATTTCAATCGGAATGTGTTTTGTTTCTAATGTATATTTTTATGTAATGAATTTTGAATGTTAATTTGTTTTATGACTTTATTAACAAGAATGCATTGTTTGTTGTGTTCTTTTGAGTTTAGTTTTGGAGGTTTTAATCTAGCAATCCCTTTTTCTAGGTTATAGCTTGAGTCCTCAAACATTAACTGCCATCGTTAAACGTTATAGCAAGAATGGCAGAATTTTCTTTGATGATTATGTTGCTTGCTGTGTGAAGCTTCGAGCATTGACAGGTATGGACCACTTATGGGTACAGTATCATGTAGCTATTTTCTTGAATGGTGTCCCTCACTTTTTTCAGCAAGTTGATGGTATTATGTGTTTTCCCCCTTTATTCACTATTAAATCTAATCAGAGTTTTAAGGCTTTAAAAACTTAGGAATATAAATAGTGAAAAATTGTTATAGCTCAGTTTTGGAAAGTTTTCTTCATATCTCAGTTGCCTGGGACATAAAATCACTTAAGATTTACCTGAGTATAAAATTATTCATTTTTTAGTACCTGGGGACACCAAGTATTTAAAAGTATAGATTTTAAATTATAACAGAAAAAGTAATTTTTTTGCTTAAAGATTTCTTTAGGAGAAGAGACCACTTGCAACAAGGGGTTGTGAGTTTCATATATGATGATGTAAGTATCCTGTATTATACTTTTTTGATATTTCTACTGTGTTCTGTATATGTTTATAGTTGTCAAAAAATTTAAGTGATCTCTGGTTTCAGTACTGGAAATAATATATCTTAGAGACCATATTCTTTATGTTTTTCAGCTTAACGCAAACGTAAGATTCAATAGTGGTAGAAATACCAATTTGACTTTATAGTAAACATAAAAATACTTTTAAATTTTATGACAGACTTTTGGCAGTTTATGTTCCAAATCATTTTTAAGGGCAAAACTACCATTGCTTTTATAAAGAGTAATTTACTTGTGATGGTCTTTCTGAGAGAGATAGGAAATTTTCATCTATGATAGGTAATGGAACTGTTCATTTCTCATTTCAGATGGTTGCTATTAACCTGATTCCAAGTTTGTTTGTTTTGTTTTTAACTGAAGGAAAGGTTATATTTCACATGTTCTTCAGTGTTTCAAGGTTTTGTTTTGTTTTTGTTATGTAGGAATTATAGGGTCAACTTTACCCTACTAGTATAATACAGGTTTGAGTTACAAGCCTTAGAAACTCAAAATTTCTTCTCTTGTGAAAATGCTTCTGTGGAATATAATTAATCAAAACCAAAAACCATTTTGTTGTTACCAGCTGGTGATTTTGCTTATGTATTAGTTTTTGCAGGGCACTATGGCAATTTGAAAGTCTAGAATTTGAAGGCTGAAGAAATACTGTGAATTTCTGTGCTTGGAAGAAATGAACTGAACTACTTTGAATTAAAGCTTTGGGGGATTTTCCATGTTCCTGTCTGTTAAATTTCTTCTCTTTCTATGTGTTTTTACTTTAGCTCACCGTGCAAAGCAGTAAAAGAGATGTTTTTGTATTTGGAATATTTATATAAATATATATAAATTTATAACTTTAGAGATATCTGCATAATAAATATTGGTGTATGATTAAGTGATACAAATACCTCTTAGTTTTAATTTTCTTTCTTACTTTCAAGATAGATTATATAAGAAGCCAAATGATGAAAGCCTAGATAAAACTAATTTATACTTACCTGAAGGTTACAAATTATACTTGGAAATTTTGTTTGTAGTTGTTGGTATTTGAGGGTGAGCCACAAGGGGAAGCCTAGATTTTGCGCCATCTTTGTAACAGGGTTTGTTCTTTGATCACATAATCAGAGAACAGAAACTCATGAGTCTTTGCCTGTGAAGAAGAAAATTGTAGTTCCTAAAATTTTATCTTAAATCACCTTAGGTGAACCATAAGTTAATCTATGGTGAAATAAAACTACAGGAGGCATTGTTTTTCCTTTTTTAATTTTTTGCAGTATATATTTTTCTTCAATATGTTTTATTGTCTTCTGTGGAAAAAAATTCTTAATAAACATAACTTTTTTCTCTGCACTTTATAGGTAACCTAAAATGGCATCTTTTTCTAAATCTAGATTTTTCTGGAAATGACATATTTTTAATGAAATGTCAATATTTAAATTTGTCCTGTTAAGCTAAAATGTTTATACATAATGCTGTTAACTGTTTAGAAAGTTTAAAAAACTCCAGTAATCTACCACTTTGTTTAAGCGTTCAGAAATTATGAGCTTGACTTTCTTCACAACATTAGCCAGTGATTTTGGCATTAGTAAACCAGTAAGTCTTTACCACTAAGTGTAATGTGGGTCCTAAGCATGGTAGGCGTCATAGCAGCATTTTTGAGTGGCGTTACTACAAAAATTGCAAAGTGGAGTCACCAGGTCCTTAGCATTTAAGATTCCTGGTATACGCTGCTGCGGTTAATCCAGTCCCTTTCTGGGCAAACACCCCGAAGTCTTTCTTAATGACGTTTTAATAAACCACATATTTTTTCTTACGCTTTAACTGAATATCTTCCAGCTTAAAGGTGCAAATGGCATAATTTTAATATGGCTCGTGACCAAATTAATGTATAGTTTTTCATTAAAAAATTTTTCATTAAAAATGGAGGATGAATGGTAGTATCTTGAAAAAAAACCTTTTATAAACTTTCACTTTAAAAACATCCTAGAAAGGAAGTAATGTATATTCATGTTGATATTGATAATTTTATATAATTAGCTGTCAAATTCATTTGGTCAGCTTTATAAAAATGTGTGAATAAATAATCCATGTAATTTTGTCCTCTGGCTGTTAATTTTTTTTTTTCATGAACATATATTTGATAATGTGAGAGCATGTTAACTGAGTCATAAAAGATATAGAATTCTAATTAGAAGCGTTGTAGGAAAAAAGCTAATGTAAACACACTGTATATCATTCATGTTGAATAGGGTGATACTATGACCCAGTAGCATGGAATCTTAACATCCAGTTTATACAGGTGGTTGTTACTGTCCTATTCAGAGGTCAATTATAATTTTCCTTATTTGGATGCTCATAGATGAGGTAAAACTTTTTAAATGGCTTGACATGACTCATATAAGTTTTGCCAAATGACACTTTGTGTTAGAACTTCTTCACACAATTCTCTAAGTCATCCTTTTCCAAAGGTGTTCCTATGACTTTTGGTCATAGGAGGTCTGTGAAGAAGGAGTTTCCATGACCAAACGTATTTGGGAAAGTCTCACCTTCCTCAGGGAGCTTAATAAAGCCTAAAGTACAGAAAATCTCATTTAATTTTATTTGACCCAATTTTTTCTGAACTTTTTTTTTTTTTTTTAACCACAGAACCCTTCCTCTTAGCAAAACTAATGTTCCATGCCAATCCAACCCAGTTGTCAGACAGTTCTTTTGCACTTTACATTATATAGATAATTACATAAACATTAGCCATAGAGAATATATTACTAGGATTTTTTTACTGAAATGCAATTCACATTTTTGATGCTTTAAAATAATTACTGTAAACAGACATCCATTACTAAGGTAAAAATTAAATAGTTTTACAGGGAGTATGCCTGGGATATGAATATAGTGTGGTAGTTTGTACTGGTTGACTCATGCCCCAGTTTTCTTATGATGATGTAAATTATTGAATAATGTACACTCTTAATGTCTAAGTGCTTTTATTTATCCAATAAACATGTTTCCATGTCATTTTGAGAATTTTTTTTAATAAACATTCAAATAGGTTGCTGTAAAGTTTTGCATCATACAAAATCTGTTACATAGATATTATGAGATGCTTCAGTTCAAATAACAGTGCAGTACTTCACCTATGCCTAAAAGACTGCCAAATGATTAAATGTCAGGTATTACACTTCTATTTCGAGTGGCAGTTTACACATTTTAAATTACATCAAGGGGAAATGAATACTATTGGAATCTTAATTTGGTCCACTTTAAATGTTATTTCAAGGACTGCGCTCATTTGATCTATCAAGCATGAATTCAGAAACAAAAAGTAATAAAAAAAATGTCAAGTGATATGTTTATTTCCAGAAAAGGCATTTACCCTGGAAGAAAGTAAAATTTATTAATGTAGTTAAAATCTGTGTAATTAAGAACATAAAAAAATTAATTTGTGATGATTTCTTTAAATAAAATATACAAATCAAGTTCATCTGTTATGGCATTACTAAACTGGACAAACAAAAGAAATACTATTTGTCAGAAATGTGCTTTTCTTTGTCCTTTTATGTTTGACAGACTCATAAATGATATGTTTTCTTTGTAGCAGTTTTCTGGGAAATTAATAGGAATAAATTTGTCAAAATCTGGTAAATTAAATCTAGTGAGTAAAATTCAATACATTTTTCAGGTTAGCATATTTTTCTTTTAAACTTTAAAACGCAACCATGGGTGTTTGATTACTTTGAAACTTGTATTAAAAGATCACATTTTTGTTGGTCTTAATCAAATCATTTTCATAGCAAATTAAGCATTTTGAAATAAATGTACAATGCTAAGTTATCATCTAAGAGTATATCTTGACTTCATAATAATATTAGATGATACAAAGAAAAAATAAATATTTCGAACTTCTGTTATTATAGTGATGAATGCAGGCAGGATTTTAAATGACTACTGTTCAGATAATTTGTAGTCTAGAATAAGATCATAACATCACATATGTCCATACTGAATTCAAATTGTCCTGTAACTTAGAATTCTGAGCACAAAACTACTTGCCAGAAAACTGGGAAAGTTATGAAAAATTTCTCTGTCTCACTGTCAGCTCACTATTTGAATGCTGGGAAACCTGTGTTTTTGTTTCTTGCCATGTCTTTTTCTACTTATTTTAAAAAACATATAGTAAAGAAAAGAGCCTTATATTACTTAACATTCCTTTTACCCATGTAGCTTGGTAATATGCAGCTTTGTGTATTACATTTTGAGCATTCAAAACTCAGATGTGCTTCTAGATCTGAATATATAGTAAGTAGACCTTGGTGGCACGTCTACGCTACTATGATGTGCCACAGAGTTAGGGAATGAGTAGGCTCCTTGCCTCTGTGCTGCGTTTTTAGGTGTGCCCCTTCTGCAACATCAGAGATGGTGGCAATTTGGAAATCTTACAGGGAGTGAGAAGAATTGGTCTGGGTCATTTAATAGCTATATTCAGAGACAAGTATGCCAGGAATTAGTACCCCTTCTGATACTGTGTGTGTGTGGGTGCAACCTTTTCCCATAAGCGTAAAAATATGAATATGTACTTTACAGATATACACATATAGTCATTTGCATTTTAGTTGACTGTATTTAATCACGTTTTATCTTGTTATGATTACTGAAATTGCAAAGGATAACTTGAACATTGCTAGTATGGATGTTCTAGAAATGTACTAATTAAAGATCCATATCCTTTTGAAAATTATAGGCCATTTAAGAATGGTTTTCAGATTAATTGAACTTGTGGATACATATTTAATTGCCCAAAGCTATCTAAATGCATTACTCCCAATTTATCTTAAGGCAAGAGACTAAGTTTTTAAATATTTTGCTTTTTCATACTTGGATTCTTATTTTCTAATCCGCTTCACTTGTAGATATCAATACAGTGCTTCCTGCTACTCTGATTTCATTTTTTATTTATCAAGTAGGGCATGTTCTCTTGGTTTTTTTAAACGTTAAAAGTGAATGGGGGGCTTCCCTGGTGGCGCAGTGGTTGAGAATCTGCCTGCTAATGCGGGGAACACGGGTTCGAGCCCTGGTCTGGGAGGATCCCACATGCCGCGGAGCGGCTGGGCCCGTGAGCCACAATTACTGAGCCTGTGCGTCTGGAGCCTGTGCTCTGCAACAAGAGAGGCCGCGATAGTGAGAGGCCCGCGCACCGCGATGAAGAGTGGTCCCCACTTGCCGCAACTAGAGAAAGCCCTCGCACAGAAACTAAGACCCAACATAGCCATAAATTAAAATAAATGAATAAATAAATAAAAATTAAAAAAAAAAAAAAAAAAAAAAAGTGAATGGTAGGTATTCTCAACCTTAAACAGACTCAACAGCCCTTAGCTTAGAACATGCCACATTACGATTAACCAATTTTATTTAAAAGTTTTCTTTGAAGATAGTTTGATGTTTTAAAAACTAATAGATAAATGATTCCGGGGAAGAATTAAGAATGTATGAAACTTAGGCAAAAGAAAATAATATCCCAATATTTTCATTCTAGATGAAAAATACGTATAAAGCATACATTATGAAAAAATTTGTCTCACATGTAAGTTAAAGCCTGATTAGCCATCAGAAATTTTAAATAAATGTTTTAGTAAGTTACTGTTGTGTTCTCGAGAGGCAAAAAGTGCAGTGTTTTTATGTTTCTTTGAGATTTAACGCTTTTTACCACTCAGTCCAGCTTACTAGTGCCTCAGTGGAACTCAGTAAAACTGTAGCACTGTTACAATTACGTGATTTTGTGAAATACATCAGCACCACCATGCCTGTGTCTATCACTGTACCTAGTAAAATGTTGGAAAGAGTTGGCTTCTCTAATAAAAGTATCCTAAGTAGCTAATGAGATTTACTTTCTTTTTCCCCAAAATAATTTCTTTTACAAATTCTTGAATTTTCATGTATAAATAGATCAGAAATTATATGCTTCGTTCTTAAATTATGTATATATACTATATTTTCAATACAACTTGTACACTTTTAGCTACCAAAAATTTGCAACCATTTTTACATGAAATTTACAGTTTTCTTATTTACAGTTATTTGTGGAAGGTTATTGCAAAACTAGTGCAAGTAGATTACACTGTCAATATCGCATACCAATCTTTGAAGAAAATATTTGCTAAAAAATAAATATTTCTGCACAGAGTATTTCAAAAGCATCATGATTTCATGCTACGTTATGTGCATAAAGACTAGGAAATATACGTGTTTTGGTAGATTGTTTCATTATGTTTAAAGCATTCCAAAGTGCTTACTACTTAACCAATGTGAGCAAGCTTCTTTATATCAGATGACTGACGTTTTCAAGTAATTACAAACATTACTGTTTGAAATGTATTATTTTTTTAACTGGTAACATTCTGGTATACATATTCCTAACAAAATTATAGAACACAAATTTCAGCTAAATATAGGTAATATGCCTTTAATTAAAATTGGCAGGTGCCTAGGAGATTAAGAACTGGGGATTCCCCAATATTTTTATCCTATTTCCTTAATATTTGGGAAAAGAGTACCATATTATTTCAGTGCTATTGTAATTATAGGGCCATTTTGATGAGACTGTGGAGGAGTTAATTATAAGATTACTGATCTTTGAATTTTATACCTAAATAACATAAGAATGATGGAATTGTGTGGAATTTTCTCAAATACTCAAACAATATATTGTCAGTATTAAAAAATACAGTTTAAAATGTTAACAGTTGTGATGATTATTTGATTATTTTCAACTTAAAAACACCATTAATATACAGACAGTGGAAGTACAAAGAACATAGGTAAAACATATAGTGCTTTAAAACCACGGCTGTGCTAAATTATTTTGTGTCTCTCAAAATATAAATGAACTAATGTAAGTCACAGATGTCATGACTGCAATTCAGGAATTCATCTGGGTTTTGACACTAGCTTTTGAAGAGTAACCACGTTAATATTGCCACTTCTCAAAATAAAAATATTTTATTGGGAGCATTCCTCTAGTAATTCTTGGTATTCTCACTTAAAAGTTGGATTATGATTGGAAGAACAATGAAATTGGTCAATTAATTGTACGGTTCTGTGTTCTTAACATTGCATTTCTAGAGATGTGTTATTCTATTCATAGTAATAATGTGTTAGTTTTAAATAAATTTTAGTCATCTCCCTCAACCCCCATTTAATAGTTTATATAAGCCTTGTAATAATTTCTTTTCATGCTGTCAATTATTAATAATTATTAATAATTCATGTCTTCCTGTGAATTTTCTTTTCTGTATTGCATATTCTTAAACTGTATTTGTACCACAAGAGCATGTAATGAATTATTCTAAGCTTGGGCACTGATCAATCACAATACCTAATGCTTTATAAAGCATTTAAAAACACAATCCATTTAGTTTTTAAAAGGTTGACATCACTGCATAGTAAGTTAACGAGAACCACAAGAAAAACACCTTTAAATGAAATTAAGTGAGAGGGAGAGGGGGAAGCTATTGCATACCTAGAAAACAATTGCAATGTAAATGTAATTTTATGCATCTTGGACAAAGGTGATATTTGACAAATAGTGGGGTGCTATGGCAGCGGAAGCTTCCCTAAGGGTGGCGTTCTCCTACTCTGATCAGATGCATCTTTGAGAGTTGTGTGAGAAACACCTTATAGATTTTTGTCACAAAGGTTAAATGCGAGCAGTGTCGGGCAGGGGAAAGAGCACTGAAAGGTTTTTAGAAGACATAAGTAGTGCTATTGCACTGGGACCACAAGACCACCACCTTTGTGATGATGCACAAGTCACACGATGATCTTATAGTTTTACGGTGCCTTGTGGTTTACAAAGCACTTCCACAAATACATTTCAGAGACTCCTCAACACCCCTTCAAGATATTTAAGATGTTGTCTCATTTTTATAGTTTTGGATACTGGGGCTCACTGAGGGTTTGTCTTGACAGTGAGTAGAGGAGGTAGGATCTGAATTCAGGCTTACCACGCTGAGTCTCTTGCCGTTGCTACCATTGCACACTAGAGCTTAGGCAGGCTACGTCTGTGTAATGTAATGTCTGTGCCATGAGGGAGTGGGCCTAGATGCCTGAAAAGAGCCATTACAACTGTGAAATTCTATTTTCTGAAAAAACACTATATTTTCTACCAAAATTGTACTTTGAAAATTATTTTTAAATATCCATTTGGGAACTATCATGGATGTAAAGGGGCTTCCTTAGTGAGCTGGTCTTCACGGAATACATTCTAGTCATACTGAATTCAACAGATCATCTTTGCACACTTGGCATTTAACATCACTTCAGAGTAGATATGTTTGTAACGATGAGATTCATAGTCTCACAATTATTATTGTAAATAGTATTACTTTAAAGCTATAAACCTAATAGTGCAAAATACAATTAGGAGAGACAACAATAGCTACACTTGAGTTTTTCTGAATCGAAAATCTTAGTCTCGGTAACAGCTGTTTAGTTGGAGACATTGCACATTGTGCAAAAGCTAAATTGTGGAAAATTGTTTTCCTGATTGAACATAATGTTATGTTCCTGGATGACAGCCAAAGAATCTAGCATTTTTGAGCACCTACTATGTGCCAGGCACTTTCCTATATGTTATCTCATTTCCTCCTCAGGTGTCTTCAGGGCAGGTACCATAATCTCTGGAAAAAGACTCAGGGAGTTTAATTAACTTGCTCAGGGTCACACAGCTATTAATGAAAGAACTCATGCTGAGACCCAAGTTGGTCTGACCACAGAACCCTGCATGGGTGATTCCCAAAGTGTTCATGTGCATCAGAATGGTATGGAGAAGGGCTTGTTATAATGTGATTACTGGCCCCACCCCCAAAGCTTCTGATTTAATAGGTGTGGGTGACGCCCAAAAATATGTTTCTAACAAGTTCCCAGGTGGTTGGAGCCAGTGCAGCTAATTCGAGGGCCGCCCTTAAGGATATCATCACCCTGTCTTCCAGGTGCCTCTTTGAACTCACATGATAGACACATTTGTTTTACTGCAAAAAATGTGATTAGAAATCTAATAACATTTAAATTTTTTTGTGTGATTTATAAACATTTTGATTTACAATTAGAAATCCACTTAAATAATTGATCTACTTTTGGTTTTAACCATGGATAAGCCATTTGAAAACTCCAATTCACTTTTAGTAACTAGTTCTACCAGATTCCTTTTTTTAACCATGAAAGGCATTCAGAGGAAAGATCTATTGTTAATAATTCTTATTTTAGATAGGCAGATCAGGTGATCAATTTTATCCTTAGATAATATATGATGGGATTTTAAAATAGCATTTTTATTAGGACTTTGTTCTTTTAGGCATTTGAGAACCATTGCTAAAGATCAACCTCCAAAAGGACCTTGTGAGCAACCCTCATACACACATTAAACCTGACACCAAATTCTACTATGGCCTGACTCAGTTTCCTTATCTTCTGACTAGAAGAGTCAGAAAGTTCAACTCTGATGACCAACCCATTATAATGGACTTAAGAAACTGTACTGTCCCGGATGTGCCCCTACCTTCCCATGTTCGTTGAATGAGTGATTATTTAAAAACCCTACAAGGACATTGCTTCAGCATTTTTCATCAGCATTTTTCATTCCTGGTTTTCTCAACTAATTAAGAGTGTGGGACTCCTCTATAGGGTAAACTGGTAAGTCTTTCAGATTTCTGCCCAGCAAATAATACCATCAGAAAAAATCTAACCCAAATAAACTTTAGACATTAGATGTCATTTTATTTAGGCCTGGAGACCTAAATATTAATATTATATATTATTTTAAATATAAATATTTATATTAATATAAATATTAATGTTATTTTTAGGTGGAAGGCAAAAAGCATTATGTTAGTGCTTTTAATTACCTAGAAGGAGAGCAGTTGCTATACTGCTGTTAAACCTACCGCAGTTAAACCTGGCTCTCAGCAGGGTTCCAAGATGGAGGGCTCAGACTGTTTTTGCTACCGCCCATGGGGAAAGTGACAGTGACTTTAGGCATTAGATATTCGGCTAGGACAGGAGGATGAATCTTGTAAATTAAGATAATTCCTTTGGCTTAAGTCATTGTAACCACTGAGTCTTCTGACTTTTATGCCTGACTCGCCACATCTTTATACTGCTTGGGCTCTTTTAAAGCTAATATCCTGTAGGAATGGGCCTTCCTAAATCCTGTCCAACTCTCTGAGATTTTATCAAGCAATTCTTTTACGCTGAGAAATTAAGAAGAAAAAAGGTTTATGTTGTACTAGAATTTAAACAATCTGGATGCTTGCACACCCCTCCCCATCTTCCTATTTCTTCGTGTTTAGTTTTTATAAAGAAGTATAGAGACTTTATGTGTGGAAGGCTGAATTTTATGCATGTCATACCAAATGTTGCAGCTGAAGCGTTCACTAATCAAACAATCAGATCTAAATTCCTCACCTGCCAAATCCTCTCCCTCTACAAATGAACATTCTCTGGTGAATTCATTCTGAATTTCTCTGGAGCTTGGACTGACAATCCTTATGAAACTTGTTGCAGCTGCAAAAATCTGCCTAAATATGGAAGTAAAATCCCTAAGTTGTCCTCTGAATCAGAGGCAGCCATTTCTCTCTTCTCTGCTAGGTACCCATAAAAGTTTGTTGAATGAGGAAAGGAAACCATCGGTTAGTCCCTAAATTTCTGTCTGCATAACACCAAATGGTTTGGAAAGCTGGTTAGAATTATTATACTTTTATTGAATTGACTGGTCATTCTGTCATGTGTACTGGATCGTTTATGTTTTTGTTTGCACAAATTTAGCAGGGATAAGAACATGCCTGTGCTTACAGATTGCATCCCTCCACAGATTAGCAATTTATGGAACCATTAAAAACATATATGGAGCAATTTAAGGTCGCTTTAATCATATTTTAACCAGTGCAAAGTTTTTGTAAATTTAAATAAATTGCCTGTATCTGAAATTAATATTCTAGTGTCAAAGGTAAAAGTAAGTCAATAGATTATATTTCTATCCTGGAGGGATAGATATGAATCCATTTAATAATGTACACAGATATAATGTCTCTTTAAAAATATATATGAGTGTAAAAATTAGTAAAGGATAAAGAAACTTTCAAGGATTTTCACAATTTTGTTCAGAAGGAGAGGATACAATGGGCCAGTCCATAATAAGTTAAAAATTGTATTCAAATGAATTGAAAAATAAAATTTCTCAACTAGAATTTGACTGATCAGAATCTTAAATTAACTTGTAATTTTTCTGTACCCTGATTTTATGAGAGGCATATACCACCACTCCCCCAAAATAATCTAACAGTCGAATATATTAAAATATATTCCATGGTATATTCTGATATTCTGGAGTCAATATATATTCAGCCCAATCCATATAGGATAGATTTTCATTTAATCTTTGATTAGCAAATGTATTTGAATAACCAAATAAAATTAAAAATTTTCTGCTGGTTTGTGCATTTTCTTTATACGTAGGTAAATGCATGTTGTTCTTTCACAGCTGGGATTAGAAAGCCATAGCACGGCATATACTTCATGGAAGCTAGTTTTGCCACACAAATCAACTAAAATTGTACGTTTTTTGGAAAGAAAACAACATGCGTCAATAAACTCTTTTGATCAAATTCAGGATTGCCCTAAAATATGAGTCAGAAGAAAGCTGTGGATATCAGTTTGCGTCTGTAGCATTTTAGCAGTTCTGAAGAAGAATCCCTCCCACCCTGCCCCCCCACCAAAGAAAAAGAAAAATTAGAGAAACTTGTTTCTGAGCATTCAAGGAAACGTGCCAGTGGAAAAATTTTAGGGAGTTTGTGAATGCAGTTAGAGACAGAATTTTAAATAGAAAGGCCTTTTTGCCCTCATTAAAGCTGGCCTATATTCATGTATTTGGAGATGGTTTCCTCTACTGTCAGAGATTTATAACTCTAAAACTGTATTTTTTTTTTTTTTTTTTAGCGTGCGGGAATAAATGTAATTCACTATAAACATCTCAATCCAGAAGGGTATCTGTTCTCAAAAGTGACAAAGTTCCCTATCTCCCCCTTGAACCTCCACGAGTTGAGGATCATCTGAGTTGCATCCATGAACAATTTTATCCTTTGCTTTCTTATTTGCTTGGAAGGCATTTTCATAACAAAGTATGGGTTTAGTAAAAGCAGTAAATAGGAGTCTCCATGCAAGAGAAACTGGAGTTTCCTAACATGCACATGATTTAAAAAATAAAAATAAAAAATAAGGTGCCTTGAGATGCTGGCAGTTTTAACATTTGGAACAAAAGAGTTCATATATATATTTACATCCTAACTGCTCAATTTTACCTTACAAGCTTCAATTTAGGAAAATATACAGTACTTTTGCATATAATGGTAACTTGTGAGCCCCTGAGTCAAGTAGAGAGGATTTAAATACAAAAAGGAAATCAGCCATTAAAAGCACTTACATTGTATGTGGAATAAATAGTACAAAATGATTATTTCCCCGGAAGACCAGGATCAGAAACATGCCTATGAAGACCCAAGATTCCTACAGGGCTTAGGGATGAATCTGTCAAAGAAGGATGCCTAATTGGATGAAGGCAAGTTTTTCTTTGCCTCGGGGGGTGAAGCTCTAAAGAGAGATTACTGTCTTGTTTTAAAAGTGAAGTCAAGTTGTCTTCCGAAGCTGTGTTCAGATGCACCCCACTTGAGAGGGATTCTTTGGATTTAAGTTTAGATTTTTCAAGGTCTAGAAATTCAGGACACTGATAGAAAGAAAAGAGAAGAAAACAAAAGAAAAAAGAAGAATTTTTATAATTCATTTGGACATATTTCTAAAATTATACTCATGAAATCTAAACATGTTTTCTTTTTCCATAAATCTGTATTTGATTAGTGGTATTAACCAATCTTTCCCTCTCAAAGGTGGGTCAAGATACTGAAGGTCAGGTATCAGTTTAGATAATCCTATATAACCATTCCAAGATCTTTAATTTTACTCCAAAGCCATATCAGATTATTATTATTATTATTTTAAGCACAATATTTCATATTGAGTTTTCCAGATGAGTTTAATTCAAAATTCCCAACAAAACTGGGATCAAAAAGGTGGGTCATTTGGTGAGTACATTTGGAGAACAAGGAGGAAGAAAAAAGAAAGGAAGGAAAATCACCCATCCCTTGGCAGAAAATATTATCTAAATCCACTGAAAGCAAAAAACAAAGTACATGGTTTTGCATGTTTCCCAGCCATTCAAAACTTGAGATAAATTATCTCTACTTTCATATTTTAGAAAAATTGCATTATTTTCCTTCAGTCACATTACCTTGTGCTATTAATATAGTTTCATTCCCCAGGGCATTTTGCACTCAATTCCCAAGCCTCTAAAAAAGTTTTTACAAGATAGTTCTGATAGTTCTTATTTAAATCATTGTTCTTAGGTCCAGTTTGGCCACAGTGTTTAAGTAATGAAGAACGATTCCCAAAATAGAATTCCAAAGGAGTTGAACTTTTCATATTAACATAATTCAAAGGATTCCTCACAGGACTTCAGAGGAAGGATAAGGACACTAACATTCCTCTTACCATCACCAAGGTGAGAAAAGTTTAGCGCTCACTGGTGATGGGTGGGGCACAGACGTGGTTACTAGTCTAATTACACTTGGATCTCAGGTCTTGCTATTGCTTGTTATTGCTGCTATTCCTCTGCCCCTTCCTTCCTGAGACCCTGCTCAAGGGTGCCTTTTGTCACTAGAGCAAATTACAAACCTTTATTTGAAGCATTTTTTGGACCCAGGGCTAATCCTTAGCTTTCAAAGCTCTACCATTTATAAACTTAAGTAGATTGATATTTGAAAAAAAGCTTTTTCTTTAAAAATAAAATACTAGTGTTTTAAGATCATTCTTCTAGGTCCATTGTTCCCAAAGTTTAAATGAGCAAAAGAATCGGGGGCAAAGGTCGGGGTTGGGGAGCTTGTTTAAAATGGAGATTACAGGGCTCATTCCCAGATGTTCTAATTGAGGAAAAAACAGAGATGGGGATGAGAATCTGTATTTTCCACTGCAGCCCAGGTGATTCTGATTCAGGGGGTCCCTGGAAACACACTGAGAGACACTCTTGGTTATATACTATCTATACTCACTTGTGAGGGAGGACTGAAACTTCGATCCGTCTTGATGGATGCTACCGGATGACTGGTTCTCATCAGGCGGATGACGGGTCTCTGATACTCTGCTCCTGTAGTTACCATACTGTAGGCTGGGGGAACCACAGTGGTTTGTTTCTGCAGCAGCTGTAAGATGGTCTGGATGTCTGCAGTCATTTGGGATTCAAGTCTGCAGGACAGACAGAAATGGGGGAAGACAGTCCTAAAATTGTCCAGGATTGCAAAGCATTTGAGAAAATTGCAGCACCACCAAAGAACAGAATTACGGCCCTGCTTTAAACAAGAAGGACAGGAGAGGGAGCACGGAGATGCTCACTTTCTGTATCTCACTAATGGCTCTGATAAAGATCCTTGCTTTCCTGTTCGTTGATCTTAACAAAAAAACAGCTGAATGAAGAGGCTACATTTTCACAGTGCGTACTGTATTACATTTTTACAATTAAGCTTTATTGATTTCAAAATGTAAAACGCATTCAGAATCCATTTTGAATCAGTCATTCTCTGTGCTTTTTATCGGGTTTTGGTCAGTTTCTTGTGAACATTTTATCTACTGTTTAAAAAGATTTCATAGCACATTTCTCCTATAGCTGCAACAACTGGATAATTTCTTATGTGTTCCAATTTTATATTATCTATATTTTACTTTACCTCTCTCCTACAAACATCAAACATTGTATATCATTCATTGTATTCTTTCCTTAATGTTAAGTACTGTCAAATGCTAAATTCCTTTCCCATCTACAGCTTGGAGCCTTTGGTAATTAAGAAACAGACCGAACATAAAAGTTCACTTGCTTCTATAACACATCTGGCATGCAAAATACCAGTCTGATCATTTTTTTCCCTAAAGCTCACAAGTAGCCTACTGGCCTGTTAATTTCATTCTCATTTTAAATTAAAATTCAAGGGAAAGATAGCAAAATACAATGGATCTGATTCCCCTCCTTTGCATGTGTTAACAGTATTAAAAAAGGATTATGTGGGTATAAGAACAGAAAATTTGGACCATATGCCTCTTTAGAAAACTTTTCTTTTAACTCTTTACTTATTTGTGCTTACTATTTTGTTTCAGTGAAAAATGCAAGGAAAAGGTAAATCTTACTAAAAATTTAAAATCATAGACTAATTTTGCTCAGTTATATACATGCTGTATTTGTGAAATTCAAAGTGGAGAGAACTTAGCCTTTGATTTGAGAGAGAAGAGAATAAACCTGGACAACGTAAGAAAAAATCATTTTTTTCCTTTTAGTTTTTAACATTGACACTACAAATCTTCCTTCTGAGAATCATGATAACACATTATTTGTGCAGGTTTTCTATATTTGGTGTATATAGCCATATAGCTTAGTGTCTTCTAAACAAATAGCTATAAATTATACATGATTGTGCCTTGCAAATGTCAAAACCACAAACTGAAAAAGAAAATTTGAATTATCAACTAGTTTATTTATCTATTTGTTACCCATTGCTCCGATCTAATATTTTTATGGTGCCAACTAAACAGAGGAGACTCGTTATTTTATTATGCACCAATTTTTTCTTTCACACTTCAAGGTACAGCACAAATTTTTATCTGCACCCCAAAATCTTCCCTTATTCAGAATTAATTTCTCTCTCCTCTGAGTCCCCAAGAAAAATTCTACATCCATTGTAAATATTTCTGTATGAATTTATCCCATCATTAACAGCATTTAATATTTAGGGAGTGGCTTACACATTACATGTAAAAGGCTTTGGGCGTGGGGAGTGGAATAATAAAAACTGCATCAACAAATGGGACCCAAGACCCAACAGAGAGTCAAAAATTATGATAACAATTTTGAGTCCTCACAAAACCTTTGTCAAACAGTAGGGGTCTCCAAGAAACAGGATCTCTGTCTCATAGATTCTATTTGAATAGTGTCGATGAGGGAAAAACCTATTGGAAGTGTGTAATAGCAACATGCTACCATGAGTGGGATTCCCGGACACAAGACCATCACATGCAGGTGAAGGAGCTGGTGCAGGGTGAGAACAGGACTGTGCCCACATGACTTAGCTAAGACAGCAGACCACCTCTGTCAACATGACTTAGTTGTTCCAGGAAAACTCTGCCTGGGAAAAATAAGTCTAAGGGAATAAATAACTTTACTCCTTCAGGAAATTTCTATAGATTAACTCACTGGAGACAGCAATCTGCTCTTTTGAACAAATAAACTTGCTTAATCAAACAAATTGTATTTATCCATACTTGCTTCAAGGTCCTCACTTTCACTGTGTCCATCAATTCTGAACTATTATATTATGAACTTTGCCCAGATCCACTCAGTTTCCCACTTTGAAAGGCCCAGGCTCCAAAGTCCTATAAATATCCTACTTCTTACTTCCCCTTCTGAGATAATACTTCAGACTCTGTGTAGGTGGCGGTCTCTCTTCCTGCAGTGACTTTGAACCAACCCTTAGTTTGGTTTTATTAACCAGTAATCTGATATTTTGGGTAGTTCAATGCAATGGATTGAATGTTTATGTTGAAATGCTAATAGTGAAATCCTAACCCCCCATGTGATGGTATTAAGAGGTGTGGCCTGTGGGATTTGATTAGGTCATGAGGGTAGAGCCCTCATGAATGGCATTAGTGCCTCATAAACTAGAGCCCCAAAGAGCTCCCTTCCTTCTTCTACCATGTGAGGACGAAGTGAGAAGTCAGCCATCTATGAACCAGGAAGCTGGCTCTCAGTAGATACTAAATCTCCCAGCAGTTTGATCTTGAACTTTCCAGTCTGCAGAACTGAGAAATAAATACCTGTTGTTTAAAATCCACCCAGTCTATTGTATTTTTGTTATAGCAGCCCAAACAGACTAAAACATTCAACAAAGAAGAGCTTTAGTGAGGAATTTCTTTACTATGCTTAGGTTGTATTTTCATGTTTTATGGTTAGGGTCTATCAGCTTAATTGGAATGGACTCTTCTAATGACACAAGTAATCTGCTCTACTCTGGAAGAATTACAGAGAATTTTGAAAAAGTCCAGCTTTGTCTTTAAAACAGAAAAGAATAACCCAATTTTATAACTTTTTTTTTTTTGTCAGTTAAGGCATATGCCACTCCAAAACAAGCCACTTTGGCATATTGATTCTTTTAAGCTATAGGCACTTGGAGAACAGCAAGTGTGGGGAAAAGCTTTCTCTGAACTTCCCTTATCTGCCTAAAGGCAGATCTTCCAGAAGGAACTCAGTTGTCATAAATCCCCTCCCTGGGAGTTTCAACAACCAGGGAAGATTGACTTTTGTCACAGAAGAGGCATCACACGGAGACAAACTTTGTCACAAACTATCATACCTCCCATCTATTCTTCTAAGGACCCATTCACCTTCCTAATGATTATTCATTCTCCTCTAGGAGACCTACATCCCCAGCCCCTTTCCCTATTGAGATGGTATTTAATCTTCAGTTCTAAGGCACCTCAGGGAGTTACTAATTTTCCCTTGAGTATCTCCCATGTGTACGTGAGGTATACATGTTAATAAATTTATGTTTGTTTTTTTCTTATTAATCTGTCTTTTATTATAGGGGTTTCAGCCAAGAACTCAGAAAGGTAAAGGAAAATTTATTTTTCTTCCCCTACATCAGCATAGCTATACAGCTGTGTAAAATAAATGTTTTCATTCACTTACTCAAAGACCCACAGTGTACCAGGCACAGTGTTCTGCAAGGGATGGAATCATCACTGAAAGCTTTTACATCCTCTAGGGCCTCGCTATGCACAGAATGGTCAAATCCGGGAGCTTGTTAGAATGTGGAATCTCTGCTGATTCCAGACCTAGACTTAGAATCTACATTTTAACAAGATCCCCAGGTGATTCAAAAGCACATTAAAGTTTGAGAAGCACTGCTTTAGGATCAACAATGAGTGATTTCCCGATATATGTATATCTGTAGGTATAATATATAAATATGTAAGAACATTTCTTAGGTAAACTTTTAACCCTGCATATAGTTTAATTGGCCATTAAAGCAGAAAAGCAGCAGCGGCAGACAGGACGATTCAAGATAGACCATTTATATTTGTTTTTATTGCACCGTGTACTTAATATGTGTATTTGGGCGAAACAAATGGGATAGAATTCACAGTTCTACTACACTTGAACAGAATACTGAGGCTAAACAGAGTAGACCCAACTCTTGAAAGAGTCCCAGGATTCTTACCCTGCAAAGTTGAAGTCTAAAGTGAGCTGCCCTCTTCAAACTTGTTTTCTATACTTTTGCCTTCTAGAGTAAACTGGAGGTAAGAGGTTCTTGGAGATGGCAGTGCAGTAAAAATGCAATGTTTTGGATTTTAAATCCAAAAGAGGCTAAGCTGAGTCAGGCAATAAAATGTGACAATTTCAGAGCTAAATAGGAAGAAGTTAGTCAAAGAAAATAAATATGTTAAAAAACATACAGATGCTAGGACATGTCAAAAAAGATTTAGTTGCAGTTTGGCTGTGAAAAAAGTATCATAAAAAACTCATTCTAAAACTAATGTAATAAAGTAATAAGAGTTATTAGTATTAAAGTACGGTTGCAAGCCAAATGGGTCCTGGATGTATATGCCCTTAAAAGTTTACACTTTCAGCCCCAGGACACATTAAAAGCAAGTATTTTCAGTAATCTTTGATTTACACTAGCAGCAATGATTGGTATCCATGACGAGGCAACAAGGGAACCTTAAAAATCTCAATTTTCATCCAGAAGAAAGGTCCAAATCAGGAAACACAGAAACATATGAAAAGTAAGAGAACATACTCAGACAAACATCAATAATAGAAATGAAGTTAAGTTCATTGTTAATCATATTTTACCGGGGCTTCCCTGGTGGTCCAGTGGTAAAGAATCCGCCTTCCAATGCAGGGGACATGGGTTCGATCCCTGGTCGGGCAACTAAGATCCCACATGCCGAGGGGCAACTAAGCCCATGCACCACAACTACTGAGCCCACACGCCCTGAAGCCCTCGTGCTACAACTAGAGGGAGAAAACCTGCATGCCACAACTAGAGAGAAGCCCGCGCACCGAAATGAAGACCAGACGCAGCCAAAAAAAATAAAGAAAAAATAATCATATTTTACCTAATTACAACACTTTCTATTTTGTAGCATATATACTCTCCACATGTATTACCTTAGTCTTTACAACAGCATTGCAGGTCAGTATAGGTCAAAGAAAGAAACTGAGGCTGGAGAAATTTAAATGACTTGACCTAGTCATCCTATTAGTAGTTAAGTAGAAGAGTTATGACTTTAATCTAGGCTAACCAATACGCAAGTGCTGTGTGAGTATCATGCTGAAGAAATCACTGCTGTCCCTGTCATTAATCCATTCATTCAGTAAGTTTCCCATTTACTCCAGGAATTGAATGCATACTATATGTTTGACAATAAAGGAATGGGCAGGAATCAAGGAAGTTAAACTTCAGAGATCACACTTTTATCAATTCTTTTGTGTGTACAGTATATATTTTGATATATGTTATGGCTAAAAGATCAATGTAGCTTGGTATAAATAGCAGGGAGAGATAGTAAATGTACTAATTAACTAAATATGCTTCTCTGAGCAATAATAAGTATGATCATGTCAAGTTCTTAAACCTTAATTAGGAATTACTGACTCTAAGTAAATGATAGTTTGTTTTAATTTTCTCAAATAAGTTTCAATTTTACAAGACTTTCATTTGGCACTTGAGAATGGGATATAGACCTCAGTTTTTTAACGTTTAACCTTTGATAAAATTACATGAAAACAAAAAATACAAAATTAAATCTTTAATTCATACAGTATTGTCATACTTCTGTTTGAAATTAAGGCATACAAATTTATTTCAATTTACAAATTTGTAGGTTTTCTAATTCCTTTTGTCTGTTTTAATTGCTAATTCATCTTTCATGTTAATGTATGTGTGTGTGCATACATTTTTATGTTTACTGTATTGTTTGACACTGTTCAATTCGGGCATAAAGATTTAAAATACCAATAAAACTACAAGCAGCATTGATAAAACACAGAAGAAAAATTAAGCTTAGATAGCTAGCTTATGTAGTATAAACAAAACTCATAGAATGTGGTAAGTATAGAGAACAAGTAAGCAAGTAGCTTGTTACACATGGGCAGAATTCATAAGATGCATTAAATACACACAGCATGCCAGCAACCTGCAAGACATCCCAAAGATAGAATAGAAATATGATGTAACAAACCAGAGCATGGCTTATACATGGAAAGAGATGGAAAGAACAAGTTATTCTCCTGTCACCTCTGGGTAGATGACTGCCACCCCCAAGTTTGGTCACCCACTGGTGACACACACACAGTATAAGCTCCTTCTGACACCTCACGTTTTTTACCTATAAAGGCCAATAAAACACATGGCTGTTCGGCAGGCTAACTGAAATGCCACAGCTGTGGCCGGGTGTACTTGGCCTTTCATGTCTGTGATAGAGCAAGTGTGTCATTGGCACTGGGTTTTTTTTTTAATCTGTGGACCCCTTTTGTGCAAACCTAAACTCTGGTCCTCATAACCGCACCATCAGCCTGGAAGGCTGATGAGGTATATATATAAAATTGTATAAATCAGGATACAGGTTGTATGGTTCTTTTACCAGGATTGCACTTATTAGAAACGTGTTAATTACCCCATCTGGCGCTCCTCATCACTCACTGTGTGTTTTAAATTGATTTAGTAAATCCTGTGATTTGAACATTTTAGTTTAATCCATGCAGTTTTCTGTCTGTGACTACTGGAATACCTTGCCCAGCGATGTCCTGGAAACTACCTTGAATCGAGGTCACTTTCCACATGTAACACAACTAAAGCAGTATCATACTCATACATCTACTTTTTTTCCCCTTGAATGTCATTGATCAATTTAATTTTAAGGAATCCATGTAGATTTGGGTTAAGGGGTTCCACCCTTCCTAAAACCAAAATTTATTCTTTATCTTAAAAGGTTAGAGATCAAAGATGGAGGGAAAATGGAGAGGATCTGGGCTTTAACTCAATCACATTTTTGACAAGTTGGCTGAAAAACTAAATGTTTAAATCATTTTGTCAATATTCTTAAAAAAATACCGTACCACATAACTAAGTTACCATGAACAACCAAAAAGTGCAAAAGGAGGATTGAAAGAGGAAGGGTGTTAGTCAACAAACTTAAGATGAATTATTTTGAGGGGATAAAAAAGGTTTCTTAGGTTGATGATATATACTAATTTTATGACAAGTAAAGAAAAAATAGGATTCATGCTGCCAAAAGTGTGAAGCGTTCTAAATAAATGCTCCTTGCAAGACAGATTAATAATTCTGTCAACTTTTAGCCTTCTTTTAAATAAGTGTATAAAGAAGTGTATATGCCATCTATGGTAGGACGAATTTGCTATTTACAAAGAGTAAAGCTAGACCCAGCTAAGGGCTTGCGTTATGTTTTCCCTTTGCCTGGCTATTGCTTATACCTGTTAAGCTGTTCTTGGAGCAGATCTAATCTTTGCTCCACTTCTCCGTAGGCGAGGTCGCTTTCGGTTTCAGAGATCCCCCAGGCAGCTCGCGGAAGCGCTGAGGGGCTAGACTCATCGGCCTGAGTTCCGGCAGTTTCTCTTTCCCAGCTTCTGGTGTCAGCGATATCTGTGGGAAACAGCAAGATGGATGTCAGCTTCTCTGGGTGCCCATTTGTAGCTCCAGAGACATCCGCGATACAAGCAGGAAGGGATCTTGGAGTTTAACGGGAAGACAGAGAACCAGAGTGACTCAGGGACCTGTCCAGGGACCACGACCAGTTGGTAGCTGAATTTCATCCACCCCGATCCTGTCTGCCACTTCCCGCACCCATTTCCATACGAAGAAAAACAAACAGCCAGTTATGAGTCTTGAATACAATTTTGTCTTCTTTCTAGTTTGTGCTAAGAGGAAAACATGGATGGCCAATCCGAACTCTGGTTAGAGAGCAATGACTTTGTGCTTTTACATTTGGGAAGAAACAGCACCATTTGTATGTACTGCTGCACTTCAGGTTGAAGATTTTAGGGCTCTTTCATCCAGAATAATTTGCATACTTCATGATTCAGAGTGGGCTCAAGAAGAGACAGCCATGGGGAAGCGATGATCTTCAGAGGGATTCCCTTAGGCCAACCCAACTCAAAGTAGAGCCAAGGAACCATGAGCCATTAAAGATGGGAAGAGTCCTAAGTCTCTAGTCCTATGACATTTTTTCATGTTTTTATGTTTCTGTGTAGCTCCTTCTGCACTGTCCTTTAACGTATTCTGTCCATTAATTTCCAATATTTTTTCTTGGGGCTCTTTTATTTAGAATATTTTTATGCTGCTATACTTTAAAACATATTGTTTATCTGTTCAAGTCCACTTTTCAGATGGTCCGCATGTCTGCTATGTTCCAGACACTCTGCTAAACGTGGGGGAGTTAGAGATGAAGAAAACATAGGCCCTGCCCTTGAAGAATTCAGTCTAGCAAGGTTTTAAACATTTTCCTTACAGAGATTCATTTTCTGAGCCTCATTTAATTTACTGTTTCTCCTACAATCTGTATTTGCAAGTTGTCAATATTTGAGGGCAAATATAATATCTTACTTTCCCTCTCATTTCTGTCATAAACTTTTGATGGCTTTTGCTATGCTTTCTTCCCCTCTACATTTCACATATCTAGAGAAGTACTTAGAATGATTAAAAGGCTGGGAAATAAAACCCAGAAAAAAATACTAGTGGAGTTGGGAGTTTATTTCAGAGATAAAGAAGGAGCATCTTTTCCTCACTGGGAGGGCTGGTAGGAGGAAAAGACTGTCTAGAACTGGTCTTCATTTTTACATGGAAATAGACTTGAATAACAAAAAGTGATTTTGCTTTGATAGAAAGCCTTTTTTTTTCCCCCTTTGGACAAGTAGTTATGATTAAACACTGACAAAAGTTATGTAAAGTTAAGGAATTTATATCCTTGGCTATTTTAAAAATTGGATAGAAAGTAACTGATTTGGGGAGGATTAGCTGTGATTCTAGAAACAAGGAACAGGATTTGTAGGACTTTTTGAAGTCCCTTTCCTACAGTTTCTTCAAAAGTACAGTCAGATAGCTCAAAAGCACCTCCTATCCTCCGGTAGCAGACACAATTTCTGAATCTTTTCTTCATGGTTTTTCTACCACTATACTTTTATCACTGAATACACAGAAATACCTACTGAGGTGCCTACAATTTCGGCTTCAAATGGGTGAAGCTCTAACAAAGGGATTAGCATATCCAAAGACAGTATTAGAAAAATATAAGGTCAGGGTTCCCTGTACTATTGAAATGGCTAACAGACCTCAGAGAGCTTGCTATGAATTCCAGAATGGTTCTTTGTGATTAAGGCTTCCTTAGACTATGGAAGCCTGGTGTTTTGTTCTTTTTAAAGTGACAATATATAATTTCCCTTGATACTTAATCGAACACAACAAATGAAACTGAACATCAAAAAATGATAATGCTGAACTTTTAAGTGCAGTAATACATCAGCAGATTTTCACTGAAAAGTATGATTTATTATTCACAGACATGTGACTCTATTTAAAAGGCAAAACAATAATAAGATGTCTTAGTACACTAGGTTTTCAATTTTGGAGAATTAATGGCAAACAAATATTCAGAACACACATATTAATGGTCGGATGATGCCCACGTTTCTCCCTGTCTAGCCTCTTGCTAGACAATAAAACAAAAACAGTAAAAACTGATAGGTTGGAAGTTACATATTACGCTCAGAAGTTTTGTGCTGAGAAAGCTTAGAGAATTTCCACTTATGCCTAATAGCTCTCATTCTCAAATCATATATAATAAACTGATTTTTAAATAACAGTGGTGAATCACATGCAATAAATTATGTAGGATTCTATTTCTTCTTCAGTGCTCAAGAAAAAAACCTGATAATCTTCTCTTAACAGAAAAGAATAATTGTAAACTATTGCGTAAAGTCTTCCTTGATTATAATTTACTCTTTTATTAAAATCAGTAATGTGTGATTAGCTTATTTTAACAGCAATATGAAAGAAAAAAGGAGTTCAAAGGGGAAATCCTGCTTAGCAGTCTTAATCAAAATGAACATCCTTGTAGATACTTTCTAAATATAGCTCAGAAAAAATCTGCACTTGGTTGCCTTGGAAAATGTTGCTATAGTTGCAAGACACATTTCTAGAAATGGATGAACAGAAAGTAAACTTTCACTTTGCTCTGGGTACACAATTTTCCTACAGTGGACTCTTGACCTCAATCTAAGTAGGATCTGAGTCCATTTAGTTCGATTTTTTCTTTTCAGTTTTGTCTAAAGGTGCTCCTCTGTTGGATTCAGCATGACAAATGCTAGAAATGTAAGTGGCATTTCCATTGATGATAAAACTAAAATTTGTGGGTATTTAGGAGCTCAAGCTGCAGCAGTTACAGCTACACCCTACATCTTATTCAAACCCTTTAACATTGCACAGTATCTCACCTTAGAAAATCACTAGGGAATGAAATTTGCAGTGAATAAAGTTTTAGAATTCTCCATTGGTTGATCATATTGACTATCCAGGTTAACCATGTGTCACACTGATAGACCTATAACAACACCAATCATGCTGATTCAATTGACATGAATATTTAACTATGAATTTTAAAGGTAATTATTTATTTGAATAGGGATCGCATTGTAAATTTTTGAAAATTAAAATTTGTAGATATTAAAATGATTTGCTAGTATACTATCTTTTATTGTGCATGTAGAATAGCTAATTAAAAATAATTGGAAGAAGTGGCAAAGCAAAATATAAGATGAAGGGCATGAGAATTCGCTGTCAGCGAGAGTCATTATAAAGTCAAATCAAATCTCCAAAATATATCATTAACGACCTGTCACTTGAGACTTTAAGACGCAAGAGGAAAACAACAAAAAGTATTTTGAAAGAAGTCAGGCCCACATTATGCTGACTCTTGGAAATAGTAGGATGGTTCAGCAAGTTCTTCAGAACTTCTACCTTCCATGATACAACCTGTTTCAATTTTTAGTACTTCCCAGAATCCATTTTCATAAATAACTAAAACGGGACGTTTGGTAATCACATCTAATATTCCATTCTTCCACTGTGATAAATGAGGTAATATTTTCATCCACTTCATCAAGATTTTAGATTGTCCAGAGAACATCTGCATATATTCTTAGCTTACTTCAACTTGGGGTCATTGCAAAAGCTGATTTGATAAAATAGGGACAGTAACTCTGGAAAAATGTAAAGCCTAAACATCCTAGATTCAATAAAACTTTTGTTGTCAGATATAGTCACTTCGAATAATGGTGACAATGATAGGTAATATTTACTTACTCTGTGTCATAATTTTGTATCCTGCCAGGTCAAGAACATCCTATTTTTCCTTCATTTCTGTTATATTCTTTTGATTTTTTTGCTACACCTTCTTCATCTCTACATTTTTATATATCTAGGACTATATTCAATGATTAAAGTGTTAGAAAAGAAAAACTGTGAGAAAATACTAAGCAGAGTTGGGGATTTTATTTCAGAGAAAGTAATTTATGCATGTTCTCTTGTTTAGTAATCACAACAGACTAGTTGGTTAGAAGATATTATTCCTATTCTGAAGATGTGCAAACTGAGTCTTAGTGGGGTCTGTCAAATCACTTACTGAAAGACATAAAGGGAGTAAGTCACAGACTTGAACTTGGAACCCGAGCAGCCTGCCCGTACCTGTTCTTGCACCCACTTAGCAAGATTTAACAAGATGCATATATCTAGCTCCTGATGAGAAGTTAATTGTTCTTTCATGTGACAGTCCTCAAGTTTTCCTGAGTTTTCCACCCTTTAACATCTAATCTGGATATATTGATTAAGCACAATTACCCAGTTCATGCATATTTTCTACAACAAAACCCATATATTTGGGTATCCCTTTTAAGCAAATGTGTTCAAATGAGTTGGATCAAAAGCATACTTTATTTAGGAGCATCTCTCCCCATTTTCTCATAATTCCCAGTAAACTGAAATTCTTTTTGGTATTTATTGCATTTTTATTGCATTGGCCTTTCATGCTATAAAAAAACAAGGTTGGGGGTGAGGAATGGATACAGAAGATACATATAAGAATCAATGGGTTTGCTCTCTTCAAATGCTCATCAATCCCCTCTCCCCACGGAGTCACTACGATAGACATTCCTACAGTGTTCTATGTGGCATTATGTTAAGTCTTCCTGGCCACACAGACCCTCCTATGCTATAATTGGGAATGATGACCACTATTCCAGAACCCTGCAAACACTTTGTAGATGATCTAAGATTTGATCTTTGCAAATATATCACAAAATTGCAGATTAGATTAATGTGCGGTATGGTTCTTCATTTGTGCAAAGTCACCATTTTGTGACTAGTCCTGAGGAGAGACAACGAGATTCTGGAGAAACTTGATTACCTTTGCAAGAGTGACTTCTTTTATCTATGGGAATTCTTCCTGAGGTGGGCACTGTTTCTTCAAGATCAAGTCCAGTTACTTTCCCTATTCCTGGAGGAGAATCTACAATTCCTGAGAAGAGAGGCTTTTGTTCATCGTCAATGGAGGAGATGAAAGATGAAGATCTGCTTTTTTTCTCTTCAAAGTGTTTCTTGGACCTCTGATAATGTCTTATGGTATCTACAGAGTCTTCTGGATCATTTGTGGTGCTTCCTTTGCCAAAATCTATCAAAGAAAAGTTATTTTATAGAAGAGAATCAAATGTGAGACTCTATGCCTACTGCACTATCTAGCGCTACATAAACTACCTTTGTCAGAGTGATTTTTGGGGGGATAACTTTAACATAGATTTTTTTTAAACTGCCAGAAAAGTTGTTCTTTCTCTTTTTCCTACTGAGAATGTAACTATTTAAGAAGACTTTTTTTTTTTCTTAATTCATAGGACATTAGATTATCTTAATGAGATACGCTATTCGTTCCAAAATTAAAAGAATATCTGTGGTAGTAATAGCATTTATATTTCTGAAAAAAAACTTTAGGATAACTTAAACCTTATTTATACATGCTCAACAGTCATTTGTATTCTTAAAATATGGTGTAATCTTTCTTGAAGGAAATGAAAAAGTGAAGAAAAATGTGTCCCAATTCTAAAATGTCACTGCTATGCAGTTTATTGTTTGTTGATTTTTAACCTTCATGCCCTCTCATCTGTGGTGGTCATTCCACATTGTGAAGGTCAAAACCAGAAGCCTCCCTGTGGTAAAGGCTGGCAGGCTGAATTTCAACCCTAGTTCAATGCATGTAATGGCCTTGACATTCCAGGCAGTTTGGTTGTGCAGGATATTGCAAAGAATATAAAGCTTAAACACAGTAATTAAGGTAGGTTTACCTAATTACATTAAAGCCAGTAGTGCATATTGGCCGCTTTATACTGAAATGTCAGGATAATTTCAGCCCTGAAGGTTGTGTTAGAACATATTTCAGCAGCAAAACTCCAAGAGATGAATCGCAGAACTTGTTTCCATTAGTGTCCTGGGGAGACAGTTTAATTCTCCATCTGGTTACTGCTAATAACTAACCCACATACTCCAGAAGGTATATCATTTTCTAGAGAAATGTTTAAGACAGTGTCTCCATCTATTCTCTGCCTGGTTGTGCTTACATTGTTATTTATAGAAGGCCAAATGAACTGATTTAAGGCTACTCCAGAGAAACTTCCAACTGTTCTTTAAAATTCCCATATGGCACAGAAATTAAACAGAGATCTTTTTCTTTTATTTAAAAAAAATCATAATTTAAAATATGAGAAGCTAGAAAGCAGCCCAAGGTAAAAATGGATAGAGTTTAAAAACCAGCTTCATGTGAAATTGTTATTAAGGAGTTAGTTTACACCTTGCCAATTAAAGTTCAATGTAGTGCAGTTTACACCTTGCCAATTAAAGTTCAATGTAGTGCAAGCAGATTGCTTAATTTATTTTCTTTAAGATTCCCCACTTGCTCAGTGATTTCATCATTACTGAGAAGACCACAGACCTTTCCAGTCTCAAGCATTGTTGACATCATTGATTACTCAGTATCACTTATATTTCTCTACTCAACCACTAATCTAGTTGCCTGTAAATATCCAGATCAACTCTTCTTACACAAGCCCTTTCTCTCCAGTGTCACGGACACAGTCTTCCTTCATTCTTGTCATCTCTTCCTCTGTTTCCTTTGATTTTAACTTCTCCCCGCCTGAAAATTTGATCAACATTTCCCCACTTTATAACCATATCATTTCATTCCTCAAAAAATAATAGTTTCCAATTTTATGCTAGTAAATGTTAAAAAACTTAAACACTTCACTTCTCTAAATTATACTCATACCTGCTTTGTGAATTGCATCAGTTTGTTGCTCCTAAGTAAACGTTTGTGCAGTTTGGGCACCAATGGGATTTGAATCAACAAAGGCTTCTCATCTTCCCCAAAATGCTTTTCTTTTAAACACTTTCATGGAATCTTTTCCAGCGGAATCAAATGTAAACTGAATTAACATCTAATTCATATGTCTCTGATCTAAGTAAGGATAATGCTAACATGGATATTTGTAATGAATATACATCACAAATTATTAAATCACTTCGCCTTTTTGGCTTAAAAGAGCTTGCGAGTTCTCTGTAGATTTGTAAATCCTCATACATAGTAAAATGTTCTGTCCCACCTACCACATGGGCCTTGGTCTTAGTTTACTAAATTATGGCTTGATTTTGGATGCTTAGGCACAAATTCATCAGTCAACATATATTGCTAAACTGAATTATAACTTGCTGATTTCAACTCGGGACATGTGTTCACAAAATGTGGTGAATGAGGGATTATTATTTAGTTCTCTAGTGAAACGGAGCAAATTATTTCGTACACATGGTATCTAAATCCTTTAGCAAGAATTTCAGGTAAAAGCAGGATCATGAAAGAAGAAGAAAACATTTGATATCCTTGAATTTTTTCTAATACGTAGGGGAAATTTCTCCACATTTATTTCTGTGTTCATTGCCACTGGATCATCAGCCAGCTGCGTTTTGGAACTCAGGCCACGTGAACAGTTTCTCTGATGCAGCCCAATTGCAACATTTTTCTATTCCATACTAGATAAATCAAAGCTTCAAATCTGATCATTTAAAATGACAGCTGAAATGACAATCTATTTGTGGATTAAAAATGGAAACTGCTCAGGCTTAGGCTGGACGTTGGCTAATGGAATACATGATATTGGGCTGAAATGCATTATAATTGGCCTCCAGGTACCTCTAGATTTTGATGGCTTGTTCCATTTCTAGTTAAACTGGATTATTTAATAGACATTAAATAGCATTAGGTACTATTTTCCTTAATGTTATTCTTAATGCTATTTTATTATTATGATTTCTTAATGTTGTTTTCTTAAATGCTATGTAGAAATAGTATTCCGAATAGTAATCTGAGTAGTTTTCACATTTTCCCTTTTGCTAGAAATGAGACTGTATAATCATTCCTGTTACCATCGTTTTACAAAGAAAAAAACCCTGCCTATTTAATTAAGCCTCGAATTTTTCTGATTTAGATGACTGAAAACTTTTTAAAAAATCCCTTGTTTCTGTAGGCTGACACTTCACCTCCTCTCCTTTTCTCACAGGATGCAATTCTAAAGCAGTTGTGAATTGTCTTGTAGGTGTCTCTCTGTGTTCAGGATGGATTGAAGAGCACAGAATGAATGTCCTGATGGAGTGGTTGACCCATCCATCTTAAGAATGATTATATAAAATTCTTACATTTCAAACAATCTGGGAACAAATGCTTGTGCTCTCTCCATCATTTATGGAGTCTTTCTCTCAGGTGATTTATCATTTTTATTTGTCAGACCCAACAGGTGGACCCAAGGTTTGGTAAAAGAGAGGCGTTTAATGTACTCTCTCAGCATTTGCGTTTAAGATTTCCTACTGGTAATGATTTTGAGATAACTTGAGCATTTTCCAGCCGAATGCATTAAAAAACATTTATTTCATTGGAAAATTGGAGTCCAAAATAAATTTCTTCATTTGATCTCAAGTACTTTAGTTCTGCTCTAGCATCAAAGAAAGTTGAAAGTGGATTAGAGTCATTTTTCTATACAAATAAAGATAAAGAATTTATCTTAAAAATTAAAATAAAGAAAGATACATTTATATATTACTGAAATGGATAACAAAAGCTAATCATTATTTATTATTGGAGAAGATATTCCAAAGAGATGCTAAAGTATAATAGCAATATATGTAAAAACTTAATAAAATTAGAATTTGACCCACCCGTATTCTGTAAAAACAAGTTTAACAGTGTATATATTTACTCCTTACTTCAATAACTTTCACAGAAGTTATTTATTTTGGAGAAACACTTTCAAAACTTTACTGACTTTTGGATGGCAATGTGAAATCACTATACAAACATTACAAGGAGATAAGGTTTATTGCTTTGAAACACAGGTATGATGAGTTCAAGACCTCTTTCCACTCATTTTCTGGAACACTAGATTTTACCAGTTGATATATATAAAAGTGCCCATTTCAATAAAAATTACATGGGTATGTTCTTGGATTGGAAGAATCAACATTGTGAAAATGACTCTACTACCCAAAGCAATCTACAGATTCAATGCAATCCCTATCAAACTGCCACTGGCATTTTTCACAGAACTAGAACAAAAAATTTCACAATTTGTATGGAAACACAAAAGACCCCGAATAGCCAAAGCAATCTTGAGAACGAAAAATGGAGCTGGAGGAATCAGGCTCCCTGACTTCAGACTAGATTACAAAGCTACTGTAATCAAGACAGTTTGGTACTGGCACAAAAACAGAAAAATAGATCAATGGAACAGGAGAGAAAGCCCAGAGATAAACCCACGCACATATGGTCACCTTATCTTTGATAAAGGAGGCAAGCATATACAGTGGAGAAAAGACAGCCTCTTCAATAAGTGGTGCTGGGAAAACTGGGCAGGTACATGTAAAAGTATGAAATTAGAACACTCCCTAACACCATACACAAAAATAAACTCAAAATGGATTCGAGACCTAAATGTAAGACCAGACACTATCAAACTCTTAGAGGAAAACATAGACAGAACACTCTATGACATAAATCACAGCAAGATCCTTTTTGACCCAACTCCTAGAGAAATGGAAATAAAAACACAAATAAACAAATGGGACCTAATGAAACTTAAAAGCTTTTGCACAGCAAAGGAAACCATAAACAAGATGAAAAGACAACCATCAGAATGGGAGAAAATATTTGCAAATGAAGCAACTGACAAAGGATTAATCTCCAAGATTTACAAGCAGCACATGCAGCTCAATAACAAAAAAACAAACAACCCAATCCAAAAATGGGCAGAAGACCTAAATAGACATTTCTCCAAAGAAGATATACAGATGGCCAACAGACACATGAAAGAATGCTCAACATCATTAATCATTAGAGAAATGCAAATCAAAACTACAATGAGGTATCACCTCACACCGGTCAGAATGGCCATCATCAAAAAATCTAGAAACAATAAATGTTGGAGAGGGTGTGGAGAAAAGGGAACCCTCTTGCACTGTTGATGGGAATGTAAATTGATACAGCCACTATGGAGAACAGTATGGAGGTTCCTTAAAAAACTAAAAGTAGAACTACCATATGACCCAGCAATCCCACTACTGGGCATATACCCTGAGAAAACCATAATTCAAAAAGAGTCATGTACCACAATGTTCACTGCAGCTCTATTTACAATAGCCAGGACATGGAAGCAACCCAAGTGTCCATCATCGGATGAATGGATAAAGAAGATGTGGCACATATATACAATGGAATATTACTCAGCCATAAAAAGAAATGAAATGGAGGTATTTGTAATGAGGTGGATGGACCTAGAGTCTGTCATAAGAGTGAAGTAAGTCAGAAGGAGAAAAACAAATACAGTATGCTAACACATATATATGGAATCTAAGGAAAAAAAAAAAAAAAAGGTCATGAAGAACCTAGTGGCAAGACGGGAATAAAGACACAGACCTACTAGAGAATGGACTTGAGGATATAGGGAGGGGGAGGGGTAAGATGTGACAGGGTGAGAGAGTGGCATGGACATATATACACTATCAAATGTAAAATAGCTAGTGGGAAGCAGCCGCATAGCACAGGGAGATCAGCTCGGTGCTTTGTGACCACCTAGAGGGGTGGGATAGGGAGGGTGGGAGGGAGGGAGACACAAGAGGGAAGAGATATGGGAACATATGTATATGTATAACTGATTCACTTTGTTATAAAGCAGAAACTAACACACCATTGTAAAGTAATTATACTCCAATAAAGATGTTAAAAAAAAAAATTACATGGGTAGGGAAATGAGAAAATTGCTCTTAGGGTGTGTATATCTCTTAAAATGGGTCCCTGTTTTTTATGACACGTGTGGCACTATCTAAATCCAAAGTAAAGAAGATGCTGAACATTTTTTTCACCTTTATTTCCATCCCTTTGGTTGGTACAGTCATATCTTTAGCACATTTAAATTTTTTTCTGTTTTCTGGGGAGGCCTGTTAATTGCTGTTCTCATTGAATTATTCTCTCTCAAAAGGTCACTGGCTCCCTAAATCAGCCATTAGTAACTACTTTGATATTGCATTTTCCGTTCATAGAAAAAGTTGAGCAGAATATTCCAAATATTTGGTCACAAAAGTGCTATCAGTAAAAAATATATATATGCTTGTGTGTGTATATCTCATGTGCCATTATACATGCTATTGTACTAAAATTTATGTGTATTATAAAATATACACAACATAAAATTTTATTTTATTTTATTTTATTTTGGCTGTGCTGCACAGCTTGTGGGATCTTAGTTCCACAACACAAAATTTTAAAAGAAGTATTCCCATAACCCAATAAGCCACACTGGCACACTCTGAAGTAAGTACAATCCAACTCTGAAGACCAGTTAGAGACTATTTTTCAACATGTTCCAAATGGTTATACCACATTTACTTCTGTTCTGTCCAACTATTTTGCCAATGCTTGTGATCACTAAGGAAGTCATTGAAGATACATTTTTATTCTTCACTTTCTGTAAAAATAACATTTTACTTCCCTCTCAGGAACTATAACATCTCCCCCTACAATGACCATAGTCAGTTTGGGGAGGTCCTGGGTACCTCCATGCCAGGATTTTAGGAAGGAAAGAGAACTTCTTGAATATATCTTCAAAAAAATACAAGGTGTCCTTAAATTTGGACCTGAACTGACAACTCTTTCTTGTCAGGAACTGAGTTTATATTCTTAAAAGAAATGCGCAGCCTATGAGGACAAATCACTTTCATCTACAAATGCATTTTAGGAGAGAAGTGATCCGATATGTTAAGCTTCCATTTAGTCCAGGTCAACTTGCAGAGGTTCTATATATATCTTTTCATTTTTAATATCTCTTTTTGAATGTAAGCTCCTTAGCACCACGTGGCAGGCATGATGGGGGGCGCTGTGCAGGTGAGAGCTGAAGCCTGAAGAGTTCCAGTGTTGTGTTGAGTAGTTCGTGAGTGGTTAATTGTAAGACTCAACCTCTGTCTGTCTCCAATGGCTAACCACGTGTTCTTCCCTCTGGTTCTTGATGTCTCTGCTGATTAATTCACAGTCATCAGCACTCTTGGATATCTGCCCTCAAGGTATTGTTTCAAATGAGCAGTAAACCAACTCTAAAGTAATCAATACATTTCATGGGCAGCTTTTAGTTTATGTACCCTCCGTATCATTTAGTATCAATTATCTTCTGAAAGCTCTCTGCTCTTTATACTTACTTATATGCATTTTCCTCCCAGATATTGATTCTATATCAAGAAATATAGAATGAGCGGCCCTTTCAGATCTTTAGATTGGGGTGATTGGGATTAAATTGCTTTCAGCAAATTTTAAACTTGCCTATTGCACCATGGAGTCCTGAAGACTGGAATAGGCTCTCAGGCTCTGGATAACTGGAGTTAATTGTGTTTTCATGTTGACCAAAAAATGCTTACTCACTGACACACCAGGAAACTTCAAAGAGCTACAGGCAGGCAAATCCCTTACCATCAACACTTTATATAAAATGGGTCTTACAGACTAAGCCTGTGATTAAAGGAAAAGTTTTCAGAATCAATAGAAATGTCTACATGCATGAGCACAATATAAATTGTGACACGCTCTCAGGGTCTTGTCAGGAGATAAAAACGTTAAGTTATTTAGCTTGAGAATGAAGAAACTAAACAAGATTGAAAGGAGATTTAATAAATCTTCAACTGTATGGGGGACATTATTATATAGACAATATTGTCAAGCTGTTCTTCATTTCTAGTGAGATCAAAATATGAGATTAACTTCAGGATAAGGGATTTAGATCAACTCGACAGAAGAACAGCTTGGCTGTTATGGTTCTGATTTTAGAAAAAGTCACCAGGAGAATAATGAAGGGCATTGCAGTAATAAATTATCACCTATCTGTGAATGGTTTATTGTTCTGCAATCAGCCAGAGGATTCAACAGTTAGCTCAATTCAACAGATATTTATCAACCATGCTTTGCGAAAAGAATCTGCAGTTTGATAGAGAAAAAGGACAAATATACCAATAGCCACTATACAGGGCAGATTTTGAAAATAAAGATCTTCCTTGATTTACAATGGGGTTACAGCCCAATAAACCCATTGTAAGTTGAAAATATCATAAGTTGAAAATGCATTTAATACAACTAACATACTGAACATCATAGCTTAACCTAATCTACCTTAAACATGCTCAGAACACACACATTCGTCTATGGTTGGGCAAAATCATCTAACAAAAGCCTATTTTAAAATAAACTGTTGAATATCTCATGTAATTTATTGAATACTGCACTAAAAGTGAAAAACAAAATGGTTGTAAGTGTATTGGCTGGTTCCCTCTTGATCACGTGGCTGACTGGGAGCTGGCGCTGCCCAGAATCACGAGGGAGCATCACAGCATATCGCTAGCTGGGAAAAGATCAAAATTCAAAATCTGAAGTATGGTTTCTTCTAAATGTGTATTGTTTTCGCACTATTGTAAAGTGAAAAAAATCACAAATTGTTTCATCGTAAGTCAAGGACCATCCGTATAACAACATGGAAGTGGCTTAGGAATTCATGAAAGAAAGAAAATGTATATTTTTGAGGAAATCAAGAAAGAGTTCACACTGAATATCACTGAAGATTAACCTTGACAAAAAATGTAATTTAATGGATGAAAAAGTGGTGTGGTATAGTTGTGTGTGAGTGTGTGTGTGTGTTTGAGGATAGGGAAGTAAATTCCAATTAAGGAAAGGATATAAGCAAAAACACAAAAATGATGTACGTGAAAGAGAGGGTAGCTGAGTTCACTTGAAATTTAGGGCAAGTTAAAGCTAGTAGATGCTCTCCCCTTGGGAGAGAATCCAGAAGGAAGAGGGCCAAGAAAAGAACTTGGATTAAGAAGGCAAAAGGAGGAAAAGAATCACATGGAAAAGGCTCAAATGCTAGTTCATTAACTCAGTCATTCTTTCAACAAATATTTGTTGAACATCTGCTATGAGGCAAGCACTGAAGCTTCAGGTGACTAAATATTTCCTATGGGGCTTATGATCTATAGGCAGATATCACTGATTAAATGATGATGCAAATCATATGGAAGTAAAACTGGAATAAATGCTGCAAAAGAGAGGAGCTGATGGGGAAGGCCAGGTTAGGGTAGTGAAGGAAAGGATGGTATGAGATAAGATTGAAGATGTAGGTATAAACCTACCCTATGAAGAATTTAGGGAATGGGAAGTCTTTAGAGCGCTTTAAATATGTGACATAAAAATACCTGCATTTAGAAAAAAAAAATCACCAGTGGTCCAATGTGGAGAATAGATGACAGAGGGCAAGTTGGGAAGGTGAGTTGAAATGTGTTTCAGTATTATGGTAGCTTGGCCCAGAGTTGTGCCTCTGAAGATGGAGAAGAGTGAACCAATAGAGACCTAGCTTGAAGAGTAAATGGATGTGTTGCAGGTGCCACTAACAAGAGTTGTTACCAGGGTTGATGAAGAGGTTGAGGGATGGTTGGTTCCTAGATAGATCTATTTTGTGCAGTTTATTGAATGGTGATGACATTTAGAGACACGGCAACTGATGGAGAGATAGGTTTCCAGCGGGACATCATGATTTCAATTTAAGAAATGTTGAGTTTGAGCTGCCCTTGCGATTTCAAGTAGATGGCTTAATAGGCATTTGGATATATGAGACTGAAGCTCAGATGGTCTGGGATTAAGATATAAATATGCACATCTCCTATGTGAAAATATAATTAAACTGTGGGTATAAATGAGATTACTCAGGGAAAGAGTATGACATAGAATAAGATAAGAAGAGGGCCTAGGATCAGGTCTTGAGGAACACTGTTGAGAGCTATCAATCAGAAACCATATCATTAGCTACTGAAAACAGCAAAGGATTTGCCTTCTTAAAATCTGAATAAAGTTTACCCTTGAAATCAGAAGTATAATGAGCATTTAAGTAAGAAGAACTGATAACCACATGTTCTGCATTTAAATTTTAGAAAAGAATGAATTACCTTTCTCTCCTTCACTATCAAATGACAATCTCCTTCTTCGTAGTTTACAGTTGTCTCCTTCAGAATCATTCATGCACTGGGATTGTAATAAGAGATCAGCCTTTGTTAATGGAACGTGAAGACAAAATGGAAGATTATTCAATTTGAACACAATGTATCATCAGTAAACTCTTTACTATTTCATATTATTTCAACCACTTTGAGACTTAATTATTAGATTGCAGGCAAATAGCTACAGTACTTTGCTTAATGGTTTTCTCTAAATTATAAAATAGTCTGCTAGAATAATCCTAGTAGTTTCTCCACCTAATGGGGAAATCAGAGTTGTAGAAGTTATTTACCAGAAGTGTTTGGGGATGATGTTGTCAACATTTAGATACAACATATTCCTTCATGTGGAATATATTTTATGTAACTTGGTAAAGTTAAAATAAAAATAATAATAATTAAAAAATTTGCAGAATCTGCATTACTGCAGAGAAAAATGTGTAAACTAATTATAATTAGCTATGATGTTTAAATTACATGGTAATGATGGCAAGGTTAAATTTCACAAGAATAAATATAAGGTTGAATTCAATAAACACTATGTTCTGAACCCTTGATTATTTTGTTCCCCATTCCTCCTTCCTCCCTCTCGTTTAAACAAAACTGGAAGTTTCCAAATAAATGAAGAAATGGAAGCTTCTGTTTTATTTATTTGGTTGCTGCCTAAACTTTTTATGTAAATAAGTTATCTGAGGTAGGTACTTGTTGTTTTTCAAAGCAAAGTAAGAATGAGGTTGGTGACCTCAGACTGCAATTTGATAGAAATCTGAATTAAAATCATTATAAAAAGAATATACTCTTGGTAACTTGAACCTCTTACCCCCTAATTATTTTTCAACTTTTCAGCTTTTTGAAAAGAAGTAACTACCTGAGCTGGTGCTTCAGGTTATCAAATGGTACTCTTGTGACCTTAAAATCTTTGTCTCTCACAGTACCCTGGGAATTACTATAACTCCAGGGAGAATTAAATATACCACGTTTTACCTAACTATGGACTTGAGGATCTTTTATTTGTTAGCATTAAAATACACTGGCAAGTGTCAAAACATTTGGTTTCTGTCAAAAAAAGTACTTAGAATTGGAGTTGGGGTTATGAGGTTTGAGGGGAAGGGGATGGAGAAATAACCTAGTAATAAATTGTGGGCTGCAAGATAAAATCTATATTCTTAGAATATTCGTAGGTCATAAGGACACATTTTCATAGTGGAAGAGGGTGAGGGATATAAGGGCTACACTCTCAAAATTCATCCTAGGTTAAATCATATGTAGAATTATTTAAAATATTATTTCTAGTAGAGTATATGTTCTTCGTTCTGTAGCATTAATTTTGACTCAGGTATAAGCCTGATTAATTTATACTTCTGCAATTTAGAAATTGTGTTAAATATGGACCTAAACTTTAAGAGTTTAACTTCTTCATAATTATTGAAAAGATATCAGTAAACAGTTTATGGTGTAAGTAAAAGCTGAGAGAATATTTAAACCTCTTTATAAGATAAACTCTTCTAGGCAATTTTCAATAGCCTAGAATCACCCATTTATTACAAATCATTGTCAAACTCAATATAAACCAAGGCTATTATAAATCAAATATGTCACCCAAGAGTTCCTAAAAGGTCAAATTTAATTGAACTACCTAAAATTATTCAATGTACTTGAAAGAAATTAGACTGAATTTCTTCTCTATAATTGAGAAATTCCAATATTAAGTTAGCTTTTTCTTTCAAATATTCACAGTTGGTTAAGTTTTTCTACACTATTCCGCTTGATCTTTCAGAGGTATTTGGGCAATCCAAGAATAAAATAAAATGTCAGAGTACAAAAGTAAGCAGGCAACATATACCTTTGCACTTTCATGCCTTAGGTTGAAAGTCAACTCTAGGTTTGTGAGAAAGTGATCGGAAAACTCAGGATACATATCCAAAACCTCTAGCAAGTCTTCTCTCTGGATCTTATGCAAGTCACAGTACGTGAGCGCTCTTACATCTGCATTAGACTTTCCAGGTTTGGCATAAAGATGAACCATTTCTCCAAATATATCATTTTTTCCTAAAAAAGATAAAAGGAGAAAGGGAAAAAAAGGAAATAAAAGGAATCTGAACTTAATGTTTTGCTTCTGAAAGTAGAAGGGGACCACTGACCAATCCCTGAACCAAAAATTTCATATGTAAGACCCTACAGCCAACAGACACTTGGGCAGCAAAATTCTAGTACCTCGTACTGGCTGCCCCAGTCATGTTTGTTCACTGACTGGAATTTTGCCTCTTAGAGCACTGGTCCTGGTATAATCCCCATTACTTCCTTGTTTTGATTCTTTGGCTAAGCATCTGGAATGCAGCAAACACGGCTTTAGTCTGCTATGTCACACATTGCTAGAAAAGAGTCTTGCCAATAGTAGGTATGGTCTAATTTTGTCCATCTAGGAATATGGGAAAGGCTGTGGAGAGTCAAATTTTAAAACTTTCTGTCTCAGGATGGTCTCGGGAGGTGATGCCAAACATGGGGTTTTGGTGGAACTCTTTTAACAGTCAGAGGACTAGGGGTACAATTTGAACATACCCTGTTTCCTTTAGTAACCACTTTTGGATTTGCCCTTAATAAAATTGCCCAAATGTTTAATAAATCTAGTTACATTTTCTCAAAAAAAAAATACAGTCATGCTTTTTTACTATATGGCTTTATGGCCTTTCTTCTAAAAGTGTGTCCTTCCTGTTTTTTGCCAAACCTGGGGTTGTTTCACTGTCTGGCTTCTGATGGGCACCCCCCATCCCCTCTGCCTAGCCACATGTCACCTATTTCCTAGGTGTCCTTCAATGATGAGCATGATAATGACAGCAACAACAAACGCTTATTGAGGACTAAGTAGGTGTCAGGCACTGTGTCAAATGCTTAGGTGTATTATCTCACTTGATCCCCAAAATAACCTCATGAAAAAATTACTAATTATTATCCAAATTTTATGAATATGGAAAGAAGATTAAAGAGTGTAAACGGATTAGGTCAAGGTCACCTTCTTAGTTGGGTGAAGTAAAGGGAGGGAGAGAGTGGCCATGACTAAATCCCATGCATTCTGACTCCAGTCATAATCTTTGCACCGTTGATATATTTCATCTTCTCTCAATATTTTCCCTGAAAGTCATGGCCACTTAGGTTTTTCTGTCTCTGAATGTCAAGACACTTAAAAATCGTACCTAGGGAATACATGCGTAATAACTACTGATGGATTATTGATTACATAACTTTTAAAGGTAGTCAATAGCAGCGTAAAATGTACCTTCTTACATATATCCTGAAGCTTCTTTTCAGATTTAGAAAAAACTCCCTGGATCTGTCACTTTAGTTTTTGGTAGACAAGTTCATATATACCCGACTATGGAAACTACCAAGACTTTTAAACAATAAAGTTTATGTAAAAGAAAAATGCTGTAATGTTCTTATTCTAAATGTGACTATAATGGGGAGAAATCAGATGCCATATCTTTATAAGAAAAATTAACATTGGAGAGAATACATTAACTGTAGTTTAAATAAATACTTAGCTTTTCAAAAATAGAATAAATAATCACTATTTCTGAGGATTTTAAGTGCAGATTTACATGGAAATGGAGACAGAAAAGGAGAATCTCTTGAAATTCTTTATAGTTTTGATACTTCAGTACAGATATTATCAGAGAAAATCTCTGAACTAAATTCAGCATGAGCTGCTTCGTATTTTAATTAGCTACGTGACTGTAAACGAGCAAAGAGTAAGCCAGTCACCGTGTACAGCTTAACTACCCTCTAAAATTATTATTTTATAAAGCAAGAAGGCTTGTTACCTTCCTGTAGAAGTTAGGGATGGCTGATTTGAAGATCAGGAATGCAATGATGTGTGCTCCTTCCCTGGCAACATACTAGAGCAAACTGTCAAAGCCAAATCTGGTGAAAATCCCACTTTTATTGTGTAGCTGCTAAGTGATTTAGAATATGTTTTTATTCTTGGCCTGCTTATTGGATCGTAAACCAAATTGTGCATCTGGTCAATTTTGAAAAATTTTTCAAAAGGCTCTCATAATAAAATTATCAAAATAAATAGGAATCTCTCAAACATCTTCATTCATGTATTGGGTCCTGTGCTATGCCCATTTTGGTTCTGCATAAAAGTGAAGAAAACAGACAATATCCTCGTCCTTTTGGATGTTAACATCAAGCGTCAAGTGAAAGGAAATCACTGACTTATGTGCTTGTTATTTAAATAGAACCAGATTTAATCTGCAGGAAAAAAGAAGTGGACATGTTCACAATCATTGGGGGTGGGTATTCTCATGGGGAGACGGAGGCTTAAACATACTGGCTAGGGGATAGGAGAGGACAGCAACTGATCTCGTTTCTCTCTGCTCCCTTGTTCTTTCCCATTGTTCTAATATTCCAAAGAAATCCTACAAGTTCGCAATGACTAAATTTATTTTTGAAGAGGCAGATTGGACAGATGGACTTTCTTTTGCACCCAAACCAGTTTAACTTATTACTAATTTTCATCTCCTCACCACTTTTATCCCTAGGTTTTAAGTTTATAGCCCTATATTACCTAGGTAAGGACTCATATAATTCTGTTTGATGGGACACAGCACATAAAGTGCACAGCAAATAGATGAAATTCATCAACATATAAACCCACTTCATGACAGGGCATTGGCACATGCTAGCAAGTATGCTTACTACGTATATATTTTATTTAAGGTGATAAGGTCTCATCATGAATCCAAGATCCTCTAACATGAAAAGGAAAATGCTGACTATTTTCATATATCTGGCCTCAAAAGCTTAAGTAGCTGCCAAGATGGAAGCATTTACACACCAGAGAAAAAGTGAGACAGTCAAGAAAACATATTTTCTGCAAGGTTAATTTGATTTGAATTGAATTTTAAATAAAGCTTTAAAATTACTCCTCAGTCTTAGTACTCATAAATAAATAGGAAAGCCCTCTTTTCTATCATTTTAAACTATGCATTGCATTAGCTAATAACTGAATTTGTGACTATCCAATTCTAAAACACTCACCCAGAATAGCTACCACAATGTCATCTTTGAGGATTTCAATGGAGCCTCTGGATAAGAAATAAAGTGCAGTGAGGACGTCCCCACAGTGAACCAGGGTGTCTCCTGGAGGTGCATGGGTGGTCTTGAACTTCATTGCCAAAGCTCTAAGGCAACCTTTACTTGCCCCTCGAAAGGCTTTGCAGTTTTGCAGCAAAGTCTGGTTGAGATGTAGACAAATGTCAGCTTGTAAACATTCTGGGAAACCCTTTAGGACCTGAAGTAAAAAAAAGAAAGAGTTTCATACTACCGGCGCACAGGATTACCTCCACCTGAAATAAAGTATATTTCGCATTCACAGAACCGCAGGTGTAGTAAATGTTACACAGGAGTTCTTACAATGCTTCTACCTCGCCTACCTTAATGAATACTTGCTTTGCTGAACATGTCAGAATTTTAACTCAAATACTTTTTCTCTGAATTAACTGCAGGCATTCAGACGCAACACAAATGCTGTCTCATTAAAATGTAATGCCTACAACGTTTCACACTGCTTCTCATTTCCTGCATTATGTTATGTAGCACCATACTGTGCACAGATATAATGCAATGTGACGATTAATAAGACATAACTAATGAAAGGTGGTACAACTAGAAAGACAACCTTTAGAAGGAATCTCAAGTCAATTTGCACTACTACCTCTGGTACACATCTTAGTTATAATTAATAAAAATAATGATCCTGAAATAGCCATGGTATTTGTGTCATATACCATATTGTTAGCCCTTAGCTAAAAATACTTGGAATATTTATGTTTCATATGCACATTATTAGTACTAAATATTTTGATAAGCACTGAAAATAGAGAAAGGGAAGGAGAACAGCAAACATATTTTAAAAGTGTAGTTCAGTTTTCAGAAATGGAAATTGTGCCAGAAGTTACGATGCATACATAAACCTCCTAACAGCTCTGCTGTTTTGACAACCTATTCAGTGACTAAATTAAAACTTGTAAAAAAAGATTAAACAATAGCTTGTGACAAGTGCTACTCAATTTAAATTGAATAAAATTTTATGTTATTAAAAAAAAGTGTCTAGTATACAATGGGTCAAGGATACTCAACTCTTCTGTATGTGTCAGCTATTTTGGGTGGCATATAGAGATTTTAATTCTCAGGTTGACTTTCCTATGTCAGTAAAAATGGATCCATTTAAATATGCTTTGGAGTAGAGGGAGAAGGCATTATATAGTGCTTAAAAATGTAATTTTAGGATTTCCTACCTTTTTGGGTCAACCTTTGTATTGCTGTCCACTATAGCTAAAAGTAATAATAAATTATTTGTGCAGATAATTCAAATGCATGTGGCCCATAGAGGAACTTCAAATTAGATCATATTTGAGTTAACTTACAATTTTTACTATGTTAAATATTAAAGTAACCACAGGGATCCTGCGTCTGCAGGACCACTGTGTGATGCAATTGGTCAGACTGATTGTGATGAGATACAAAAGGATCAATGAGAGACCTGAAACACAACAGCCACTGTTTCCAGTCTTATTTCCTTCATTGTAGAGTCACCCACAGAAATGGGTCAAGGGTGTTTTAGAAGAAAAGCCACAGAATATGAGTTCTGGTCATGAATTTGCCACAGGCTGATGCTTGTGCAAGTCACTTCATCCATCTGTGTTTCTTTGCCAGAGAATAAGAGCCTTTGCAATATTGGAATTTGTCATAAGTTACCAATAAATAGTGTGCTGATTGTAGGGCTCTGCTCATCCAGCTCCACACAGCCGTAGAAACTCAAACTTTTATCTTAAAGTTCCTGTATTACCTGGCTCAGACTCCCAAAAAATGAGCTCTCCTCTGTCTGAGTTCCTAGGCACTCATCTGAAACCTCTCCCCTTAACTGTAACCTTCAGGCTTCACCTCCATGACTGGACACCGGTCAGATTGCCTACTTAGACTGGAGACCTCTCCAGAATGGTAACTTGTCTTTGCCCATTTCTGCCTTTGGAGTTGGAGACTCTTTTCCCACGCTTTGTTGGGATCACAAACAACCCAGCTCCTCTCATGGAAGCAACCCTCTAGTTTGCTGATCCTTTTACCTGTCTAAACTAATCACATTCAATTCTTTGGCAAGTGATGCTAGACTAGAGTTAAGCTAGGTTTGGACACTGTCTTCTGAAATGGGGCCACTTTATTTGGAGGTGCTATGGTAGGAATAAACCCCAGTTCACTGGATTCTTTGCATATGATTTATTTTTCCTGCCTGAAGCCCACTACTGTGGTCTCAGTGTAACTCTCAGATGTCCCCATACAGATAAAAACATAAAGAACATTAGCCCAAGTAACAGATATGCCTATTTTTCTCTTAGGGTTTATCTATAAAGGCATTTTATGTTTCACATAAATGGAGATATTGCTACTGTTATAGTAGTTGGAATGAGAATACTGAGCTTACAGCTGCTATCTCTGTCATTTTCCTGAAGTTTCTCAATTATACTTTCTGAATATAGCCTGGTTATAGAAGGAAAAATTGTGCACATGTGCATGTGTGTGTGTGTATGCATGCTTTGAATTGGAAGATGCAGATGAGATGATGAGATAGAGGTAGGGGTTATTCACTTCTCTGGGTGTGATATGAGCTATGGAATCAGATAGGCATGAGCTGAAGTCCTAGTTCCATCCCTTACTAGCTGTGACTTTTGTCAAGTCAATTAAATTTTCTTGAGATTCAGTTTCCTTTACTGTAAAAATAATATCTACCTCACAGGGTTGTGCCCACAATTAAATGTCATAATGAATGTAAATCATCCTGTGCATTGTAGATGTTCAGTGGAAAGTTTACTTCTAGCTTTTTCTGTTTTTTTTTTTTTTCTCACACATATTTATTGTTCCTAAAGAACTGTTACATTCTGTTTGCTAGAAACTGAGAGATACATGCCCAATGTGTTCTTCTTGTTGGTCTCTTTGGTGAGTAGAAAATTCACCACTAAATTTTGTGTTCCATTGCCGCAAGAGAGTTTAAGAATTCTTTTTCCTTTCATCTCTCTAACTTTTGCTTCCTGTTTCTGACTTGTGTTAAATATTTTGGGTTACTTTCACTTAGGTTTTCACTGTGAATTGTCTTAAATCCTTTTTGAGAGTGGTCAGTTACTAAATCAATGTACAAATATGTTCTTGGAATTCCAATATTCTTAGAATCACCCACAAAACCTTAAGAGCACTTGAGAAAGTTTTTCAACATCATTCTCTTCTCAAGTGTCTTTGCTATATGTTGTCAGCCCCTAACACTCAACCTATTAGGAGTGGCAATCACTGGAGAGAATGACCTCTAGTAGGAGGTACCGTAGAGTTCCATGGAGAGGACTTTGCTTGCATGGGGGGAAGATACACAGATCTTAGCACGAGGGACTTGTCTAGATTAAGTAATTCTCCTGTGTTAGCCCTTAACTGACTTTCTTAATTTTCTTAAGTCAGTTACATAGATCATTCAGGTAAAACTCAATAGAAGTTAAGATTTAATAATTGAATCTCTTCCTAGCCCAGAGGCTTGGACGTCTAAAATAAGTTAGCAGCATCGGAATCTGGCTTATGCCTCAGTAAGAGGATTTTAAAGTGGGAGTTATAAGAGAGGGGGCTGTATTGGAACAGAGGTAGAAGAACATTGAAAAGAGTGGGAAGAAAGGGTAAGCTTAAGCGGATATTTATCCAAGGTACCCCTTTCCACTGGGCCCAGCCGTTTTGCCTTTCTTGTTTCCAATGGATAATCCTTTTTTTGTCAGGTTTGGTTCCTCTGCTAAATTACCTAACTTGGAACTTCCTCATTCAGCACTCAGATAGTGGCATTTTACCAGGCCTAGCAGATCTGGCTAAAAGACTATCTATGCCAAGTACATAAGTACAAACCAGGACACAAGCTGGTTTAATGATTATTATAGTCATGTTGCTACCCTCTATACAACCTTCTTGTTTGTCAAGCTCTGGAGCTGCTGTGAGGGTACTTAGCACCTTTCACTGTGCATCTGGAGCCATTGTTTTATGGAGTTAGCCTGTTTTCAAAGACTAAGGTGCATCACCCAGAATCAGTTTCACGGCCTGCAGCTTGGAAAAGCAGTCCTCATTCTTTTAGCAAATATTTATTAAGTATCTACTCTATACCAAGCAGTATGCTAGGCATGAGAGCATAACAATGAATAAAACATGTTCTGAAAATATCCCTGGTCCTCAAGCCTCTAAATGCTCAGATTAAAAAAAATTATAGGGTTAATCAGAATTTCCCACATTTTCAGGCCAAATTTGGACATTTATAATGCACATTTACAATACTAATGGTTGTTCAAAGGAACCCTCAAGGGAACAGTTAATTTAAGGTGAGTAAAAAGCTCTAATTTCACTTTTCTAAAATTCCTGAAAGTTCCAGAACATTTTTTCAAGGCTGATAAAAATTCCATATCTTAATTATGATATAAAGTCACTTGAATATTTTATAAATGTAAGATTAACTTCCCTTTACTTGAATTTAGGTAGACAAAACTCTGTGGAACTCTCAAATTATGTAAGACAAATGAGACATTTGTTCTTTTGAGTATGAAGTGCTTTCTGTGATTATTAAAAGAAATCAATCCCATAACTTAGCATTAGAGAGCCCAAAGTTTAGGGACATTCAAACAAGAACCACCCAGCAACCACAAAACAAGACAGAAGTATTAAATCAAAGTAAAACTGAAGAAATTATACAAAGAGAGAGCAAAAATGGAAATAACTATGCCATAGAAAACATCTATCAAACCCTATTATTCCTTCCTCAAATTCAAGATACAAGATTCAGTGTTTGCTGTTTCTTAGCCTGGATCACAAAACACTCTCTTTTGGTGGTATGCACACTTTCTAGGTTATGTTGGAAGAGCGTCAACAATTGAGTTTTTACCAAAAAAACACCCCCTTCCGTAGTGTTTTAAAGTCTTGTATTTGCTTTTGAAAAAATCAAAATATATTCTCTAACAGATGCCCCTTATCTAGATAGTATTGGAAAGCTGACCTATGGTGTAATGAATGGTTTCTGGTTTGTTTCACTTAGCATAGCTGCAGAGAGGGACATTCCTAAAGAGAGGCTAAAAAGGGCACATTGAGAAAAACAATTTGAGTGTAGCAAATGGTTCCCCTAAATAGTAAATTAATCATAGAAACAACTTTGGTAACTGTGATAACTGACATTAGGAAATTTTCTGGGGAAATTCATTGGGTCATTAAATACATGTAAATCTTGACAAATTAAGATTAATCAAAACACAAATTAACATTCCTTATGAAACACTAAATCTCAAGCATGATTATTAAATAGATTATGCAAGAAATACATCAAATCTTAAATTTCTCCCCTAGAGTACAACCTTAATATTTTATAGCATTTTTTATTCTAATAGAATTATTGCTTGCTATGTGAGCACTCTAGGCTTCATAAATCTTTAGCACTTAAAATATACTGAACCTTGCTTTTTGTTGTTTCTAGAAGTTAATATTCTTCTTTAATGGATTCCATAATTTTTAGGTCATCCCAGATTATTTCTATGATTATGGTTTAACATTAAGTGATAGGAAGCACATATTTTTCATATTTCCTTGGCATTACACATTTAACCACTAATCAAGATAGGTAGATTCTTTTAGTAGTTTTAAACATATAAATATATATAGTCCTAGTCTGAAGCTCAAATTGCTTTTTCATCTACTTTCTTATTTTACTTTCATGCGGCTTATTATTTTATTGCATAGGGCCATCGTATCTGGCCAGACTGCTGGCAAAGCAGGGTATTGTAGAATCCATGACTAAAGGGCTTTTATAAGCCTTGGGAAAATTAACTAATTTTCTACATGCAACTTTTCAACATATATCATATGGTTACATCATTTAGGAAAAAAACATATGAGCAGAGCAAAATCTTACTGCACATAGACATGGAAAACAATGTCATAAGTCCTGAACAAGTTCTGGTGCAAGTAAAGGTTCCTTGAAAAACGAAACAGTCCTCCCTCCTGCATCTTCCCCTCCCCTCTCCTGCAGTTCCCATCCCCAGCTAACAGCATAACTATGAGATGTTCCTTTGCTTTCAGAAGGACACTCAAAGTTCAACCTGACCCCAATTAAGTCGGGGCCTAGGATGAGTTGGAGTGTGGGTGATGATGCGTAGGCAGAGGGGATTTATTACTTTTGCATACATATTCTTGCTACTCCAACTCTGGAGTCCTTGTGCTAAATCAGCAAAAACCTGACTTAAAAGGATGCATTAGGATTTCTGAAATACGGCCTCAGGGGAAAACCTTGGAACTCACTAGGGCTTCTAAAGGTAACAGGAGGGACCAGTATCCTGAGACGCAATTTCAGGACCTTCCCCTCAACTGCCCAATTACTTGAGAGAGGGAATGAAGGAGGGGATGGACAGAATTTAACCACAGTGGATGAATGGATATTTTTTGCAAATACTTTTTTACAAGTGGATTGATTGTAGATGACCTGAGCTTGCTTACAAAGGAAAAGGGAGGTGCAATCTGCCAGGTGATGAAAAGAGTGATTTAAGTATAACTTCACACTTGATATACCATTTTGAACTTGGATCTAGTTTTATGTTTCAGAAAAATTTCTCGTGTATAATATTTTAAAATCAAATCTTCTTTTGATTCATCAACTTATATAAGGAATATAGAATGGTGATTCCCCCATTTTTCATGTGAAAGCTGAAGTATAAGTGCATTAAGGGATTTTATTTGTGGAAGAATTAAGACTCCAAACTTACTCCAGGATTCTTTCAACTATTGTGACTTGCCATAGCTGTTCATCAGATAAGATTTCAAAAGTCGCTACTAGTATGGTGAAATACAAAATGTTTCCCACTCATTTTATTTATTGGTTTATCAGTAAGTAAGAAAGAATAAAAATGTAGCATAAATGCCATTTTCTTTTTGTACCAGTTAGGGAATTTGTTCCTCAGAAAGATTAAGGCTAGACAGCAATTCAATTGCTTTCTAAGGAAACTGATGGTTGTATCAGCAATTATATAACTTTTGCAAAGTAGCAGAAGCTCTCAAAATAGTAGAAGTTCTCTTCCTCCACCTATTAGATTCCGCTTCTGTAAAATATGTTGATTCTCGTTACCCAACGCTCTGAATGTTACATATTGTTGTGTCCCTACACATTTCTACTTCTACCAGTTGAGTTACAAACCAGCTGTGTATGTTCTGAAACCTATTTATGTCAGCTGTACTTGTTCATGAAATTATATAATTCAATCGTACTACACATAAAAGAATGAAATAAGTGTGTGTAAAGAAAGAGAGCAGGGTTGCCCCATCCCCATGAAAATAAAGCTAAATGCTTTGGAAAACCTTTATAAAGGTGAGTCATTTTAAACAAATGCAACCATAGATAATTTTTGCACTACATGTGAGTGCTTAAACATTTATAATAGTAGAAAAGTTTATAGAGTCCCTTAACTCTGACTGTAATCCAAAAAACAAGAAAAAAAATTATTAAAATGTGACTAAAAAAATCAGAAGTACATGAAAATTAAGAACCACACTCTATGATAACCTTTGGATCCAAAAAGAAATAATTTACAAAGCAACAGAAGGAGAACATTTCATGTCAAAACCCATGGAAACACAGAAAAACTTGCATTGAAAGGAAAATATATAGTCTTAATGTCTTAGATATTACAGAAGGAAAGACTCAAACATGAAAAACCTTAAAACAACTGTTAAGAATAGTAGGACAATACAAAGAAATAAAAAAGAGGGTAATGAAGGCAAATGCTGAAAATGAAAAGAATAGTAGCAAGAATAAATTAATCCAAAGGCTAATTCCTTGAAAAAGATCCAGTGAAATAAATGAATCTTTCAAAGGCCTGCTACAGGAAAGAACAAAAATATACAAATTTAGCAATGATAAGGCAGATGTACCTACTTATACAGAAAAGACTGAATAAATGAATTAAAAGAGAATCCTACAAGCAATTTTGTAACAACTTTGAAAGCCTAGATGAAATGGATGAATTTTTCACAAAATATGAATTACCAATATTGACTAAGAAAGAAATATAATAAATAATTACCATAGTAGGGTTAGAATGGTGATTAAAGAACTACCATTAAAACCACCAGGACCACATGGCTTAACAGATGATTTTTTTCTAACATTTAAAGAGCTTATAGGGAGACCTTCAAGATGGCGGAAGAGTAAGCCGTGGAGATCACCTTCCTCCCCACAAATACATCAGAACTACATCTAATACGATCCAGCAATCCTACTACTGGGCATATACCCTGAGAAAACCATAATTCAAAAAGAGTCATATACCACAATGTTCATTGCAGCTCTATTTACAATAGCCAGGACATGGAAGCAACCTAAGTGTCCATCGACAGATGAATGGATAAAGAAGATGTAGCACATATATACAATGGAATATTACTCAGCCATAAAAAGAAACGAAACTGAGTTATTTGTAGTGAGGTGGATGGACCTATAGTATGTCATACAGAGTGAAGTAAGTCAGAAAGAGAAAAACAAATACCGTATGCTAACACATATACATGGAATCTAAAAAAAAAAAATGTTCTGAAGAACTTAGGGACAGGCCAGGAATAAAGACACAGACGTAGAGAATGGACTTGAGGACACAGGGAGGGGGAAGGGGAAGCTGGGACGAAGTGAGAGAGTGGCATGGGCATATATACACTACCAAATGTAAAATAGCTAGTGGGAAGGAGCCGCATAGCACAGGGAGATCAGCTTGGTGCTTTGTGACCACCTAGAGGGGTGGGATAGGGAGGGTGGGAGGGAGACGCAAGAGGGAGGGGATTTGGGGATATATGTATAGGTATAGCTGATTCACTTTGTTATACAGCAGAAACTAACACACCATTGTAAAGCAATTATACTCCAATAAAGATGTTAAAAAAAAGGGAAAAGTAAATAACAATAAAGTGGATTTAAATAATAAAAAAGGAGCTTATAACTATAGATCAATATCACTATAAAATAGCTGCAAAATTCTAAATAATTTACTAGCTGATAAACTCAACAAAGTATCAAAAAAATCTATGACCAAGTAGGATTTATTTCAGGAATGCAAGGATATTTTTTAAATATTAGTGTTAATGGTGAAGCTATTTTCATAAAGTCAGCTATTACTATTTGAAATTTTTTGGGAGAATCTAGTGAACTAATAAAGAAAATAAATAGTCTTTTTTTAAAAAGAGAATGAATTTATTTTTTTTTGTTGCTGATATGATTGCATACCTAGAACATTCAAGAGTTAATCAAACAAACAAAAAAAGAATGAGGCAAATAATTTGTTGAGGTGGCTATAAGGAAGATAAATAGTTTAACTATATATTATTTATAAGCAGGTAAAAATGGAAATGTGTAATATATTTCATTTGTTTGACTAAGCTATATAAATTTAAGAATAAATTTAATAACAAAGGTAAAAATTTCTAAGAACATTATAAAATCTTGTTGAAGGAGATGTAATTTTTTAGGATCTAAATCAGTGGCTCTCAATCCTGGCTACATGTTAGAATAGACATATAAAAATACTGATGCTCTGACTTAGCTATAAGCAATTCTGGTTTAATTGTTGTAGGGTGGGTCTGAAGCACTAAAATTTGTTTAACATATTTCAGATGATTTTAACATGGGGCAAAGATGAGAATTTAATATTGAAATTTCAAAATTATGTAAAAATTAATATAAAATTAATAGAAAGGAAAGGGTTAGCAACAGGAATACAGTTCATTCTCTATCCTTGCTGAGGAATACCGGAAAGAAAAGTGACCAGCTAATGACAAAGATTAGTGACCTGCTCCTGGCAAGCACACTAAGGGTGTGGGGCAGCTCCTATCTATGGAGTGTTTTTGGCAGGATGTGTCTAGTTTAAATTGCTTATGATAAACAAAACTTTCATCAGTAGATTTTGTTTTTTTTTTTACCTTCATCTTGGATCATTTTATTTTACATTATTTAAATCTTGTGTTTGATTAGGATAGTGAACAAGCTGTGACAAAATTCAGTGTATGTTACATTAACTAAAATTAATGTTGCATAGAAGTTTTGCAAAAGAAATGTTGTCTGGTTTTAACATATACTATCGACAGGGAAATGCAGCATGACCTGGCTGTGAATGGTGTTAATAACCTGCTCAGGTAGAAGTAGGTGTGATAAAGATCCTGCTGCCCAACTTTAAAGAATGAGCTGCCTTTTATCTATCTTCTACCCAGAACTAGACTTTTCTCTACCGTCTCTTCACAGATGATACAGAAGTTGGGAAGTATTCAGTCACATCCGTCCACTCACCCACCAACAATTTCCCATTAAAGAGAATCCCTGTGTTCACTCCTCACTCATAAGAAATAAGTTTCAAAGGCAGCTTGTACTGGAATAAACTGATCTGAAGGCTTGCAAAGCACTTGGTATCTTCTTCTTAAGATCTTGGAGTCTTTAAATTATAGCTCATATTATTTTTACTATTATTGTTATTTTAATTTATTAATAACTGTTAGGCTAATGTTCTTTCAAAAGCAGATTTATTTTAATGTCATCAATAGATTTATAGGACATGACTTTCTGGAAAATGTCATGTAAGCTATGTAACTTCCAGACTATAAAATGTCATGTAAGCTATGTAACTTCCAGAATGTTTAATGACCAAAAAGTTTCATTCTGATTAAGTGTTATGTCATTACATACACAGTTTAGGGACCTCCCGTGTTAAATCTGAGACAGAACACATACTAATATGCAAAGAAGGATCTCTATGCTTTGCTTATGCCTTATGATTACATATATTCTTGAAATTATTAGTAAACTTTAATATTGGTTACAAGTTCTGATTTTTGTGTGCCAGATTTGACAACCTGATCTTTGGGTTGTCTCAAAAGCCCAACATGGAGTTTGTTGTAACTGAGTTAAAATAGTCATATATTTTATATGGAAGAATAAACTCTCAAATGCCCCCCAAAATAAAAATAACAAGATTAGTAAGAGTTGACCTACTTTGTCAGAAATTGAAGTATGGTATAAAGCCACTAAGTATAAATCATTATTATATTGCCATAGGAATGGACAAATAGAGCCAATCTGGGAGTAAAGATATGTATTCCAATTATACCTAATAATTTAATGTGTAAATCAGGTAGTATTTAAAATCAACAGAAAAAGTACTATCTTCTATTCATGTGAAGAAAATTTACAGAACTACATTTCAAACAGATTCAGAATTTTCTTCCAAATCATATAACAAAACTTAAAACCTAGGAAACTACTTGTACAATCCATAGGTTTAGTGAGACCTTTGTAAAACAGGACAGGATCTCTGAACTATACAAGAAAAGTTGACTAATTGGATGATATTAAAAAACAAAAACACTTTAAAATTCATAAGATACCCTAAACAAAACCAGCATATTGAAAAGAGATTAGGAACAAATTGCAATATAGACGGCAGATAAAGTGTCAATGAACTCTTTGTCTATAAATTATAAAGAGTTCTTAAAAAATGAGAAGAAAAAAGTAACGAAAAACTATGCAAAAATGTTATGAATAAGTAATTCATAGAAAAAAACATCTTGATTAACTATTCTTACTTTATTATAATGCTCTGACCTCATTGCTGGTGTTACCTACTGTTAAATATTAAGCACAGCTCATAGATAACGCAGGTAAAATCAGAGTTAGAATCTGGGCCAAAGCTCCCATCTTAGAAAACACTACTAAGGCCCGATTTTCCCAGCGTCCACATATTGTGACTCACAGTCAAAACTAGGTAATGGCTCGACATGGACCTCTATGATTGAAGTACAATAATTACACCTGTGTGGACTGAGTCTTTGGTTTTCCCGCCCAGTATGGTAGGTGTTTCTAACTACTGATTTGTTTCAGTTTCGTGTGTATTGTAGAGCACCCTGATCTAAGGAGATGACCAGTAGAGTGGGAAAAATGATCTACAGCACATGTGTAAATGATTTAGCATGGCTTCAGAGCATTAAAATGCACTATATGAGGTGCTGGACCCCAAGTGAGGAAGATTCTTATCAGATGGTCCTTAAGATGAGTGTAGAGTTCTGCTGGGGGTAGCCCACCTGACTAATAGGAGCCCAAGATGCACACTAAAATAGGTTCTTTAGGAATATCTGGCATGAAAGAGGCATGATTATATATTTTTTTCCATCCACATTCAACTCCATGGATAGCAATATGTCTAAACCAAGAAAAACAATGAAAATATATGTACTTTTCCTGAGTCTGATGCCTTAAGGCTATATAATCAATTGGATTAGATGAACTACTTGTGCTTATTTTCACCTTTAAAAAATGATTTAAAATATCTGGTATATCGGGTGGAACTTTACATATCCATTTTCAATATAAATCCTCAGGCTATTGGTAATGTCTCAGAAAATTCTTTAACTAAAGTAAATATTGGACTTTTATTTTGGGAGAATTGTGAATGGTTTGATTTTATTAGGTTTGATAAGTGCTGAGTTCCTCTAATATTTTAATTTAGTCGACCTAAATTCATATTTCCAAAGAATATTTTAAAAGTGAACTTTGATGTCTCTATTTTTTATTATTGGCTAAACCTGTGTTGAGTATTAATTGATCCTAAACTGAATTGAGCTTGAATTACTCCTGTGCTTCTACTACTCCAAAGAAAGTATTTGGAAACACATCACACTCTTCAGCATAAGAAATTGCACTCGAGTCCTGTTTGAATAGTACCAAAATTTTCAAAAGTTGAAAAACAACTTGAGATATCATTTCCGCCATCGTACTACTGTGAGAGGAACATTATTAACAAATGGAGACATAGAAGTGTGTTCATCGCCTCAGCATGGTATTTCTGCAATGACTCTTTTTCATGTGTAAAGCCCCAGACCATGCTGTCATTATTTCTCTGGACTCAGGAATGGCTAAAGATCAGATCCCACCGTTGATGAACTTGCTTTGCATTAAAACAGCACTGTGTCTGATGTAAATAAGTCTTTCTTGTTGATGGTTGGAGACCAGGCTGAAGTGACCATCATCATTTGTGAAACATGATTGAGCATATACAATTGGTAACCTGAAAATACCAGATGCTTGTCCTAAGCTTGATATTGTTCATGTCAGGGGGCTCCAGATGGTATTTGTTGTGCTCTGTGGCATTTTTGAGACTTTAGGATAAATAGCCTTGGGGAAAAATAGGAAGGACGTGTGACTTGCCCTTTCTTAAGCACCTGTGGTTCACGTGCTGGCTACAGTTGGCAAGTATGTGTGTTAATAGTAGATTTCTTGTGAGTGCAAAATTTTGCTACCTATCCAGTTTTTGCAGAGCCAGGCAATTCCTATCAACTAATCAGCATGGAGATGAAAACATCTTTTAAGGTGCATTGTAAACAGCATTACTTTAATTCCACTCCCAAGTAGTAACTAAGTATTTCTTTACAGAAAACTAAAAGATGTCACCAATCCTCAGGGTCATTATCATTTAAATGCAGGTTTTTGCCAATCTCCATGTTCCCTTTTTAAATGGGTGGATTTACTTGTTAGGCCATTTGGACCTGAGTGTAGAGAAGAAGTGTATGTCTTTCAAATTAGGCAATATTTGTAAAGCTTTCTGTACCTTGACTGCTAATTTTGAACTGATGCTTTTTTGTTAAACTATTACTGGTCAAATAAAAAATATCAATCTAAATTGTAGGCTCACCTATGCAAAAATTGTATTATGCTGTTGATATCTTTAAACATGAGTGATTTTATTTTCTGAAGACTTCTTGAAAACAGGGTCCCCATTGGAGGGGTGGTCAGACATGAAGGGCATCATATTTGTAGTCATTTTATTTTAGCTCTATGATGAACTAGTCAAAGGTTTTTCATTGACTGTATTTATCAACTTCAGTATATAAGGGTCATTAGAAAAAGGTAAAGGGGGATAAAAATATTATGGTAGAGACAAGCTATGCTATTTAATAAATTTTGCTTTATATTTCCTATGGGGTTTAATGTCACAAGGATTATTTTATCTGCATTGCTTAATTGGACATACTGAAAGAGCTTGAAATTACATTTCACTATGGTGTATCAAACAGGACGTGAGTGGAGTGTATTTGAATGTGAAGGCCTGGCACAGATGAAGTTATTTAAATAAGTATAGAGAATGGATGCAACAAAATGTTTGATGCAGTAGAGTTAGATTGTAGATGCAGGTTAATATTAGTAGTTACTAGTTAAATAGATAGTAGTTAGTAGTAGTAGTAAGCAGTTAGTAGTAGTAGTTATGGTCAGTAGTCAGAGTTAGCAGATAACAGAGGAGCAGGAAAAGAGTCATGGAAGGAAATGAAATCAGATTTTTATTAAAATGCTCCTTAGCAATAACATCAGCCTCATGAAGTAGGAATTTCTATTAAACAATATGTCATTCTTCATTACTTTCCTTTCCATTTTGATTGGCTTTGCTTGTTGGGTCCATTATAAGTGTATGTTTTGTCACTCAGAGTCCTACTGGGGTTCTAAGCAATTTTAGACGACTAGGTTGACTCTTGATTGAAATCTCTAAAAATTCTCCCTTGTTCAACTCTTCTCCTACCCTACACCTTCTCCTTTCTGAGGAATTCATTTAGTCTCTGCTTGATCAAGGAGACTGGACCATGTAGTATAAGTGCCATTGAGTGCCATTGCCCTTTATTCCTCAAAACCAATGCCATCACCATTTTTCTTTTCTCTCCTGCCTATCTTTAAGGAAACCTCACCTATCTGCCTTGCTGAAGAATTTATTTCTCTTTCTAGGTTCTTATTCCAACTCCTTTCTACAAGTGTTTCTCAAATTTTTCTCCATTAATGTCCCAGACTATAAAAAATACTCAATTGTTCCCCTTTCTTCCTAAAATAAATTAAACAAAATTGTTTCTGGATTACCTGCCTTAATTCTGCCCTGGATGTCACACATATGTGCCTCTATTCCCGTTCTTGTCTTTACCTGAAATGATCCCCTTGGGTTCTCTGCCTTCCACAGTTCTACCACTCACTTGGTTCTGTGGTTTTTGAATAATATTCAAAGCAGAAGAAAATGTTCCATAAAGGAGACTCAGAGGGAGCAAGAGAGTAGGCAGCAGGTAGGTTAGACTCTACATCCTCAAGCAGAAAAACTGCCATGATAATTGTTTTACACATTTAGCAAATGCAGTTTTGGCACTTTAAAACTATTTGAAAATGACATGTTTAATGAAATTGCAGAGAGGTTAAGTGACTTGTCCAAGAAAAGTGGCATATTGAGAGCTAGTACTTGGGTCTTCTGAATTTTTATTCTGTATTTTTCTCTAGTATTCAGGCATTACTAGGGGGGCATTTTTAGGTAAGGAATAACATTTTTCATTGAATGTTCATAAAGGCTTTTCTTCCATGCAAATATAATTTTAAATTATGGAGTGGTTTCTGTCATAAGTGATTTATTTCTCTCCATCCAGAATGATGGATAGACCATGGTTATTGGTGCCTTTATTCATTCAAGCCATGCTCCTCTGTGTGCATGGCTCGATTCTACAACGACATGGAAGGTGATTTTCTGTGTTTGGCAATGATGTAACTAAAATCACTGTTGGATAATGTCTGAAAGTTTCAGCTTGGGTTATAAGACAGCTTTAACTTGGGGAAATTTGTTGAGATGCTTTCAGTCCTAATCTGAGAAAGTATTGCAGAAGGGAAAGGATTTTCCAGACTTGACCTATGGACATTTTTGAGCTAATTTTTACTACGCCTAAGCCTGACATAATATGCAAAAGAACACCTTCCTTTCACTAGCTTCATTATCCTGACCCCTTTCCTTTTGCAACCTTAACCATTTGGTTCAACTGAAAGGAAGCCCATAAGTGTTCCCAGAATGCTTTTGGTACTGGAACATTCTGGTAATAGCTGGTTCACAAAAAGCAAAAGATGCAGGAAGTAAGAAATATGGCTACATATTCTTTCTTATGGAATAAGGAATATGGCTACAATTCTTTCTTATGTTTTGTGATCTATCAAGGAATCAAATATTTTGAGTTATGAAAAATAATTTTAGGTCAATTAATAGAGTGTGACTGAACATCTTATACTTCATTTGGACATGGTTAAACAGCAAAAATGACCTGAAATGTTTCATGAGAAATTATATTTAAGGTTATACTTAAATGAAATAACATGGAATGCTGATGTAAAATACAACAGTTTGATGTACTTTTATGTATCACAATACGTAAAGTTAAATCACTTTAAATTACAATTTAGTTAACAATAAACTAACAAGACACAGGGATTTAACGATGTGGTGTTAGAGGTAAAAAATCCACTTAGATTTTTTTTTTTAACCTCTCAAGAGTCTAAGAGTACAGTTGCTTTATTCTAATCAACTTTCTTTTGCACATTGTTCTTAATTAGCAAGCATCTTCCATTTGCTGAGTTTTCAGAGTTATGTTGCACTTTGATTTTTTACTCACATTGCAGTCACAAGATGAGAAATGTAGACACTGTGTACAAACAAGAAGTTCGTGCAAAGTCAAGCTCTCAAAACCACATGCAAGACTTAGTGGCACATGGTTTAGAGCTCACACACTCCAGGATCATGTGAGACAGGCATGCAGATGAGAGGAAAGAAAAGCACCTACATCATGAAAATAGAGGATGATGAAAGAGAATGACATTTTCTTTATGACAGTTATCTAATGCAAACCGTATACCCATAACCTTTACCAGAGTGAAGGAAGGGGCAGATAAGTGACTTTTTGTGGGGAAGGGGAAACTTTATATAAACATTATTAGAGGTCAAGTCGTTGTTAAAGTTAAGGATTTCTATTCTGTACTTGGCCTCTTCCAAGTTATCTTTCCCAGTTTCTTGCTTTGTATTTCCTCTGCTACATCATGCAAAAAAAATCAGAACTAACATTGGAAATCATTTAACAAGCTCTAAGCCTGACAGATAACAAGGGTGTTCTCCACAATTTACACGAGAATTAAATTGGATATAAATACCTCCTGTTCTTACCGGTGGGTGTTGTGATTCCATGTATTAAGGTGTGAAGCAGACAGGAAAGAGATAAATCTTTCATAAGTACACTGTAAATAGGCAAGTGGTATATAAACCATATTCATAGGTAATAGAGTCAAACAATGAAAGGTAAATAGTTTTCACAAAATAGACTTTATCACACAAAAAAATGGTCATGAAACTAGAGTTATATGGAGAGGGGAAATAAAATAAATAATTGTTTTACTATGATTATTGAAATAATCTGGTAGTATGGAACAACAAAATTGAGCGACATGTGTTTTGATTAAAAATTCTTGACACTGCTCCAGCCAACCCAGCATTAGAGAATCCCCAATAGTTTCTGAATGCTGATATCTTCATTAAACAATAATATGGATGGAAGTACATAAAAGTGACCAATTTGTAGGTACTTTCTTATGAGATTAAAGTGTTACCTTGGTGAGATCAATTTATCAAATGAATTTTCACAAGTAACTTTGGGATAATCAGAAATAACTCATGGGATTCAGTTATGGCTTTGTATGAAATGTGCTGATTAATTAGCTCTTCAAATTAAAAATTTTATAATGGCATGCTCTTACTTCTCCGTCAAATAAATCATGCACAGCTATGATAAACATCATATAAAAATATATCTTTCAAACTGGGCAATATTTGCAATGCTTTCTGTACCTTAACTGCTAATTTTGAATCTTTTCATTTTTTGTTAGGATATTGCTGGTCAAATAAAAAAAAGTCAATTTAAATTGCATAGGCTCACTTATACAAAAATTGTATCATGCTGTTGACGTCGTTAAATTTTAAAGATATCATTTTATGAAGAATTTTTAGAAACAGGATCCTTACCCAGTGGAGGAGTAGCTAGATGGGAAGGTACTATAATTCTAATCTTTTTTTAATAGGTCTATGATATGCTATATAACTTATATTTATCATATAATTTATCTTTAGTAATCAATCTCTATAGCCAAATAGCTAGGTCAAAAAGATGTATGTAATTCTCCTAATAATAAAAGAAGCTCTTTGGATCAATTAATCTTATTAGTTGTATTGATTTTTGAGCACTGATAAAGGAGGGAAGGGTTATGAAAAGTGACTGTTGATGTTGAATTTGCTTAAGAGTTATGAAGGAATCCATATTTCCCCCTTGAAAGGAAAGATGCATTAAACCAGGTACAGTAAAAGGGCACATAGTTAATTGATTAAAATATAGAAAAATTGTCCTTACCAGAAACATGAAACTTCCTATTATAAAATGTTTATGGTATACTTAAGCTCCTTAACCTCTCCCACAAATCCTCAAAATGTCCTATTTTAAAAAAATATTTCTGTTTGGGGGCATTATAGTTATTATTACTTGTAATGTCTTAATGCACATGGGTCCACCTATTTTTTTGGGTGCTGGCAGCTAAACCAAGTGGTGAAAGCCCTAGTCCCAACTTAGCAATGCTCTCCCTAACCAGAAGTGGGAGCTCTAATACACACAGTTATATCAGTTTGCATCATGTTATAATGCCTTTGCCACACAGTGTAACTAGATATAGCACCATGCAATGCCATGAATTGAGAATGAAAGACTATCTCCAGGGGAGAAAATAAACATCTGAGAGAGGGAAACAAAAGCAAGGGGTTCAAAGCTGGTGAGACTGGCTTTTCCATTTTGGCTGTAGCTATAACGCCTGAGGGGCTCCAGTTTTGGAAAACAGAAATACGTACCATGTTCATGTCAATGCCATTGGTGTAAGTCCATGCATGCTGGAAATATTCTTCAAGCCGTTGCCTCAGAGGGTTGGGGATTTGGTGAAAGCGAATGAACTCTTTTACTCGCAGCATCTGCATGTGGTACCTGGCAGTTCCGGAGTATAGTCTTTGGATAATTGCTGATACGTTCCCAAAAATGCTTGCATACATTAGTGCTGGATTGGATAAAAAACAAAGTTATGGGGGAAAGACTGCACTTGGGGATATTATATCTTGTCAGAATCTCAAATACGTAGATTTTTTATTATCTCAATCCATTTGTGAGGGTTTACCACTGGCCCTAGGGGAACAAAGAAGTCAAGTCGATACTGTTGTAAAATTTATAATTTTGGTGGTAAATCTGGAGAGGAAAAATACACAAATTCACCATGGATTCTCTATATATTCAAGTAGAAACTCAGACTGTTTACAATATCAACCTGTAACCAACCTAGACTATTGACTAGAGATAAAATGTGTTTAAAATAAACATTTCATTTGTAATGTAATAAGAAGGTATGTCATGGGGTTACCACACAGATCTGTTTTCTGGAAGTGGAGTAAAAATGATCATTTTTAAATTGTGACAACTCCACCTCAGCCTCAAACCTAACCTTGCAATATTATAAACCTACTATAAATTTTAAGATTATTCAGAAAATTTTGGATTTCCTAAGGAATAATAAATTGTTTTAAGGAACTCATAGTTTCCCTAGAGTGTTTATTTATATGTAATTTTTAATCTATTAAAATTCATTTTTACAGTATTTCTATATGAGAAACAGATATCTTTGGCTTAGACTATGAGAATATAGTTTTACTTTTTGTAGAGAAAAATAGAATACCTCTTTGTTCTTTCATCTATGGGAAGAAAAAAACTAACATTCAATACTTAGAATGCCCTTTTTAAAGCTTCCAGGGCTAAATTTTATGATTTAACATAAGCTTTTTAAGCATCTTGTCTTTCTTTTTATATTTGTACTTAGTTTCTAATAATCCTGAGAAAAATTCTATATCCTGTACAGAAAGTCACATGATGATACATGCCCTATGTCTTGACCTTTGGACAAGTGTCAGACACTTAGAAAGGAGGTAAAACACATTAAGGCACTGGAACTGCAAAGTACCAAGTAGGTGGGAAAAAAAAACCAAAACAACCCCTTGAAGTGTTTGTTTCAACAATATCCAACCAACATATTTTTTTCCCCAACACGTCTTACAAATCACTACCTATATAAAACACTTAATCATTTTTAAAGTAGATGTTGGTCAGATTCAGTCTGTGTTTTAAAATGACTTATCTTTTTGGTCATTTGTTTTCTTTTCCATCTTATTTTGTCTCTTGGTTAGCATGGTCCTTGTTTACCATAGAAGTCGCAAGTAAGAGAATGCCCCAGACAAAGAGGCAGCCCTTTATTTTTAATCTATTTAAAGGGATAAAAATTGGGGAGATCTATAGGGAGGCTGAACTGGGATTTGTGAAAGACAGTAATTCTCATTAAGGTAGAAAAGCTGTTTAGGTAGTATCTTCCACAGGGGGCGGGAAAAACAAAACCTGGGCCTAATTTGAGTAAATGCATAGTTGATTAAGAAGGGAGTTAGCAATACTGTTCTGAAATGGATTTCTATGATTCAAGGAGATTCGTGTGAGAAATATATCCTACTCTGCCTAATTTTAGTGTTGAAAATATTTATGCCTGTTGTTAGGTGTCCAAAGTAGCTATCATGTTCTCAGGAAATAGTTTAGTTAGTACAGATTTTCACTTGATTTAATTAAAAGGCACATAATCAGTGCTAGTTATTTTACTTAAACCACATAATTACGCAAAGAAGAGTCAGGGAAAACATTCTTATTTTGTTTTTAATAAATGCTGTGGTTTTAACTCCATACTGCCATAAAAATGAACCAAACATTAGTTTGGATCATAAACACGTATTTCCACTCATTGACAGGATGGCAAAAATCTAGATTATAAGTACATAGTTGAATACATGAATAGCGTGTATTTTTCTAAGGAAATTCTATGCTAATGGCTTTTTAAATTATAATGAAGGCATACATTTTTTTTTTCTATTTTTTAGGAAGCAAATGGAGCTAAAGTCTGTAAGTAAGAGAGAAGCACAAAATGATTATATTCTGTATACGTTATTTGGTTAATGGCCATCAACTGGCATAAAATATGACTCAAAAGCAAGTTGGCAGACTATATAGGCATTTCTTTCAACTCAATATTTTGTTTAGCCTTCCTTAATAGAAAATTCTTCCTTCACCAGAATGGTTTGCTTTATGCTGCAGTATTATAAAAATAAAACAGGTATAATTTAAAACGTCAGCACACCACACTCAAAATCTGAGATGCTCACCAAACTAATGAATTTAGGGTCATTGGGTAATAGCTGAAACATGCTGATAGAACAAATACACTTGCTTTTCTATCTAGTACACAAACTTAAAAAAATTTTAACTTAAAAAAATAAATTTTAGTGATGTGTAATTTAGATATAACAAAATGAATCTGTTTTAAATGTATAGCTCAGTTAGTTGACAAATGTATACACCTCTGTTAACACAATCAAGATATAGAACATTTTCAACATCCCCAAAAGATTCCTCTGTGCCCCTTGGCTGTCTGCCCACTGGTTTCTAGGTTGACCCTAGACAACCACTGAGCTCCTTTATGTCATCACGGATTAGTTAGCATTTCTTAGAATTTCATGTAAATAGAATCATAATGTACATATTCATTTGTGTCTGACTTCTTTTTGCTCAGCATATTGTTTTTGAAATTCATTCTGTTTTGTATGTATCAGTAGTTTGTTCTTTTTTTAATTGATGAGTAGATTTGCATCACACGCCTCTACCACAGTCCATTTATCTCTTCTGTTGATGAAATCTCACTGTTTCTAGTTTTTGGCTATTATGAATAAAACTGCTATGAACATTTGTGTACAAGTCTTTGTGTGGGCATATATTTTCGTTTCCCTTTGAAACATCTAGGAATAGGACTGCTGATCTGTGTGGTAGGTTTAACTTTATAAGGGACTGCCAAACTATTTCCCAAAGATGGTGTGATTTTACATTCCCACCAGCAATATTTGAGAATATTGGTTGTTCCACAACCTTTCCAACATTTGGTATTATCCTATTTTAACCATCACAGAGTTTTAATTGCATTTCCTTGATGACTAATAACATCTTTTCATGTATTTATTGGCCATTAATATATCTTCTTTTGTGAAATGTCTGTTTAAAATCTTGCTCATTTTTAAATTGAGTTGTCTTACTATGGAGTTGTAAGAATTCTTGATATATGCTGAATAAAGGTCCTTTTTTAGATCTAAGTATTGAGAATATTTTCTTCCAGTCTATCATTTTCCTGTTCCCTTTCAAAGTGTCCTTGAAAAGTTGAAGTTACTAATTTTGATGAAATCCAAATGCCTGTATATTTTATTCAGTTTTCTGTTGTTTAAAAAAAAATTATAGGGGTATGGTAAGGTTTCAGTTACTCCATCATGGTTAAAAGCAGAGATCCAATAACTTTTTGTTACATGTTATAAAAATAAGAAATTCTTCCAAGATGTTTGTCAAGCAGGTCAGAGACGAAATACATTTGCCTTTGTATACTGATTTATGTGTTTTTAAATTTAAATGTATATATTATATTTATAATATTTGAATAAAGATATAAACTTACATATTAGAACACATAGATATAAATATGTGAGCATAGCTTGTATTCCTATTTATTTAATGGCCGCTTACATTTTTCTTTATTTTTCGTCTTGAATTATGTATATGTGTATATTTTTAAAAAGAATTCTCTGGTTACTGTTCTCTGTACACATTCAGCAGCACAATTGGTGACTGTCTTTGCAAATAGACGCTTTTAAAAATGTATCTATAGGTATTTGCGTTATTTGAATTTAATTAGATGATAGCTTTAATGTTTAATTTTTAGTTTCCTTGAATTATATTGTTGTAAGAGGGATTGTACATTGCTTTGCTTTCTACAACTTGGCTTCAAATTTTTATTTTAGAATGAAGATTAGTTTTAAAGAAGCTTAGGGATAATGAGAGTTCAACTTGATAACTAGACTATATCAACTTTAACATGCAGTAGTATATATACAATATTTTACATTATATTTTGGATATTTTTAGGCTTAAATCAAGCCACTCATGTAACTGAGGCGTATGTACTTAGTATAAAAATATAACCAAATACAGAAAACCAAGTCATTTTCTAATACAGTTGGATCTAAATGGAAATATCATGTGTAGATATACACATATACATCAAATGACTAAGAAAATTTCAAGGCATGCTTATTATTGCTAAGTTTCTAGTCTTATTTTACCTTTTATGGCATGATAGCTCATGAAAGAATTGTCTAGGAATATCTATAAACTTTTTCCTGTGTGACACTAAGCTTTACATAATCCCATTTTGATTAAGTTTTGTACAAGCAAGTCTATTCAAATAAAAGATATTATGTGGAATATGGATGTATCTTAGTCTACTCAATTAACAAGAGTGTTTTCTCTTTTCTTAAAAGATAGAATTCATCTGCAGGAAACAAATATTCTTCCTAAAGAATCAATAGAAATAACCTAGTGCCACTTTTAAAAAAGAAGGCAGAAAGACAGAAAGGAAGGAAAGAAGGAAGGAAGGGAGGAAGGGAGGGAGGGAGGGAGGAAGGAAGGAAGGAAAGAAGGAAGGAATAAGACAGGAATAAAGGAAGAATAAAAACTGCCAATAATTTCCTGATTTAAGGATTAGAGGTTGGGTATAGAGCAAGTAAAGAACTGAGTTCTCTTTAATTTAAAATAATTCACATGATAAACAGTACTATGTATTTCACTTAATCCTCACAAGCGGTAAGGATTCCTAAGTGGTGAACGCATTAAACTTCAATGCACTTAAAAAATTCTTTCTTGCAAATTCTAAGTTTCAAGAGGCAAGTTCTGTTTTCTTTAAAAAGAGTATACATATATATATATATATATATTTTTTTTTTTTTTTCTATACGGGTGTTTAAATAATTAAAAACAGACATTTTTCTTTTCTTTTTTTGTTACCAATGCCACTGAAATTGATAACCACTATAAAGTATTAACTAGCAGTTTCAATCACAGAGTGGGACTGTGTTTGTTCTGAAAGATTCAGTCTCTCTGGAATGAATTTTTCTATTTTTTCAAGTGGGCCACACTTCCATTTCCTTCTGAGTGCAATTCTACTTTTGTGTTTGTGGCAAGACTTAGTCTGAATTTGCAGAATACCTTGAGTTATTTAAATAGAATGTTATCTGCCTATACAATCTTACTAAAATAAAAACACCAAGACACATATATGAAAAGTAAATTTTAAATACAGTGAACAATAAACTGGGTGAATCTATTTAAGTTTCATAAATGAACCTTATCTAAGCACATTTTATTAGACAATATGTTAACATTTAAAAATTAACTCTCTGGATCTACTTTCAAATTTGTATGCAATCTAAGGATAATGCTCCTTTTCAAGCTTTAAAAATCCATCATGCTTTTGTCAACTGCTGCCTGGTATCAGCAAGGTTATCTTTAGTGGTTCCACAGTGTGATTTTTTAAAAAAAATATTAATATTAAAGCATCTTTAGTTTTACACAGAATTTTTTTCTTATTCCAAAGACTATACCTTATAAATGATGCTCATATCATTACCCATTGTAGGGTAAAGGGCAGTCACTTAGGTCCTTGACATAATGTCACAGGGAAAGGAATTTTTAGTCAATGACAGGGGGAAAATATATATATATCTGTATGTATGTGCATATGTATACATATATATATGAAAGGTTAGCTTACATTATAATTAGTGGGGTGATATTTATATATCTATATCTATAGATATGTAAACGTAAGCTAGTCTTTCCCATTCTAATCTGGCCTCAGTTTGAAACAGAAGATAACCATTAGTGATAAATTACAGACACGTTTTTACATCAGTAAACGTGAACTGCAAGTCTCCGTTCCTGAATCCCAAGATGCATGTCATTCCAGTTTTATGCTCCTGAGATCATGAAAGACCTTTGGTGTCTTCCCTTCACAGAGAGAATCAGATCTGATAGAATATAATACCCATATATTTAATCCCATTATTTCTACAACTTTCTATAACTGTTTTCTTTGCCTTATTCTGAATGTTCTAGAGATATCGATTTTCTGATATTATTTTATCCTAATAGATAACAAAAGAGAAATCTACTTACAGCCAATCAACATGACACAAATTGAAAAGATTTTCTCCGAATTGGTGTTAGGCGACACATTCCCAAATCCTACACTCGTTAAACTGCTGAAGGTAAAATAAAGTGCTGTGACGTATTTGTCTTTAATGGATGGCCCAGAACTTGAGTCACTGTCATTGTAACGTTTCCCAATTTGTTGTCCTAAGGAATCCAACCATCCGATTTTGTCAGTCAGGTAGGGCCTTTCTACGTTCCCAATCGCATACCAAATGCAAGCCAGCCAGTGAGCAATCAGGGCAAATATGCACATTAAGAGCATTAGAACAGCAGCCCCATATTCTGAATATCGATCAAGTTTTCGGGCCACTCTCACAAGACGAAGGAGTCGAGCTGTCTTCAAAAGACCAATTAATGTTGTTGTCTGTGGAAATAAATGTGCATGGTCAGAAACAGTTGGTAAACAATTCAGTGTATGTTCCTGTGAAGCAAAGTAAGTAGAAACAGGTTACAACAATATGGTAGCACTGAAGATGACTATGTACTTGAATTAAGTATTAAGGTTAGTTGTGTTTTTTTTTTAATTTTACACCTGCTTTGGAAAGTACTTTGAAAGTCTGTAGTACATTAATTCAGAATCTTGGCATGTAAAACTTATGGGACAGAGACTCTATCTGCTTGGTTTCATGCTCTAACCACATGCCTGGCACATAATGAATACTCAGTAAATCATTCATTCACCGACAAACATTCCAGAGTGTTATTGGTGGGCCTACCAAGGTCCACACACGGGGATTATAGTATTGAACAAACAGACATGGTTACTTTTATAATAGAAAAAGACATTTATTTACTAGACAAAGTGTCTTATGAAGTGAAACAAGGGCTACTGTCTGTTGGGGAGAGATACATATTTTTAAAATAAACAAATAATAAGATCATTTCAGAGAGTGAAAAGTGTGATGATGATAGTAAAACAGAGTGATATGCTAGAGGATGTTCAGGGGCTTGGGTTGGGATGGGGACCACTTTAGAAAGGAAGACCAAAGAGAATCCTGCTGAGGGGCTGACATTAGAGTTTAGAAGTGTTTGAATAATGAGAAGGAGCCAGTCAAGAAGGCAACTGGGAAACTTATTGGATGACTGCATGCATGCATGAAGTACTATATTTAAATTCATTTTTTCTTCCTAAATGTGTTGAATTGATAAATTGTTTCTTGATATCCCAATGATATTATGTGTTTTGCTTTGGGGTATGATATGTGTAACTAATTGCATGATTATTACTGACCAGGTGTCTAATGATAGGACACTTCTATATAATAACAAGATACTTAACTGGTTGTTTGGATTTGAAATTTGATAAGTACAAATTACAAGTTCATTTCTTGGGTTTCCTAAACAATGTCAACTATAAGTACTATATAATTCACAGGGCATATAATTATTCCATAGTTACATGGTGTTTACCAATCAATTATTGAGTCATTTTATGTGTTTATTGTTGGTGTTTATTTCTCAAAGTACATCCATCTGTGTTAAGGACACATACTTTAATTAAAGAAATAGCATGTGGTATAACTATCACCCTATAACTTCATATTGACTTGATGGAAAAAGAGCTCTAAATATCAAGAAAATATTTTCATTAACATTCTATAATAAGTGTTACAGTTTTTTTTCTTGTGCCAGAGTGGTCACAAGGGAAGGGAAGATTTCTCAGTCTCCCCTGACTTCTTTTCAGTTAGTATTCGAATCCTCTAGAGATGAGAGGAGCTTGTGCAGTTCAGATGTCCTTACCACAACTGGATTCTGGTCTTTGCTCATTTAGGGATGGGTGGAGAGGTGAGTCTTCTCTGTTTCCAAAGCTGAGTTATTATTTTTCAGGGTGCAATAAGGGAAACAGTGTTTTCTTCATCACAAATTTAAAATTATATCTCTTCAAAGAATGAATGGTGAGTTTAAGTGAGTATGAGGTGTTTTCCTGGGAGAGATGTCAACTTTCCACTATTTGTATTGTCAGTGTTTCAGCTTAGCAGTTATGAGTTAGAACTTCAGAACAAACTTAGGTCTGAAATTCTGCTTCCATACCAGTGTGTCACCTTGGACAAGTTATTTACTTAATCTCTAAGGGTCAATTTCTTCATCTGTAAATGGGCATAATAATAAATCCTTCTAGGGTTGTAGGTAATACCCAGTAAATTTTAGCTGTGTTTTTATTTGAATATCCCATACACTTTCGCTTCCATCACTAAGCAGGAACTTTATAATGTAAAATGGGTTGACAGAGCAACATATTTTCCAAACGTGTTACTTTGATATCTGGAATTTCAAATGGAGGCTTTTGGACACTGGTCATTCAGCTCCCTATGGAAATTGCAGGGATTTTTAAAGACAAGAACGTCATCTGGATTCATTGACTACTCAGACTCTGGTAACAGAAATCACCCCGGTTCAACATAACTCCATTTCTACATTTCATAGCTTAAGTTTGCATGTTTATTTTTCCTCCTAGCTTTGTTATCTATTTACTTGTGTTGAGAAATCAGAAATATTTGAGGGTTATTATTATTTGATTTATTATCAAAACTGCCTTTCGTTGGAACAATATTTCTGAACCTCAAAATAAATCACATATAATGACATTTCTATAGGTATTTGGTTAACGAAGAGAAATGCTTCAAAACAAATGAGCTGCTTTAACAACATATTGTGATAAAAAGTACTAATGACTCTTCTGGCTGCAAAGATGGTAGAGTAAAATGACGTTATGAAAAGAAAAGGAATCAAATCTGCTGTATATGCCACTTCCTTTCTTTTTGCCTTCCCCCCAAAGAAACCTCTGGTGTTTCTTCTAGAGTTATGTCAGAATGAGGTGAAACCTAGATGACAGTAAGTTAAGATAAATAAATATAATATATAATAACACACAAATGACCTCTTTTCTGGACCAAAAAAGTTTAAGAAATAAGGTACATGTTGAAGTCTCAAGCCAGCTGACACAAAATAACTGCAGAAGGAGGGGGAGACGGAAAGGAAAAAGGAGAGGGAGAGTGTAAGGGTCGGTGGGGAGAGGTTACTTTCAGCTACATCGTAAGGATGAATGAATATTGACCTCAACAGTCAAAGCCATTCTCTTGTGATTCTGTAACATGTACCCAAGCATAACTACATATGCTAGTTTGACAATGTAACAAATGACTTGGGCTTTTTTCTGTTGTTATCAAGACGCTGCTAACATGCCTGGGCATTCTTCCTTAGCTACAGTTGGGTACAGCACATCTTGTAGATGACACTTAGGCTTGCAATAGCTCTTTTCTTCTTCTTCTTTAAATGTCTCTTTAAAGATTTAAGGCATTTTGCCCCAGATTACACAATAGAGAGAAGTGATTGCACCAAAATCTCAGAAAAAGTGGACTAAAATATGATCCATCTCCTCTTTCAGATTTGTTGGAGACTGTTAGTCTGCATAGTTTAGTTCAACGAGCTACTATCTTTGTATTATCTGCAAGTCAAAAATGGGACCAACAACTACCTTATAATTGTAGTTGTTGGCTGATTAGAATATTTTCAGAATGCATGGTTATCTCACAGTATATCAAATTTCATGTAATATCCAGACATATGAAAATCTACCTTCATTTTTTTTTCATTTTTTGAAAATAGAAATAAAACTATCCTTAAACTAATGACAACAACTTTTAAATTGTAGAGGTAAAGAAGTTTCTCTTAGGTGGTATTTCTTGAACTTTTCACTGGTAGACAAATATGGTCTTTATTGTTACTTTTGGTAGAGACTGAAAAGGCATAAAAGCTCACTGGAGGTAAGTGTAATCATTATTATGAAAGATAAAGACATCATGATAATAAATAAGATCTAGAAAACAGTTAACTATTTTACACTAGATTGAAACAAGGTCAATTGTTTTCCAGTCCTGCCCATGAATATATAGCAAAGGAGATAATAATAAACTCTAATAAGTCAACTCTCCACCTCATCAGTGCCCATGCCATCTCAAAATTCAACTCCTTCACTGTGATTGAATGACATTTCAAACTCTTTTTGCCTGAATGCCACAGTAAAGAAGGCCTACTTAAGACTTTCATTTTGTCAGAATTTTCAAAAAATGTAAAATGATTCTTCCTCTGGAAATTTATTAATTATTCAAATTTCTGAGTAGCTGATGAATATCATCGAATTTCAATTTTTAAAAAATGTACCCACATCCATAGTTCATTAAAGCCCTAGGTACTTTTTTTTATATTGAGGTAAAAGTTAGTTTCCTTTATTAAGTATGACTTTCTTAACTGAACTTTATATTAAAAATACATACTCTAAACAACTACAGTTTTGTCAGTATGTTAGATACTAGACCCAGACTCAAGAAAACTATGTGATTTTTTTTTTTTACTAGACAATTCATAATAGTTCAGGCATTCTCTCTTAATGCAAGTTGAATTCTTTTTGAAGAGCTGAAATTAGAATAGGTGATTTCTTATCAGTATTAAACAACTCTCTACTTAAGAATAAGTTTGGTTACAGTTAAACTGAGAAAGCATCATCAATAAGAGAAAATCTCATGCTCAAGAATTTTTCAAAGTAATTTTGAAAAATAATTCTTTCTTTTTAGTAAGCATTTTCAAAAATCTTACATTTAAAATACTTTATTTCAGAGGTTTACTCTCTAAAATCTTTGCCTATAGTAAGTGGATAGAATTATTCTTTTATAAATGAGGAAATATAAGTATGTGATCTTTGGTTTTGCCTACAGGTTGTTAGGATGAATTGTCATTGAAACTTTCTATGTAATCCATCATTCTGTCCTCTTTGTCAAGTAATATTGGTACAAATGGGGAAAAGGGAACACTTAGTGAGTAATACATTTCATAACTCCACACTCATGTTTTATTTTAGATTTCATTTCTATTCCCTCTAAGTTCTGGTACTTGTATTCATCATTCAATAAACTGCCCAATAAAACTCAATAATATTGAAACTAGTTTCTATTTGTTTTGTTCAGCTTGAGTCACACTATTTCAATATTTCTAGAACACATTCACTACTACAATCAAAGAGCTACATTTTGAGTGTGTAAAAAACCTTGCGGGGGGGACACGTAGCTTAGCCTTTCTTAACCCATAGCAAACCTCACAAATTCCTCCACAAATGGGCTTTTAAAAAGAAGATTTTAGGGACTTCCCTGGTGGTCCAGTGGTTAAGAATCCACCTTCTAATGCAGGGACGTGGGTTTGATCCCTGGTAGGGGAACTAAGATCCCACATGCCACGGGGCAACTAAGCCCGCGCGCCACAACTACTGAGCCCATGAGCTCTAGAGCCCGCGTGCCACAACAAAAAGATCCTGCATGCCGCGACAAAGACCTAAGGTCTGATGCAGCCAAATAAATAAATAAATAAATATTTAAAAAATAATAAATAAAAAGATTTTACAACCTCCATTACTTAATAGCTTTAACTGTCGAGACACTTTTATTTTTATTTTGTTTTGTAATTAACATTCTATTTTGCTGCAATTTGACCTCACTTTCTCTTTAGTTATAGTAATATGGAAAACTGGTTATCAAATGATTCCAAATAGTATTAGGCAAATGTTACAGTAAATAAACAATTATGAATGTTATGTTATGTTTTTAAAATTGGAATTTGACTTGTTCTGGAAACATTTAACCAAAAATCGTATCTTATGCCATCTTTAGCAAATTTTATCAGTGGATCACATGTAAATAAATAATGGATAAGTGATGAACTTAATGCAAAATTTTTTGATGGAATACACTTATATTTCCTTAGCTCAAAAATTATTCCATTGTGGATCCTGTGTGTCTTACTTGTCATGGCACAGATTTTTGGAGACATGACCAGTAGCCTCAAATACAAGCCAATGGAAACTTCTGCCTTAATTCCCAAGAACTATCTAATAAGAGACTTTATGTGTAGACACATATATGCATGCAGGTCTTCAAAATGTTGTCATTTAACTTTGAACATGAGTATGTCTAATGTTTTAGAAATTCATTTCCAACAAACTAATGACAACTATTGTAGAGATTAGGTTCGGAAAGAATGCTGACAAGATGATCAGAGTTTCTATACAGAGGCCTGCTACATTTTTCCTTGTATCCATTCCATGATTCATCTATCAGACTAATGAAGCAAACATATCAATGTGAGCTGAAACTCCTCTTTTCTATTAGAACTTTCTGTCAAAGGCCTTGCCTGCATTCAGAATCCATGAAAAATAACAGTGAAGTGTGAAAGGAGAGAGGTCAACAAAGCAAGTAATTAATCAAAAGAATACTATTGGGGCTTCCCTGGTGGCGCAGTGGTTGGGAGTCCGCCTGCCAATGCAGGAGACACGGGTTCGTGCCCCGGTCCGGGAGGATCCCACATGCCGCGCAGCGGCTGGGCCCCTGAGCCACAGCTGCTGAGCCTGCGCTCCGCAACGGGAGAGGCCGCGGCGGTGAGAGGCCCGCGCACCGCGATGAAGAGTGGCCCCCGCTTGCCACAACTGGAGAGAGCCCTCGCACAGAAACGAAGACCCAACACAGCCAAAAATAAATAAATAAATAAATAAATTCAAAAAAAAAAAAAAGGAATACTAGTAATTTTCAGGGGAGGAAGAGTTTAATGAAGCATGTAACTAAACAGGAAGCTCTAGATTCTAACTACTAATATCTCTGAAAGTAAAATTTGCCACAGAGAAGCAAACTGTGGAAAAATTTGAGGCAGATAATGAAAAGTTGACTTTCTGGAGACTGAACCAATAATAGTGTTCCTTTGCATCAATGATATTGAGGTAATTTGCTATGGATGGCATGATGTTTGATGATGCAAAAATTAAGAAATAGAGAATCTTTTCCTTGGTCTGTCCAGATGGCATTAGCATCAGGAAGATATTAGTATTAATGACATAGGCAAGCCCAGTTACTGCCACTATTCATTTTCATTGACAACAGGTCTTGTGGTATTTGTATACTATATGGTATACAGCACAGCTATATCAATAAACATTTGTAGTTATCACAGTCACAGTGTTTCTAGGTATCTAAATATTAATATATGCATATAAACATATCTATCTGTATAAATGCATGTATACACATATATATCAATACATTTATAAGCACACACATATCTATGCAACCCTTTATTAAAATGCAAATATAAAGAAAACTAACAATATCCCATTTAATATTGAATTTATTGTTTAAATATGGACTTTCTCGTTATCAGTAGGTACAAGCATCTGATAACTTCATTATATCTTTTTATGCAGACATGCCTGAAGCATTTACATATTCTACTAGGTATTTTATTATGAACATTTCTTTTGTTTTTCCTTTATATTAAGGGTGAGCATTATATATTATATTTGTCAAATTATGTATGTAAGAAAGCTATATTATCTATGACTTTTATTTAACAATAGTAGAAAGGGGCATTATAAAATATTTGTTATGTTAGTTCTGATAGGGCTGGAAACCAACACTTTATAGCTCCGTGCCTCTAATGGGCATGACCTTTCTACCCTTTCTACCTGGAAAAGTTCCACTGGTAATCAGAAACTTCCCCTTCCATGCTCACATGTCCCCTTGAATATAGTACTATTAAAGCTGTTATCAGATAGTACTCTATCTGCTCATCCGCTGCTCTCCCAGTCTAGGATGCAAGCTCTCAGGCAGTGGGGTCCTCGTCTCATTCTTTTCTATAAACTCAGAGTCTAGTACATTGGCACTTAGGAGTTTCCCAATAAATGCTAATTGGATGAATGAACCTACTTGAGAAGGCAGTTACCATAACCTTTTCTGGAAATGCAAAATGAATTAGGTCAATTCCTGTTAAAATTTACTTGAAACTCTAATCAGTAAAGCAGATAAAATCAAGCTACTCTTTGTATAGTGGAGATGGATGGTTCTGAGTCTTATCAGCCTGTCAAACTTTGAGGGCCTCTGAGACTCTCGGGCACCTCCATGAAACCCCAGTTTGAAAAACCCTGGACTAGATTACCCCTCATCAAGAGTGACCTCTAGCTTAATGATTTTAGAATTTGTCACTTAATTTGGGGGCCAAAATCCAAAGAGGTTTTATTTTTTCATATTCATATGATGAAACTTCCCAAATTAGTCCATTTGAATGTAAGATCTCTTTTCTCTGGAAGCATTTCTTTTCTGTTTTTCTCAGAAACAAAAATGAATGCTGAATATTTTTTATACTCTTGTAATATGGTATATTATACACTTTTGGGGAAATTTTATTCTGAAATATCATTATATCCTGAAAATCCTGATTATAGTTATATAATATGGTTTGTATGTAAAAGGGGTATCTTCACCTAGAAAAATGGTACAGATGAGCTGGTTTGCAGGGCAGAAGTTGAGACACAGATGTAGAGAACAGACATATGGACACCAAGGGGGGAAAACTGCAGTGGGGTGGGGATGGTGGTGTGCTGAATTGGGCGATTGGGATTGACATGTATACACTGATGTGTATAAAATTGATGACTAATAAGAACCTGCAGTATAAACAAACAAACAAACAAAACAACTAATACTAAACTTTCATTGGGTTATTTGTATGGCAATATGTTAATATAAATGTTTCAGACATTACATGAAATTTCTAAAAATCTTATATGTTCTGGTATAATGTTATAAGTCATAATCCTAGTTATTACTTTAAAATGTATATCTCAAAAATAACTAAAAAAAAAAGAAAAAAGAAAAAAGTGTGAGTACAATATACTTCTTGAAATTTTCTTCTTAAAAAAAAAAAAAAAAAGGGGTATCTTCAATGTCACTCTTGAAAAATGTATGAAGTACTCCAATCCATCACTGGTCTTTTTACCCTTCATAGTTGATTCTTTTTTTTTTTTTTTTTGTTATCCATGGGTACTTTTTTTATTAGGGAAGAAATTAACCATTCACACTAGAGGCTACAGAAGGAAATTAGCTTAATTTTGCAGTTCTAGAACAACCTTCACAATAAGGGATTCTGAAGTTTTCACAGAGTGCGGGGTGGGGGGGGGGAAGGAGAGAGAGAAAATCATTTAGAACAGTGTTTCCCAAATTTGGCTACTTTCGCAGACATATTCTTGGGGGAGGGGGAGACAAGTTTTCTATGATAACATGTAAAATTTTATGTTTTACTTTTGTTTATAATCTAAACAAATTAATACACATTTGCTAAGGATCCCTGGACAACCATCTTACATAACAGAGTGTTGCTATGTGATCGCAGCATCTGCTCTTGTACCTCTGATCCCTGTGGCACCAAGTGAGGACCTCACTTGTCGTGTGACGTCTCTCAAATTGGGTGCTCAGACCCTTCGCGGAATTGAACATTTCCTGTGAGATCTGTGAGTTGTCAAGTTTCAGAACACTGTTAAAGTAGGATGGGGTGGGGTCGGGATGGTGGCTAGGGAGACACCCTTTGACAATACACATTCAAAATACCTACTGATTTCATAATGCAAATTGTATAAAGTTAAACTCAACAAAATAAGTTTCAGACAGTAGCAGAAAACCAACTATAGATTCATCCCAGGGCGCCTGTGATACACTTGGTTGAGAAACACTGATGTAGAGGTAGAAGAGTCCCAGCACATGGAGAACAGTTGGTAAGAAATGTGTGCCAAAGAGAAGGAACATCTTTTGGGTCAGTGAGTGAATCCTAAGCCATAATTTGTCATGGTCTTTTGGAGCCCTAAGGGCCAATCCACAAGAAACCCAAGACATCCATCAAACTTCTCAGGCCAGTCATTTTGGACAGATTGGTCCACTTTTAATACTGAGTCAAAAGAAGAAAAAGCTGTTTTTGCCCCCCAACCTGCCCCCCTCCCCCTTTATCTGGGTTAACATATTTCAGGATTTTAAGTAAACAGTTGCTGTAGTTGGGTAAAGGTAGCCCCAGGTCCATCCACCAGGAAGTTTCATAGCTGATTCTTTAATGCTCCTTCCAGACCCACCCCTCCACTTGCTATCCTTGATGCAGACCTACTTCCCCCCACCACATACCCCAAATTCCTGTGCTTTGCAAGACAATAACTGTCCTCAAAACATTTCCTTTCTGTCTCTTTCTTCAGGATTCCTAGCTGCAACTAGCTAATACAATAACTACTATACGATAATGTCTATCAATAAATCTCCATAAATCTACTCAGTAAATCTTTGTTGAATAATTTAGATATTAATGGATTAATGTGGTAACATGTACGTTTTTAAAGGAAGACTTCATTAAGAAACAGGGACTTTAATCCAAAGGGATGGGAAGGAGAAAAGAAGTAATCTTTGGTAAGCAAGTACTACCTACCTGCTACTGGTCTAGTTTCTTCATATATGCTGCTTTATTTTTAGAAATCACAAGAACCTACCCTCACCATTTTACAGAAAAGAAATAAAGTCCTAAATGAATTAAATATCTAGCTTAAATACAGCAAGTAAGAGGCACAAAGGCGAATCAAACCCAGGTCTGTCTGACTCCAAAGCCAGGATCCTTCCCATATCATATCACATTTCAAAAGAGAGAGGAGCAGCTTTGGAAACAGGGAGGAATCCGGGAAATTATACATATCAGAGTGAAGAACTGGAATTGCTTTATTTGAGGCAAACTTCATCTTTTCCTTTATGCTACATGAGAAAGGTGATCCAGACACCATTTTTCCCCAAGACTATTTCATCCTATATTAATGTGAATCACATAAATTTTCTCTTGTTTCAGCTCACTTGAAGTTCTGTCTGAAACAGTGATTACTTGAATTACATATTTTAATAAACTTTTATTTTCAAGTGATGATATAGTAACTGAAATTAAACTGATCAAGTGCTGCATCTTAGAATAATTAGCATATTCTAATATTCACTTGTTTGATTGTTATTGATTAAATATCATTGGTAAATCAACTTCCCCTAACAATCTTGTTTGCCTATTTATTGTTTACCCATTCTTTCATTTCATTAAGCTGAAATTTAATTTGCTGTTGGTGTATATATTTTAAAATTTGAAAGTGAGGTTTTACTCTATTTATCAAGAAGAACTTATTTGGTGTAATTACATGGATTCACCCATTGTAAGAAACTCATAAAGATAAATATTGATAAAGAAGTATTTCACTTTCTTGCCTTTTAATTAAAAACCAAAGTTAGGAATATCTAACATTAAGAGTTCAACTAGTTTAACAGCAGCTGATTTTTTTTGAGTATTTTGCTAGAGTTTTACATATATTATCTCATTAGAGTCTCAAATTAAGAAAAAAAAACTTAAGCAGGGAAAGTAATATTATTATCCTTATAGATAAGGAAAGTCAAGTTTGAGACTTTGTCTAAGGTCTGTAGAATCCAGGAAGAATATATTGTTCCATTACCCTGCTCTTAATTCATCCACAGTTTGATGGGCATGTTCTGTGGGAGAGAATTTACTTCTAAACCTATTGTTTCCCTTGGCTGAGGGGGATTCTCTTGTCCTCAAGTGCTAATTGGTCAGGGAGCAACCATCTGCAGAGGGCATTTATGATATTTGATCTCCTCTTGAAAAAAAACCCAAAATGATGGTGAGGCACTGACTGATTCTTAGGTAGAAAAGGATGCTGAATTTTAGTTTTTTTTTTTTTTTGGCCACGCTGCGTGGTTTGTGGGATCTCAGTTCCTGACCAAGGATTGAACCCAGGACCAGGGCAGTGAAAGCACTGAGTCTTAACCACTGGACCACCAGGGAATTCCTGACCCTGAATTTTAAAAATTCAACACACCCAGGTTATCTTTCTCAATCTAATCCCTTAGATCTACTTTCACACCTTCTGTAAAACTTTGTTATAGAATCCAGGAAATTTATTTACAAAAAATTAGCGCAATAAATTGGAGATTTTAGGAGAACGTAAACTGTTTTAGATCAAAGAACCCCTTGAGAAGAATCTGATTAAAAATATGGACTTTCTATCCAGAAAATGCACATCCACTTGTCAGATTTCCTTAAAATTTCCAACTTTAGGGGACTTTCCTGGTGGTCCAGTGGTTAAGACTCTGCGCTCCCAATGCAGGGGGCCCAGGTTCAATCCCTGGTCAGGGAACTAGATCCCACACGCCGCAACTTAGAGTTCACATGCCACAACTAAGATCCCGTGTGTGGCAACGAAGATCCCTCATGCTGCAACTAAGACCCGGCACAGCCAAATAAATAAGTAAATATTTAAAATAAAAAATAATAGGGTGAAATAATACTTTTAAGAAATTTCCAACTTTATAAGATAGTGGGGACACAAGAAGTATTTTCCAACCTAGGTATTATTTAAGAGAGAGTTTTGAATAAAACATTTCAGAAGATGCCTCTTACACATAATTTGAACATAAAACAAGTCCCTGCTCTTGCAAACCACAATTAGGAGTTAAGAAAGAAAGAGGAATCTTCACCTTTGATAGTTTTATATCCATAAAGTTAATATGTAGAAATTATACATTCTAGGAATGTGCTATGTGGTATGAAACACTTGTCTCAAAGTTTAATTTGTTGTTTAAAAGATAAATAGTCTTTACTATTTCTTAGCAAAAATAGAATTGTGAATTATATGCAATGGCAAAAATGTTCCATTTCATTTTATAGCATTTCCAATTGAAAATGAATTTTATCTGTGTGATATAGAAAGTTTGTAAAGCAACCGCTTCTTTTGCAGTTAAAATAGCTTCACTTTTATAACTTCAATCTTTCAGAAAATAAGATTCTTAAGCAGCTCTTACCTCATCAGAACCAGATCCAAAAATCAGCAAGTCAAAAGGAATTGCTGCTACCATGTCAATCAGGAACCAGCCTTTGAAGTAGTGTATTGCTATTTTGGCTGGATCACTTACCACTTCTTCATTTTGATTTACATATGTTGTTCTGAAGTTTATTAGAATATCTATGATAAACATAATATCCACAATCAAGTCTACCACATTCAAAGGGCTACAGGAATAGCCACATTCTCGTCTTTTCTGTTCTTCTCTGTCATTGAGGAGAAAGGCTGCAGAGTAGGGAGTGAATATAGCAGTGTATATGACCAACAGCAGAATAAGCCAATCCCAGACGGCCTTGAAAGGACTGTAGTGCAATATTGTAAACTTGTTGATGCGTGGTGTCTGCAGTTTATATTCTGGTAGGACGTCTGCTCCTAAAGAGAGAACCTGAATACAGAAAAGAGAATCATACACTACATAAAAATGTGATTATTTAATCTCCAAATCTATAAAAATATTAAGGTAATTATACAGCAAAATCTTCTAGAAAAAATCATGGAATTGTGAAGTATGTACATTTAAAGGAACCCCTATTAGCCCCTACCATCCAGTATGTTTGACCCCAGAAAACCTCATTGGTATTTCTTGATAAATATAATTTTCACTAAAAAATAGTGAATATTGTCACTGAGATACTAAGGAATGGGTTACTGGTTCCTTTGGAACATACTACTACTCAGAAATAAAAATACATAGCAGTTTTTAGAAAATCATAAAATCAGTTTAATACATGAAAAATTGTTTTCAAACCTAAGAAAGGATTGGCTGTAATGATTAGAAACAGTCTACTTGGATCCATGGTCATATTTAATTTACATATATTTAATTTATAATTAAACTTTGATAAATTAAACTCAACTCATTCAAATCTTTAATTAAAATTTCCCACCTGCAAATCTGTTTTTAACATTAGAAAACAAGGGACATGGGATTAAAATAAACACAAAGGAGTCTTTTTCCTAAAAGGTTGAAGGAGTATTTTATATTCTGGGACAAATATACTTTCACCTGAACTCCTTCATCACATTTAAAGAACCATGTGGAAAGAATGGTGCAAGGAGATATTCAGAATATTGATCTGGAGAGGCTGCAAGATTCTTAGCCACCAAGGGGTACTTAAACTCTAAGATTTATTCTACTTAATAAAGCATTGGGTAGACTAAAATAATTCACCTTTTAGAGTCTTAGTTTATCTGAAAAAATAAGAGCTAAACTTGAATTGTGACACTACCCAGTAGAAAATTTCCATGTAGATTTTAACTTGATTATAATAATAAATTATCACAGCAAATTTCAATTTTAAGTCTCATTTTCATCGTCATATACCATACGTTTTTTCACATATGAGTTACCGTTCTTATCTTAAAAAGAACTTGAGAAGTTAAATAACCCCAAATGAAGTAAAACATGACTTTTAAATATAACCTTAGTTCAGTTAAAATAGACCAAGCTGTTTTTAGATAACACCTAAACTGATTTAACTAGCTTGAAAAACATAATAAAGAATTGAGAGTAAAGCCCAGAGTAAATTTGAACTACAATTATATGGTGGAAAAGGAATATTATTTTAAGTCGTGAGAAATGACAGGAATTATTAGTCAAAGAGAACTCTGAAAAATAAGTGACTCCACTGTTTATGAAATACTAAAAATCCTTAGAATCCAAGATCTATATCTATATCTGTATCTATATCTATATCTAATTCCCAATATCCAAATAAGAATAATGTTTGGATAATCTATCAACTGATAAGTGCAGACTGATAGAACTCTATCCTGTTATGCTTAATATAGAAACCAGTGTATGATATTTTGGTTTGGAAGGAATGGATCATCTTATAAGATGTCATTATGTAATGTTCCTTTCTCAAAAACCGGGGACTACTCAGTATGTAGAAAGTAAAATCTGAAACCTTATTTTTGCTCTCAAAGTCATCTAAAATATGGACCCGTTCTATCTTTCAGTTCCTTCTCCTATTCTCTATGCACTCAGTGTACTCTGGCAACATGACTAAATTTTTGAGATCTTCCCAAATCCCTGAAGTCACAAATTTCTCTCATTAAAAAAAAAAGAGTATATAATCATCCAAAGAGAACAAAAAAATTTATTTCTAAATATGGGGATATTGTCTGAGCTTGCTTCCTGATTAAGTCTCATACTTCTGATACCTATCTCCCAGATGGGACTATTTGAATACTTGTTTTAGCAGAAGTATAAGTTAGAATACATCCAGCACCTTGGAGTTACCCTTGAGAAGTAAAAACTGTGGGTGTAACTATTTCCATCCCACATATGCAAACATTCATTTAACAGTTAGCAGACTGTTGTGCTAAGAGTGGAGACTGAAAAACTGGGAAGACACTGTCCCTGAAATCACAGAGTTTATTGTCTATTGGTAGAGAGATGAGGAAAAAAATGAGAGCCTTGCTGAGGTTCACTCAGCTCCTGGGGTTGGTGGTAGCCCTGCGGGGTGTCATCATAGGGGACTTTTAGGGGAAGATGGCACTTGAACTGAGACTTCGAGTAGGAAGTGGTAGGAGATGATGAAGTTGGAATGGGAAGGCCATTACAGGCAGAGGAAACAGAATGAACAAAGGTGGGGATGCATAAAACAATGCGTTGTGTGTTCAGGAATTATAAGCTGCCTTATATTGCTGATGGATTAAATGCAAGGGAGTGGTGGTGAAGGATGGCAGCAAAAGACCTAATGTGACATGATAGGGACCTCAGGCTTTCTCCTTTAGGTTAGCGTTGCTCACGTTTGAATAAAATACAGACTCCTTTTGAAGGGAAAGATACTTAAGGCAGAACTCCAATGATGATTATATTATTCTTATATATAGTGTTAGGTAAATATGCACAAAAATAAAACTAGGTTGAAACTTTTCAAGCTTACACCTCTTACTATGACTCTTGTGGGTTGAATTGTGGACCCCAAAGATATGTTGAGGTCCTAATCCCTGTGAATGTGACCTTATTTGGAAATAGCACCTTTGTAGCTGTAATCAAATAAAAATGAGGTTCTAGTGGCTTAGGGTGGGCCCTGATGCAATAACTGGAGTCCTTATAAAAAAAGGGAAATTTGGATACAGAGACACGAAGACACACAGGGAGAATGCCACAAAGACAAACAGGGAGAATGAAGGCAGATACAGATGCAAGCCAAGGAACACCAAGGATTGCTGGCAGCCCCCAGAACCTAGAAGAGAAGCACGAAACAAATTCTCCCCCAGAAACTCCAGAAGGAACCAACCTTGCCAATACCATGACTTTGGACTCCTGGGCTCCAGAATTGTGAGAGAATAAGTTTTCACTGTTTTAAGCCACCCATTTTGTGATTTTGTTACGGTAGCCCTAGTGAGCTAATACAAGGACAAATAATGAAAACAAATGATTTACAAAAATATTTACAAAACCAGTGAATTCATACTACCATCACTAATTCAATATTTGACATATCTGTAGGACAAAAATGGTTGAACTTTGGCTATTATGTGTGGTTTGATCTAATAGGTAAGATAATTTTCTCTCTTCTAACCTCAATGCTTTTTTTGCAAAAAGTATGTAGTCAAAATAGAATTACAAACTTCAAAGATTTTATTGCTGTATTAGGATAATCTAATCTAATCTTTAATGTAAATTATGCTCCTACTAGGCTTCGAAAGCCCATTTAAGTGGTGCTACTTGATACTCTAAAAGTTTTTTATTTACTTGGAGTTGACTTTAACTTTGAGGCATTATTGAATTCTATATTAAGTAATTAATCAAATTATCTCTGGAACTGGGATCAGAAATGTAGTTCATTTGTTAAATTCCAATATACGTCTCGATACTGAACCACTGAAATTTGGTACATACAACAATGGAGTGTGTTTTGACAATGCATTTTTAGTAACTGGGATGGTAACAAACCTTATGATATAGGTTCTTAAGCTTCTTCATGGCTATACCTGTGTTATATGATCACTCAATTCTGTCACGAATTTTATTAGCCAAATGACTTCAAAAACTTATTTATACAGCATGCTTTGGTATTATGAAGTCTTGTAAATCCACATGCCATCATAGGCACTGAAATCAGGTAGATGGCAGTACTCTGTTATTAAGTGATTATCTTATTGATTCAGAAGATTATTGTACTGTTTTAGGTTTTACCAAGAGAGATGAATTTTTAAGATTTTCCAGGAGCACTCATGGACATTTGAGAATATTCCTTTCTGTGGTTGTTGGTTTGAGAATTGTTAAAGTTTACTAGGCAAGGAGGTTGAGGTGGCCAAGTTTAGTTGCAAATAAATGCATCTGGCAGTGGAATGGAGGAGAAAGCAACGAGGGGTAGGACCAGAGGCTTAGAGATCTCTTAAGACTTTGGTACTAAGAAACATAGGTAAATGAGGAGAGATCAGGAAATCCTGTACTAGGAACCAGGTGGCAGAGACAGAGAGGAAGGACACATTTCAGAAATAAATTCATCTCCGGGTGTAAGAATGAGGAGTGGAGAAACATTTGTTTCTTTATGGTTCCAATAATGAGTCTTATTAGAGACAATCATGGTAATTACAATCTTTGAAGGCTCAACCAGATTTGGAATAAGGGAAAGAGCCCTAAATTTTAAATTTGAAGAGCTGGGTTTAAATTCTGGATACAATTTTTCTGGTAAATCATTGAATCTCTTCGGATCTTTTTCTTATCATCTGTGTGATGGGGACAGTCATCTTTGCTCAAATAACCTATCCATACAGAGCTACCATATCACATCAGATACTTTCTATAAAAGTAGCCGATAAAATGGGAAATATTGACATAAAGCAATTTCAGTATTTTTTAGTGTTCTTGAGTTACTTGTTTAAATCTTGAATCTAATGAACCAAATATAACCAAAATATATATGAACCAATTGGAGAAAGTTGAACACTGCCTGGATGTTGATAACATTAAGGTATTGTTTCAGTTATCTTCTCCTTAGAATAAACTAAGCTAACACGTAGTGGCTTAAAACAATAGTTATTTTATTATTCATGATTATATGGATGAAAAGTTTAGGCAGGGCTTGGCTGGGCCATTCTTCTGTTCCACACAGTGTCAATTGGGGTCTCTCAGTCATAATTAGTTGGTGGCTGAGCTTGTGTGGAGAATCCAGGAAGGATTCTCTCACATATCCAGTACCTTGGTGTGAACAGTTCGAAGGCATGGTTCACTCAAGATGCTGGAACAAATGGGTCTCTCTCTATAATATAATATAATATAATATAATATAATATAATATAATATAATATAAATAATATAATAATTATATTTATATATATTTTGTTTCTCCATATGGTCTTTCCTTTCCTTGGAGCTTCTCCATATGGTTGTTTTTTTTTAGCTAACAGGGTAGTAAGATGTCTTATGTGGATGTTTAGTACTCCCAAGAGAGAAGTAGAAATATCTAGTCCTCTTAAAGTCAAGGAGTAGAAGTAGGACAGCATTACTCCTGCCATATACTACTGGCCAAAACAGTCATAGCTTAGCATAGATTCAAAAAAGTAGAGAATTAGTCTTTACATTTTGATAGGGGAATGGCATGCATGTGGAAAGAAGGAATTAACTGTGGCCATCTTGGAGACAAGCTATCACAGAAATTGTTGACGAGTATTGTTTTTAGATGTGATAATGATGTTGTGCTTACGTTTTAAAAATTGTCTTAACCTTTTAGGGATACATAGTAAAATATTTGTGGATGAAATGCTATAATATTTGAGGTGGGCTCCAATAAAATCCAGAGTGAGGGAAGGGAAAGGTGAGAGAAAGTCTGGTTATATGCAGTGTTAGATGTATGTTGATTTTTATTGAAACTGGGTGATGGGTATATACTATTCGCTCTATTTTTATAATATGTTTAAATTGTTCAAAATAAAAACTTCTAAAAAAAGAATTATAGAATCTCAGTCAGAAAGGTCTAAGATATTGAGGATGGGTCTACACATATCACCACGGTGGCTTACTCCTATCAGAATTGAGTTGGTTCCTTGTTAGGCAAGTTAGGATTCCTTTTTCTACAACAGAATGTTTACTTTGCTCTCTGCACATCTAATTCATATTATGTTTATCTCCATTCAGTCCACACAGACTGCACATAATCCCAACTTTGCCCAGACTTGAACTGTTTCTCCTTAAATTTGTGTCACATTGGTGGCTGGGACAAATCACGTTATAAGAAGATAATTGGATGTGCTAAGTCTGTAGATGTCCATGCCTCTGAGTATCTTTAGCCATATTGCTCATCAAGTTAGATTAAAATAAGCCACTTTTTAAGATCCATCAGGTTAGGCCTCTTATTAAAATACTTTTACTTCATTAGCATTTCATATTCAAGCGTTAAGCTTTCATTCTGGATTGATATAAGAAGCATGTTTTTGCATTCTTTCCTCATAAAGCTAAATGCAATGTTTATGTTGTTTAATGTCATTTTTGCAAATATTTGCATTATATATACATATTTATAATTCATTTCTAGAAAAAAATGGATCTCTCTTGAGAAATCAAAAGGTTTCATATCTTTTTTGTTTAAAAAATGACAATGAGTTATTTCATTACTTATAGTTACTTTTTTTAATCTTACAAAAAACTGTATGAGTTTAGAATTTCAGTACCATTATTTCTCTTTCCCTTTATATTGTTTTAATCATCTTATTTCCATTTTAATGTTCTAAATGCATATATCTTTTATAATGCCACCTCATACTTACTTTGGAATTGGATAAATGTATGAATCGTTAAGTCCCCCAAAAGTTAAAATTAATTATGACAGTGCCTGGGAGTCATTCTGTCAGAAACAAAATATTAGATAGGTAACTAATTGTTCTAAAAGATGTAAATAGGATTCTAAGGGGCCAATGATTGAAAAGAAAAAGTCTACTATACAGTCTATTACATTTTGCTGAGAGCCAGCTTCTCCCATGCATTTGAGTAATAACACACTTTAGAAAGATAAAACATGATTAATTGAACTATTATAAGGATTTTCTTTTAAGAGAGAAAGAAAAGCGGGGAAGAAACCTCACTGTATAAAAAAGGGGAACTCCATGATCTCCAGAAAGACACTTCTATTTTCTTTCCTCAAAACCACCAATTAAATGTACAGTTTAATACAGCCTAAAATGTGGTTTTCTTTACCAAATATAGTTTTTCTCTTTGCTAGCACATTACTATTTGTTTAACCTCGAACAGTTAAGTGTTATATAAAACCAAAATCTTTATAGGAAACAGCACTATTTATTCAATGAAGATCTACTGTGAAAATTTTGTGCGAACACCAGGATTAATAACTACTCTTCTCTTTTGAAAAGTGCAATAGGGAACGATTAAGCCTTCTAAAAGATTATACAGTACTTTTGGCAGCTGTTAAACGCCATGCTGAGGTGTTGGTAGAGACTGCTCGTGTGTTATTTATCTTTTTCTTGGGACTTTCAGTTAACTAATAGGCTAGCTGTGTTTTTATCTATCAAAAGAGTAGTCAGTAACAAAATGAATCAGATAGATTATATAGCATCAGAAAAGATTGAAACTCCCTGGCTTTTAAGCATTTGATTTGAGAAATAAGGTAAAACCTGAATAATTTTCATTGAAACAGGCAGCTCCACTGATGGTTACCTAGATAATTAAATTAAAAGATGAAAAATATTCACACAAATAAATCAAATCTGTAGCATAGGAAATTTTTTAAAATAAATAAAATACTAAAATTAGGTAGTAGAATCACTGCAGCATTCTGTATTCAAATACTTTTCTAAGGCTTAAAGTAGACATTTAGTCATTTGTGTGTATGTGGGTATGTGTGCACACACGTGTGTGTATTTGTGTGTGAGTGTTGGATTGAGCCGTGAAGACTGTATGAATTTGTGAAAACAGGAGTCATCTAGCTAAATGTCAGGTTTAGTGTTTTGTTTTTGTATGTCCCGTATATGTTAATATGAAAAATATCTGCTTCTCGGGCTTCCCTGGTGGCGCAGTGGTTGAGAATCCGCCTGCCAATGCAGGGGACACAGGTTTGATCCCTGGTCCGGGAAGATCCCACATGCCGTGGTGCAACTAAGCCAGTGCGCCACAACTACTGAGCCTGCGCTCTAGAGCCCGCAAGCCACAACTACTGAGCCTGCGTGCTGCAACTACTAAAGCCCGTGCTCCACAACAAAAGAAGCCACCACTGTAAGACGCTGCTCACGGCAACTAAGAGTAGTCCCAGCTCGGTGCAACTAGAGAAAGCCCGCGTGCAGCAATGAAGACCCAACAGAGCCAAAAATAAATAAATAAAATAAATAAAGTTTTTTTTTTAAAAAAAAAGAAAAATATCTGCTTCTCAAAATATGTGTGACTCTCAGAATATGAAAGAAACAGGTTAAATAATATCTTAAACATTTTTAATACTCTTGTACTACTTCAAATATATGCATATTAAAAATGACAGTTTCTTCCAGAACCATAAACTTCTCTTAACTTCCACACCGATGGCCAACTGGACAGTGGCCCTCGGTTCCGGCTCTGTATTCAAATAATTTTGAATCAGCCCCCCACCCCTGTGCCAGGCTGATCTGAGAAGCTTGGGGTATCACCTTGTTGCTGATACCAGATACTTTCTGGCCTAATGTTTGCTTTCTTGCCTGCCTCTTCTCTCCTCTTTCCTTTCTCATGGAAACTATACACATGCACTCTTCTCTCCATTTTCTTTATCTTTGCTTTTAAATGGACATAATTTAAGAAAAAATGGAAATCAGGAAAAGGAGCACTTGGCACAGCAGTTCAAATGCACAGAGGAATGAGGAACCGCCTTAAAGATCAGAGAGAGAAGTACAGGGTTTAGATAGGACAGCTTGAGATAAATGTGCCAGATACCAATTCAAGGAGTCAACTGATAGATAGAAGGTCTGGGATTGGGCTCCTGAGGGGGTTGGAGCCTGATATTTCATCCTGCAGAGGCAGTGGCTGAAGTTCTGGAAAGTAGACTCATTTGCCAGGAGGCTGTAAAGAAAGAGGGAATCCATTGGAAATAACTAAAATGTGGGATGGAGAAAAAAGGCAAGGGAATATTCCCGGGACTTAGCACTTTACCTGAATATACATAGCAAGCATTCAAAATAGTTGAATGGGCATATTTGTAGCTTAAGAACAAGAGACAATGAAAGTGGCAAGAAGGAAGATTCACGAGAGAAAGGATTATGATAGAAATAGCTGCTGTCACCAAAATGTGTTGTTCTGCCTTCCATGGAGTAGAGTTGTTGCTAGAATGTGTCTGTCCAGCCAAGAACACATTACTCAGCCTCATCTGCATCTAGCTATGGTCATGTGTCATGAATAGTTCTTCTTGGCCAAAGCCTTCAAGAAGCAGGAGTGTCATTCCCTATTCTCTCTTTTTCCTTCCATGGCATAAGTCAGATGCTTCCAAGGCTTCAGGTCTGTAAGTCCTATGGGATAGGGGAGCCCCCAGAGGTAGGAAACCTTGGTCACTGAATTACCAAGAGGAGGAAATTATTCATTGCACAGAAATATAGTTTCTGGTATTGCTTGAGCATGAAATATAATATTGGGATAAGCCTCAATGTTATGGGGGTTTATTAGTTCCAGTGCTAGCATTACCCTAACTAATACTTGGATGTTCAATAAGACAAAGTCCTCAAACAGGCAGGAGAGAAACATCAAGTCCACAGTGTATCCCATCTCTTCCCTCTGCTCTCCCTTGAGGTTTAGTTTAATAGAGTCACATCACCGGTGTTAACAACTTGTAAAAGACCAAGAGAGGCACATCTAAATCCAGCTAAATCACATGAACCAGCACACTCATTATCCTGGTGACTTTTTCAAGGGGGTGGTGAACAAGGGGTAAAAAACCACAAAGGAATAGATGTGCACATGCTCACTTCGCTCAGTCAGACTCTTTCTGCGCAGGTGTCCCCAAAATCACTATCACGGAAAGGAGGACAATGGGGAATGATGTGCTTTCTCCAACACCTCCTTCCTTAGGCGGGGGAAGACCAAACTCACGGCTGCAGCTGCCACCACCGCTACCTGGGAAAGGAGCGGAGCTGCCCTCTTCAATGTCTTCTGTCAACCTATTTTGACCCTTGCTCTTTTTTCCTTGAAATATGGTGTATTTGATGACACTGGACTCCTGAGAGAGTTCCTGCTCACCTCATCAATGCTATCTCTTGGAGAAAGAGGAGAGTTAACCCTGAGTTACCAGGGCCAGTAGTGAATTATGACATTCAATTTTCTCAACGGCTCTTTGAAATAAACATTATTATCTCCATTTTTTATGGACAAGGAAACTGACTCAAGAGAGGCTGAATAATTTATCTGAGGTCTCAGAGCCAACTATAGTATTATCAATCATAACATCCCTTAACTTTATTGAATGCCTATTATTTACTGAAGGCTTGATAGGCACTATCACATTTAAATATTACAGTTTTACATCAGAGGTGCTTGCTATGAGTTCAACTGTGTCCCCCCCAAAAGATATGCTCTACTCCTAACCCCCAGTACCTGTGAATGTGACCTTATTTGGAAGTAGGGTCTTTGCAGATGTAATCAAGGTAAGATGAGGTCATACTGGATTGAGGGGGGCTCTAATCCAATGTGACTGGTGTCCTTAGAAGAAGAGGAGAAGAGACGCAGAGACAGACACACAGGAAGAATGCCATGTGATGATGGAGACAGAGATTGGAGAGATGCATCTACAAGCCAAGGAACACCAAGATTTCCAGCAACAAAGGAGCTGAGAGAAAGGCATGGAATAGATTTTCCCCTGAGCCTTCAAAGAGAGAAGTGACTCTGCTAACACCTGGATTTGAGACTTTCAGCCTCCAGAACTGTAAGAGAATAAACATAGGTTGTTTTAAGCCACCTAGTTTGTGGTAATTTGTAGGATAACCCAGGAAATTAAGACGATGCTATTGTTTACTCCACTCCACAGATTCAAAAACTGAGGTTAGTGGCTAACTTCCCAAAGTTGTCTGGTTCCATAGGTCTGTGTTCTTATTTACAGCAGCATATCAGTATTCAATTCATTTTGTCTTGGAGACAAAGCCTGTGGTTCTTTTTTTTTTTTTTAACTATACATATGTTTCCAGAAGAAGAAATTATTTTGCAAGGGTATGTATATTTTCATAGTTGTCAAAATGCCTTTAATAAAATCCTAATCATCTTTGCCAAAATAGTGAATAAAGAGAATTATGTACAACCCCTTCTTGCCAAGAGCCTAAAGGCCACTCGTTTGGACAAACACATGTGTGTAGGATACAGGAAGAACAAAATAGAAATGTTAGATGGCCATGATGGGCACCAAAAATAATAATAAAGACAATTTTAATTAGCAATCCATAATCTGTCAAATATTGCAGAATAAGCCAGGCTCCTGACTGAGACAGCCCTGTTACATATTCCAGCTTGGCCATTTCAAAAAATCTCCCTGAGTATCAGATTTCTTAACAGCAAAATGAGGACAGCAATTGCTACCTCATAGGCATCTGTAAACTAAGTAAGACAACAAACATAAAGTTCCACATATAACTCCTGTTTTACTATAAACATCCAATAAGTGGGTATTACTATTATGATTTTAGGCATATTTAACTTGAACAGCTCAAAATTAAATGATAAATAACATTCAATGTCAATTATAATTATTGACTGAACCCAGTTCTCTGATGTGACCTTCGGAGCAAGTCAATTATGCAAAGATAGAGACAGCAGAAGACAGATGGTTAGGCCTCTTGGTTATATGTGCTTGCTGGTAAGATAAAATTTTTTCTTTGTTTATGAACATCTGTTATGCTATATTGGCCTGTGGGCCATGCATAGAGTGGTAATTTAGAGAATCAACTATTTTTTGAAAGCCCTCAAACACTTTGAAAGGACCCAGTTTAAGCAAGCAATAGGAGATTTCCTCATAAAGCATATGTCGTGGAACTAGGGAACATTTAGTGGCCTGCTTGGAATTACTGTCGTAAAGGAAACTGAACATCTGATGGGTGGTTGGAGAAAATTACTCTTGGGTATCTTCAGAGAGTATATGAATTTCTCTATTTTGCTGTAAGTAAGGGTACTTCTTTTAAATGAATTCAGTAAGTATTTGTGGAGTCCCTGTCAGTTTTAAATCTTGAGTGTACTTTCTAAGGATCCTGTAGAAATTATACATGCAAAAAAATCAGTATAGCTGATCTCTGAGATTGTGCAGTTCTCCTATCTCTCTTATCTCACACTGGTTGTTTACTCAGTTACACTATATCAGTGTGGTTTCACTGTGTTTGCTGTATTATCTATGGGTTAAGGCTTAATGTATTTAAAGGAAAAAAAATCAGAAACAGTCTCCATAAAAATTCCAGGATAAAGTTCTCATCACAGGAGATATTTTTTTCTTTTTATTGTATCTATATGAGATGATGGATGTTGACTGAACCTTTTGTGATAATCATTTCACAATATGTGTAAATTAAACCATCATGCTGTACATCTTAAACTTACATAGTCATGTATGTCAATTATTTTTCAATAAAATGAAAAAAATTCCAGGATGATGGGGAAATGTAAATGTGTATATATGTATATGAGCAATCACATGATTATCTAACACAGTGTATTATTCCGGGATATATGGGTGGGTTTTTGTGAACTTTCTGAAATTATTTTTTTAAAAATTTAAGAAGTATGGTGGTGTATTTTTTTAGGGAAAATGTGTTCATGTTCTTTTTTGGATTCTCAAAGTCACCTAAGACCTACAGTAGTTAAAAATCCTAACTTATGACATGAACTTCTATGGGTCTCTGAATTCCATAGAACCACAACACATGTATAATCATCAAGTGAGAGGAAATAATAGAGAAAGAGAGGCAAAAGAGTAAGAATAAGAAATGTTTACAGAGAAAATGAAGCATAAATTAATGGAGGTGGCACTAGCAGGAAATGTGCTCAAAATTAGAGTGAACTCAAAGATGGCATCTTGACTGAAGCACAGGTGAGCTCTTTCTCCATTACTGACAGATATTTTCTGAGTACAGTTGGCCCTTGAACAATGCAGGGGTTAGGGGCACCAACCCTGCTCCCAGTTGAAAATCCATGTATAACTTATAGTTGATGCTCTGTATCCATGGTTCCTCTGTATCCAAGGTCCCAACCAACGGCAGATCGTGTAGTACTGTAGTATTTACTATTGAAAAAAATCTGTGAATAAGTGAACCCACACAGTTCAAACCCGTGTTGTCCAAGTGTCCAACTGTGTCTACAAGATGAACAGTCTACTAATTCTAAGGCCTGTGCTTTGCTTTTAAATAACTTGGGTTCAGAGATGGTTTCTCATTCCTGTTAACTTCCCAAATGAGAAATGCCTTCCTGTCAAGTTTGAGAATATCCAGTTACTAAGTAGCCTTAGCAACTGTGACCTTCCTACCAAATTTGCAGTTGACAAGTCTTACTTGGTTGGGCCATGTCTGATGATAGTAAAACTTGACTCTAATTGCAGGAATCCACTCAAGTGGTTTACTTTAGTAACAAGTTCTTGGAAGGCCACCATTTGCTTCCTGGATTTGTTCTTTTTGGAGGTCTGACAAGTTTCATTAGGGACGCAGAAGAGCAATGAATAGAAAATGCCAGAATATCTATAGATCAACTCAATACAACTATAAGAAGTAAAACAAGATGACTTCTACAGAATCAGGTGTTAAATCACCAATTTTTCTTTTTTTTTTCCTTTCTCCCATCCCCCTATCTTCTTTCTCCCTTCTTCCCTCCCTCCCTCCCTTCCTCCCTCCCTCCCTCCCTTCCTTCCTTCCTTTCCTTTCTCCCTTCCAAAATGAAAAGGTTCAATAGAAGTCAAACTTCTGCAAAGAGCAATTATGAATTAGTTCATAAAATTGTTTACTAGATTCTAAACTCCCTGATGGACTTAACCACGTTTGCTATTTTTTTGCACTTCAAACCACCCCATATCCATTGCTGCCGACACAGTAAGTACTCAATACATATTTTTCACTGGATGACTAACCTGCAACACAAGTGGTCAAAAATACATAAGAAGAAATTTGGTTATGTGACAAATTATTTTCCTGTTGTTTTAAATTCAAAAGGCTTATGAAAAATGTCTTACTAGGACTCAGAAATAGCTCCTAAATATGGTATGGTCAGCCCAATTACTAAAAATCTGAATGTTTTCTCCATGTTCAAACAATGGCAAAAACAAACCAAAAAAACACCAAAAAACAAAAAAAAAAACCCTACAAACAGCAACAACAAAAAAGGTAAAAAAAAAAAAAAGCATTCTATATTCTAAAAATTACTGAATAAACCTGCACAACAAGTACATAACTTTAAAGCAATGGGTATATGAATTATCTGAAATAAGTAAAAAGAAGTAAATATGGCATTCTTGATTATTTAGAAGACTTGATGTGGAAGCATAATTTTGTAGCAGAGATTCATTAGCTTCCTGTTTTTGTGCATCACCTCACAGGAGTAACTTCCTAGGAGGTAATTTATCTTGATTCTAAATGGTCCTGAATTCCATTTTGCCTGATATTATTCTTAATATCTCATTAGACATTATTTTCCCTTGACATTCTTCGAAAAAAACCTCCTAAGATATTTGACTCCTATCCATGTCTCTTGGGGTGAGGTATGAATCTGCAAATGCCTATCTGAAACAAAAGGGATTATGCAAGTGACAGAAAAAATGAAAATCAAGCCAGCTTGTGCCTTCTGATGACAAGTATCACTTTCTCCATAACCTTCATCCTAATAACTGTAATAATATGATTATGTTCATGCTTCAATCTCCTTGATTTCTTTGTTCTTGCAGTTTTTATGTCTTACTGATAGATAAAATATGCCAGTTTTTTCAAATACAGCTAAAAACTGTTACAGTTTCTCTTCTGTCAGAGACACATATGAATAGCAAAAGACATATTATTGCACTTGAGACCTTTTGCCGCATTTTACATGGTAAACAGGAGCAATGTCCTTTAACATAGCTCATTTCATCAATAACTCTTTTTACTAATTTTGCTTTATGATAAATTTGTGTGTCTCATATATAAAAGAGTCAATGGAAGAAATTTTATATTGGCATCTAAATCAGTGGTTCCCCAAGCCTTGGATTTCACAGCTTGGTTAAATTAAAAAGAAATGGGGTGTATCACAGGGTTGTCAGGGTTTTATTTAATCAATTACAAATGTCAGGGAAAGCAAATATCTTTTTCTATCATCATCATTTCATAAGATATGTTAATATAAAAAATATAAGGAAGGACAAACTCTTAGAATAAAAGGCAATAATTTTAAATAAGTATATTCAGTTTTATGAAAACCCTATTATACCGCTTTATCTTTCTCATTTTGTTATGGACAGTACAAAAGGTGTTATCAGAAAGTACTGCTCTGCAGACCAGGGTTTGGAAAAATTGTCATATTAATTATGTTAATTATAAAATACTTGGGTTCAGTTGAGTGATCTCTAAAATCTCTTCCAGCCCTAACATGCTCTAAGTTTCTGACTGTTAACTGCATTTTTTGTACTGTAATTTACTCTGCTAGTCAAGAGTGGTTATTGTGTTGCCGATATTGAATTCAAGCTCTATTATGAGAGGGAAGATTTCCAAAATATAAATGTAGCTTTTTTAATGCATAAGGGTGTATCCTATATACTTATTGGATAGGCATTTGCCTTGGTAGAGCAGGACTTAATAGCAGCAGGCCATTGAGTACAAAGATTTCTGCCCAAATATATTTCATGTTTAATCCCACTGTCCTAGAGTGAAAGCTTCCTGAGATCAATAAAAGATCTTTGATCACAAAGACATTATTCTGTGTAGGGACAATTCAGTGAGGTATGCTGAGTAATGACGTATACCATATTCTTGTTGAGGGTATAAGCAGGACCTGACAATAGTTAACTGTATATTAATGTTATACATTTACCCCAAATCCATTTAGTATCACATAGATGTGCATACTGCCATACAGTCATGCATCTCTTCATCCCATTTTTATCTTTTCCTCTATGCACTTTTAAGTAGCAGTGGATCCAGAAAAGGCATCTATTTCCTAGATAATAGACTGTTTACCGTTCAATTATTTTTCAAATCCACCTTTAATATTTCTTTTTATAGTGTTCCTTTGAGCTAAACTCAACCTCTGAAGTAATCAGAATTTACTCAGAATTGCACAGTCAAACTTACATATTGTTAGTGTGTTGTCTTATTTCTCTTTGTTTAATTGAATGCATCTACTTTGCCACTATAAGCTGGGTGGTTAAGGGCTAAACTTATAACTGTGTTGAGAATGAGCGTATAAATATAATGTGTGTGTGTGTGTGTGTGTGTGTGTGTGTGCTTAATCGATGTTGGTATGTTGCCTAGAGTCTGAAAATAGCAAGAGAGACACTGCATGTTTAATGTGCTAGGGAACTCTTGCTTGGCAATGTTGTGTCATGAAAGAAACTTAGAAGATGTCAAAAACACATTTCTGTAATTCACTGTACATGTTGTAGATTAGGAATGATTAACTCTCTTATAAAGCAAGTGGCAGCTCAGGCTGCCATCCTGACTAGTATTACTTCCCTAGTAACTAGTTTTGGTTCCTCATTCAATTTGAGGACTGGTAATGGGCTTTACGTAATTGCCACTCAGCAAAAATACTCAAAATTATCTAATTGCCGGTAAATTTTGGAACAATTTAACTGGGCACTAACATTATAACTAAGTTGTGGAATGAGGACAGGTAATTCTAATATATTAAATATCGAATAGAGTAATAATGAATAATAATAGAGTAAAGGGAAAAATCTCTCACAAATGAAGAAATGCATTGTTTTATCAATCTTTGCTTATATCTGCTCTTGAGGGAAAGAGGTAGATTACCCCATAACCAGCATGTCATTTCCAAATAATTCTGTTTGACTTCAGGATGGATTTTAGTTCTTTCCTATGACAGTGGAAGGCTTTGTTTGGGGAATTCACAAGATATTAAAAGAGAAACCATACAGCCTAAAGGATCCCACACTGACTGTGGGCTTGGAAGGCTATGTAAATTGTCTTTCAGGGAGAGTTTAGTCAGTAGAAGTTATCATGTCACAGAGTAGCTGGAAGTGATTCTTTCACCAAAGGTTGTGAAATCAATGTCAACTGAATTTTAAGTGTAATCCAACATGTCCGATCAGCTGGTGACCTTGCACATTTACATGCCAGCAGCAGATGTTGTCAGCTGCTCAGGTGTTTTGATGCTACATCTCTTGGTCCTCTCCATCTTGAGAGTAGCCACCTTGGCAGTGGTGGACTCAGCAGTGACCCCATTTAAAATGTGTTTGGTTATGAATCTTGGCAATTGTTTATCTTAAGTTGGAGGAATCTGATTACTGGCTACTTAATACACTCCAAGTTCCAGTTAGAGAAGAAAACTTCAGCAGCAATCTTAAAGCATTAAAATAATTGGGACACTAAAATATAAATAAAAGTACAAACACATTCTGACCTTATGCCTTTGTACTAAGGAATATAAAACTGTTAAGTCAATGCAACTGAAATTTGTACATTACTTAGTTTGCAGTTAGCTATTCCAAATTATGCAAGATTATTGACAAAATGTCTTGGCAGAAGAATTTAATGTCCTACTTCTATATCTTGGACAAGCTATTTATTCTTTTTTATAATGTATTTGAAAAGTTAAAGTGGTATGTAGTAGCTAAACACTATTACGAGATTCTTATTTTGTATAGAAAAAGTTGTCTTATAGACTCATACAAGATAACAAATTTGAGAGCAAAAGTAGACTTTAATGTAATGGCTAAAATTGCAGGAAATATGAACTGAGCAATGACGATTTTTGACCTTGTGCCAGAAGTGCTGTCAGAGGTGGTCCCTGCACTCAAGTTGCTCTTGAACTAACCCGGGGAATGAATGCGCAAACTAATAATTTTCATAAAACGTGCCAAGGGCCAGCTAAGCAAGATCCATCAATTGCTGCGGGGCCGTCTAGGGATGCTTGACAAGGATGCTATCTGAGTAAATCTTGAAATCTATTTTTTTCTTTTTCGGTTGGAAATGACATGCTTTTCATGAAGAGGCCACGACAGTAGCAAAGTTTGGAGACATGCTCAGCAAGATCATTTAGTGGGACAAGGGCTGTGGTCTTTAAGGCTTTCTATGAATAAGAACTACCTAGAAAGCTTGCAAGAGGCTGATTTCCTCCCCTTTGCCCTCTGAGTGTAGGTGAGACTCAGAAATCTGAATTTTAACAAGCATCTAGAGTGAATCCAAAGCAGTGAGTCTCCTGGTATATAGTTGTGTGTTGGTAGATGTGTGTATGTATGCTGTGTGTGTGTTTAGTATGTGTGTGTATGTCTGTGTGTGTATGTATTTGAGAATGGGCAAAGGAAGATTGGGGGTGTGGAGATGGTGGGGATAAAGAGATCTGTGGGGAGCAGACTGTGTGAAGTTTTAAATGCCCATCTAAGGAGTTTGGCTTGTGAAGCAAAGCAGTTATTATGAAGTTGTAGACTTCAAAATCCTAAACAACCGGAAGTCAGTGGAAGAAATACACTTGTGCCAAGAGTTGCACAAGGATTATTTTATTTAATGCTCACAATAATTCTATAAGATAAGTATCATTACTGTTTCAAGTTTCAATGAGGAAATTGAAATGATGTTAATAAACCTGCCCAAGGGCATAAAACTGATAAATTGTGGAGCCAGGATTAGAACCCAGGCAGCCTAGCTTTACATGAACTTAGAGACCATTTAATATTGCCTTTATGCTCTGTGTATAAAGGATCTTATATGTCCCATTAAGAAGCTTAGACATGCTCCCGAGGACGATTAGCAGTTTTCAGCTGACGTATCAAGATTTGCAGTTTTTAAAGACCACTTTGCCATAGCAAGGGTAGTTTGATTGGAAGAGATCAAAATTAGGCCCTAAGACTAATTAGAGGTAGTAGCTATAATTCCAGAGAGAAATGCTGAGGCCCTGAATTAATTCTCTCAGTGTGGTAGGCAGCTTCTATGATGACCCCCATTGACTTCTGTCTCCTGAGAATTAAGGTCTTTATATAATCCCTTCCCCTCGAGGGTAGGGTGGACATATTTGCTTGTTTCTAATGGATAGAATACAGCAGATGTGATGGGCTGCCGCTCTCAATACTAGGTCATAAAAAGGCTGTGGCTTCAGTCTTGTGTGTGCTCTCACACCCTCTCTTGGGCCACTTCTCTGGAGGAGGCCAGCTACCACTGTGTGAAGTAGCCCCGTGGGGAGGCCACGTGGTGACCTCAGAAGAGAATCTTCCAAAGCCAGCTATCAGCCTTGTGAGTGAGCGTGGAAGCAGAGACCTCTCTAGTCTAGCTCTGAGATGACTGCAGCCATGACTGTCACCTGACTGCAGCCTCGTGAAAGGCCCTGAGCAGAACTACCTACCTAAGCGTCTCCTTGATTCCTGACCCACAGAAACGGTGAGATAATAAATTCTTGTTATTTTCGGTCACGAAGATTTTGTAATTTGTTTCTCGACAAAAGATAACTAATACACTGAGAACTCTCATCCTAATCATCATATATTCCATATATTCCAGATGCCATTTGTGTACAGAATACTATGTAGGAGGATTTTTTTCAGGAGGATATTCCTGCCTCTAATTGACAGTAAAGGTCTGATGAGTTCAAACTGCCTTATAATAAACTGGTTTTGTCTACTTTTCTAACAAAATATATTTTTGGTATTTCCAGTATAATTTCGGAAGACCTGAGGGCGAACACTTCTGCCGGCTAGCATGGCATGAGGCCAGAGAATGGGGCTTGCATTCCCAGCCTCCCCCCGAGACTGCCCCTCACCCTGGATATTAAGCCAGCTCTTTATGCCATATTTATGTAACAGGTGTTACAGTATAGCTGTTATTGTAACACAGACAGTACAGCCAAGTGACTGTTGAGATATACAGCACATGTTTTTGATAAAGGTGAGATTATTATATACTCCTATAGCTGAATTTCACAAGTATATAGGATATTTATAACCCTTAAATAACTGCCTTTCGTTATGTATTCTCCCCCAAACACCTGACGAAGAAGAGGGCAAATTTAAAATGGAGTCCTTGAAGGCCCCTGCCCACCCGCAGCATGTACTTTCTCAGTCCCATGAGTCATGGGCTGTGTGCATACAGTTGGCTCAGATGAGCTGGCACCCTTGAAACTGCAGCAGTTGCACTAAACAATTACCAGGCTCTGACTGAGAAAATTTCCCATGGGGGACAAAGAGCCAGCTGGGCATTGCTGGGCTTGTCTAGTGGACGTTTGTTAGTTTGTATGAACACTGAAATTCCTAGGGCAGCAATCAATGGGTGAGATAATTCAGCCCAGAATACATTAATGCAGAAAATTGCAACTGGAGAAGACCCTTTTGTGGGGGGACCTCTTTGCCTTCAGCAAAGCAAATTGGCAAGCCTTGTCCTGAACATTTAGAACCTGGATGAAGCCTCTGAAGCCTGGCATCTCATTAAAGGAGGCTGGTGCCCATTAATGAAATTCAATCTATCAATCCTCAGCTTTCTCATTGTAACCTGCTGAAATAACATCCTTAAACTTTCTGGTCAAAATTACACTGGAATTTTATACACAGAGCAAACTTCTAGTGCTAATCTTCCAAGACATATTCATTATATCAAAGGCTGTATCAAAATATTAATATTTGCCTGGATTACTGTCAGATAATACCTCAGAGCACCTTTAATATATTCAGTAATTCAGAAAAACTCATTATCTTGAAACTATCATTTACTTTGTTATGAAGACAGGTGTTAAATGAGGTGACTTTTATAACAGATTTTATATCTTTAATGCAATATATATTTAAAATAAAAGTTATAAATCTTAAACTAATGAAGGATTTCTTACCAGTTCATTTTAAATTATTTCCATTTTGCTAAGCTATATATCACTTGCTCTGTATCTTTAAAATTATAGCTTCATTAGTGCATTTTATTAATACATTTAAAAACATCTTTAAACACAACTAATCTTGAGATAATCAATGGAACAGAGGTTAATGCCTATACTCTCTGTAGTAAATAATAATGGCAGAAAACATTATGTGTCGTTTCCTTATGAGTTGAAGAAAGAATACCTTTCCAGAGAATATTTGCAAATTTGAAGCTTCAAAAAATAAGATCCAGTTGTTACCTCTAGTAGAAACATAGCTTCTCAGATTTTAAAAGTGGTTATGCATATGATTAAGTCTCACATACAAGCTTTTATTACAGCAATAAAAATGTGCATTGGTCAGGAGCAGGAGATGCACCGCTGAATCTCGTTTACGTTTCATTTACTTCAGGTGTTAGGGAATAGGACATGTAAGGCTCAGGCTAGCCACATGAACCTTGTCATTCACTAGCATCTATTAAAACTGATATCTAAAGATAAATTTTCTAACTGCAAGGAGAAGAAAAAGAAGAGTGGAAGAGGGGCATAAAATTCCTGCCTGGGACTTGGTAACAATTAAGGGCAGTATCTTGAAAGTTCAGGGGTTTATACTCATTCCTGACATTCTGCAGATTTTCCTGCCATGATACTTCTTCAGGGTTGGGCGTGCTCACCTCCTAGCGTGGACTCACTCAGGAGACTAAAGCCCTGCAGGCATCACAAGTGTTCAGAGCTTAAGGAGCCTTTGGAGAGTAAAGGAGCAGGGGGCGCAAGAGGCAAAGCCAAGACCCAGGGTTTGTGGAGTACAAAGGTGTCTGGCAGCCTCACAAGCCACATTCTTTTCTTTTGGCTCTTTTTCCATTTCCAGTTCTATCTTCCCTGACAAGCAGACTTGAGAAAAAAAAGTCAACAGGGTCTTCCCTGTAGGCTTCAGTGATAGGGTAGGGAAGGAAAGATTTTAAATGGAAGAAGTTTTACTTATTTTATTTTATTATTTTTTTGCAGTTGGCAAGCCCTAAAAATATCAGCCTGCCATTTCTGTCTTCACAAGGAATAATACTGACACATATATATATATATATATATATGAAGCAAAAATACTATAATCTCTACATGATATATTGTTCTAATTCTTCCTTATTTTCAGTCTCTTTATATTACCGAATGAAATATTGTTCAGCTCTTAAAAGCCGAATACCATAATAGATTTAAGAGGGAACTTTGTAGAAATCTGGCTCCACCTTGCCTCCTCAAATATATGCCTACTCTTCCTATATAGCCATCTATCTATCCATCCATCCATCCATCCACCCAACATTTACTGAGCACCTACAATGTATCAGGTACTGGGAAAGCCATGGAAAACAAAAAAGATGCAGTCCTGTCTTCATCGAGCTTACATACTAGTGGGGGAAGGCAGGCATAACACAAATACCTACACAAAGATTTGATTACAATTGTGATATGTATAATAAGTGATAAGAAGAAGGTGCCATGAGAGTGTAAAACTGGATGAATTTAACTTAGTCTGGTGGGGCGGTGGTTTAGGAGAGCAGCCTGAGGAAATGGTATTTCAGCTGAAATGGGTTAGATATATGGTGGCACATGGGGTGAGACTACAGACAGGTCAGGATCACACACCTGGAATAACTGCCTTGAGGCTCCCAATCACTTCCTGGACCAAGGAATCTAGGCTTCTCCTGTAAGAAGCTCTCTCCACCTCCCATTAATACCTCACCTCTTCCCACTTAGTTGTTCTTTACAGCTTTGGGACCTTCACTGGTTTTCCCACGTGGATTACAGAATTACAGATTTTTAGAGATGCAAGTGGACTAATAGTTTGTCCTGCAAGCAACCGTGACCCGCTTAAGGGCACAGAACGTCATGTGTTACCTTGGTGGGGAACATCTTGTAGATTTCATCTACTTGTTTGGCATAAACATTTTAAGTTTAATAAGAATGATTTGTAATGAGCACATTCATTCTGTGACTCTTCTGAAGTAATCCTTGAATGTATATTTTGGTCTCTACTCTCATAGGCTAAACATTTCCTTAACTCACTGTGCAAATTCTCCCCTCCACCTCACCTCAACCCACGTTAGAGAATGTACAAAACTATTTCGAACCAGGTCGTCATCTGAATTAATTCAAATTCAAAACTGCATGAGTCTGAATGAACTCAGGTTTTAAGCCTTCAGTATGGAACACTATAGTTCCCCATCTTCCAGTCCAATATGAAGCTACCGCATCATGAGCCATCGCAATTTATGGTGCGAATTGAATTTCAAACCTGCTTACCTTTGGTCTAAGTTAGGCCCATGGGCAGGCTAAGCTCCTGACCTACTTCAGAGTTTCTTTTATGCTCTGGAATTCAGCACATTTTATAGAGCAGGTAAACTCTAGAACAGGTCATTCATTAATCATTGTAGCTCCTTGGGCTATCTTGGTGCTTTTAAGAAGGAAGCAGAACTGATACAAATAAAACAGGTGGGGAATTTTTACTTTGAAAGCTTCAGATTTGTTCACAGAAATCACCAGGGAGGGGAGAGAGGTAGTATACTCTAAATTTAGGTTAAGTGGAGATGACTCAATTACTGGAAAGTGTTAACTTCCTCTAACAGGAATGGGGAAGATGAGGATTTAAAAGTCTTCTTTTAAATTATATAAAAGGTCATTCAATACCTTGAACTTATATCTAATATTTACTGGTAAATTGAATATAAATTATTTATCTTTTAAAACAAATTCCAAGGAAGCATATTTATTATTAATGAGAGCAAAGGATCTGTACCCAAAGCACAACTCAAAATTCAGTTGAATGAGCAATCAGCTTTCACAGTTTAAGTGTAAATTAAGTAGTAATACATATTTTGATCCTTGTTCAATTTTTATAGAGGAGATAAAATTTATATGTACAGGGGCTTCCCTCGTGGCGCAGTGGTTGGGAGTCTGCCTGCTAATGCAGGGGACACAGGTTCGCGCCCTGATCTGGGACGATCCCACATGCTGCGGAGCAACTAGGCCCGTGAGCCACAACTACTGAGCCTGCGCGTCTGGAGCCTGTGCTCCGCAACAAGAGAGGCCGCGATAGTGAGAGGCCCGCGCACCGCGATGAAGAGTGGCCCCCGCTTGCCGCAACTACAGAAAGCCCTAGCACAGAAACGAAGACCCAACATAGCAATCAATCAATCAATCAATAGATCTTAAAAAAAAAAAAAAAAGTTCACGGCCAACTAAGTTTCTCAATTTCTCTAACTTTGAAGTCAAATCCCATATTCTTATAAAAAAAAAATTTATATGTACAGTCATAGGACAAATAAGCACTCCAGGGGCACTATCTGAGGAAACTCTGAAGGACCTAAGATAATTAGGTATGGAAAATAAAAAGTAGGAGGTCATAATGACAACTATAATGAGAACAGAGTGTTGTTCTGGATGCTGTCTTCTCAGTTCCACCGTTGGTCCTTGGCCCAGCTCATCCTCATAGCTATAGCACCCTCTCCACTATTCCAAATGCTGTGCATCATTCACGGGCCAGAGCAAGTCCTCTGTTTTCCATGCAGTTTCTCCCGACCATGGTGATAAAACCTTTATCTGAATGCTAATTTCAAATATAGTCTGGCCCATACATGTTACCCTTTAATTATAGACAGCTCTGTAATGTATTTTCTGATTATGTCATGTATTATAGTCTCCCTACCTAGACTTATCAGAGGAAGTCTCTGTGGAACACGGCTTGTGAATAGCAGATAGACAGTGTCTTGTGTCATAGGTACACAATAAATGATGTCTCCCAAGGTCAGAGGCAGCAGAATTAAACTCAAAATATAACATTAAGGAATCGTGTGTGTGTATGTGTGTGTTGTGAAAATTGTTCCTACTTGTATGATGACTGAAGTATAGACTGGAATCAGAACTCCAGAGCTGTATAAAATATTTTTGCTACTTGGGGATGCTTTTGGAGAGGTCTTGATATAATCCCTACTAATGCCTTTTTCAAGTTCTATTAATTCCTGACTTTTCATCATTCTTAGAATGGAAATAAGTGCAGGCTGATCCTCAAGATAGAGGGATGGAATTTATTTTAATTTCTACCTCATGACAATGTCATTTTAGATTTTATTTGAAGGTATTGCAAATGTAACCTGATATTCTGTGAAGAACAATTTTGGCAAGGAGACCATGATTTCTCGAGGGTTTAATGAAGCTATTTCAAGACTTAAGGAGAGGAAGGAAAATCTCTAGTTGAAGGCAGGCTTTAGATTAAGCTATGAAAAATGGAGTTCTGATTCATTAATGTAAGAATTTTGTTTTTTTAAAAAATCTAGGTTTATGGAAATGCTACTATTTTAAATAGCCACCTGTGGTGTATGCATTTTTCTTGCTTTTCCTGACCAGTTACTATATTGCAAATGGTCCAGTCTATGATAAACACAGGAAGCCCACCACACTTTCATAATTTACTTTGAATCACTGATGCCCAAATTTCAGGAGAAGCCTCTTTTACTGAACCCCTAACTCCTTCTGAGGGTAAAGAAAGGGGAATAATTATGGCAAAGGGGATTGGGTGGTACCTGAGGTAGGTGGAGTGGTAGGGAATTTGGGAGGATACAGATAGAACCGAAGACCTGCTTTTTAAAAGTATCTTTTCTTTCACCTGTCATCTCTTCACCTCCTTTGCCCATGTTTCCATCAATAAAAGATTCATTTGAGTTAATGAGTTTCTCCTTCAAGATGCAAATATATCCCAGTGAGAATAAAATTCCATTTTTCATGCAGCTATTTATTTATTTGGCTGCACCGTGCGGCTTGCGGGATCTAGTTCCCTGACCAGGGATCGAACCTGCACCCTCGGCAGTGAAAGCACCGTGTTCTAACCACTGGGAGCCAGGGAATTCCCTCATGCCGCTTTTTATATGAAATACTCTAATCAAATTAGCAACATCCAGAAAACATGGATTTTTTTTATTACAAGAGAAGAACTGAGGGAATTTATTTTTAAACAAACTCTGTTTATAATTTTGTACATTACTTTAGAGCATGTGGGTAGTCTATCAGATAATCATCCATGATATGGAAGGAGCATTATGGAGTGGAATATAGACCAGGTAGAAGCGTCTACCTTATAGAGCCAGAAGTTATGAGGCTTAAAAATCTCTGCACTGGAATAAAGACGCAGACATAGAGAATGGACTTGAGGACACGTGGATGGGGAAGGGTAAGCTGGGACGAAGTGAGAGAGTGGCATGGACATATATACATTACCAAATGTAAAATAGATAGCTAGTGGGAAGCAGGTGCATAACACAGGGAGATCAGCTCTGTGCTTTGTGACCACCTAGAGGGGTGGGATAGGGAGGATGGGAGGCAGACGCAAGAGGGAGGAGATATGGGGATATATGTATACATATAACTAATTCACTTAGTTATACAGCAGAAACTAACACAACATTGTAAAGCAATTATATTCCAATAAAGATGTTAAAAAAAAATCTCTGCACTAATGTTTGTGTGTGCCTTATGCCCTCACTGCCCATGTCTCTAGCTGGCTACCATCCTTTAACTTCTCGCCTCTTTCATGTTGCAATGTAGGCATTACCTCCCCTGTCTCCTCCAGGCTAGGTATGATGTCCCTTCTCTGCTCACAGATAACCCATTTCTCCACAGTAGGACCTTTATCACACTTTATTATGGGTTCTGTTAATGTTTCTATTTTTGCCCACTTGATGGGATGGCAGGGACATGTCACCATTGTAACCAGACTTTCTAACACAGTGTCCTATCAGAGTAGGCACTCCACATGTATCTGGAGAATGCCTTGGACCTGACACTAAACATTAATGAGTGCCTACAACAAGAAAGATATTATCCCTACTTATATGCTAATTAAGGATCCAAGACAAAGAAGGATCAAACAGTGTAGCCTAGAACATTGGCACTATTAGGTGATGGGGGCTGGTATTTGAATTCAGGTAACATTCTCTATCTCCACTCAGAAACTAATGGTATCAGAGTCTCAGCCTCTTTCAGTTAAGCCCAGACTGTTCCACCTCAAGGTGTGCTGTCCAGCACACAGACTCCCTATCATTTCCTGCCTCTTTCCTCATTGGTAAAAAAGACAGAGTATATAAAAGGAGGAATACAGTTAACTTTCATGTGTCTTATTTGACCTGCCTGGAACTTATAAGGAACTCAATAATGTTAAATGAATGGACATATGAGGTCCTTATTCCTTCTTACCAAAAAGCATTATCAGAAGTTAGAATCTTCTCTTGTGCATACAAAGAATGTACCACATAAATGACATTTTATCTAGTCTAGTCTGATTACCAAATGATCAGTGTGCTAGGTTCTTTGGGGTATATTTTTAAAAGATGTGATAAATTCTATTTCTCAAGGTATAGTTAGGAAGATGAAAGAAACTCATAAACACGCATATACACAAATATCTATATATCTATCAATCTATCTATCATTTATCCATTTACCAGGAAATACAAAGCATCGTGGAAATAAATCATTTAGTTGTGTGAAAATAAACCAAGTATTCTTAGATAAAAGATGGGAGAGGTCAATGCAAGCTGGGAAGCCTGACAAATTTACCTGGAGATGATATGGATCTCAGAAATGGGTAGGATTTGATATACAGAGAAAAGGATGGTTATATTGTAAGTCTAAGGATCACTGCAAACAAACCTCCAGGTCTTGTCATAAGCAGGGCAAGTGAAACTTAAAGGAGACAGTTTGCACAGAGCAGACAGTATGTGCTTGCAGGAAAGTGGTAAAGCACACATAGTGTAAGAGGGCTTTCGGGAGAGGGAATATTCAAATGTCTTCTACAGAGAGAGAGTGTGTGTGTTTGTGTGTGTGTGTGTGTGTGTGTGTTTGCTTTCTAGGAAGATGAGAAAAGTTGATTCCAAAGTATATATTAAAGTTAGTTCATGTGGGTTCTAGCCCCAAAAATGAATTTACCCATTAAAGTTTTCTAAGATAGTGTTGGGAATAACTGTTTCAAACAATTCCAGTACTTGTAAATAAATACATTAATCTCACAGGTTGAACCAGAATCAAGGTGTGCAGCAGGTCACTAAGGTTAAGCATTAAGCCAAAGCAAGAGAACAGAATGATGTTATTGGTCTGTTAGTTTGTACAGCTACAGAACCTTGGGAAATTAAAAATGCTGCAGAAGCAGTTCTCCTGGGCTTTATATAGATTAATCAGGAATCTTTCCTTCCTCTACTGGATAACTACACTAAAATAAATATTTCCCTGCAAACTTCAAAGTCTGTTCTTAGTGCTTTCTGGAACACAAACTGAATATCAAGTGCCAGTTGAATATAATTATATCTCAACTACTAGCAGGTTAATTTTCACATGTTGTAACTTAAAATTCCTAAAACTGTCATGTGCTAATAATTGTGCTCTGAGTTTATTCTCAAGAGTTGGGGATGAGGAAGGGCTCCTATTAATAAGGAATTAACTCTCCATCAGCTATGGACATAAAAATAGAATTCAGAACAAATAACAAAGTATATTTCTGATCTTAATATGTTTTCAAATTTCATTCTTGAATTTTATAGATTTTAAAGTAGATAATTTAACATTCCATATGGGTGGGAAACAGAGATGTGTGTGTGTTAACTACATCAAAAATATTTTAATAAAAGTCTTCCATTAAAACCAATAATTTCAAAACTTTACACTGTAACCTCTTCAAATACTGTGGACAATGGGCCATGCTGCCTAAATCAGGTTATTTCCTCCATTCATGAGGCATATATTTCTGTGTTTTGCTATGGTCTTTTGATATGAGCTTCAATTTTACATACAATGAAAGAGGTTCTGCAATATGAATTACTGTTCTTGATAACATTTAGGAATTCTTTCTTTCAATGATAAAAACAATTTCTTAAGACACAGAAGTTCACCGCTTTCTTTGTTGCTTTTTTATGTTCTTGTATATTGTGTCTCTTCTCGACAATTAATATAAATTTTACATTTGAACCTGTTGGCACAAAAATAGCATTAGATTCTTTTTTCTGAGAATATTCTCAGAACGAAAGAGTAATATCAGTTTAAATTTCAGTGACTGTGTTAAAAAAGTTGTTTGCTTCCCCACGAAGTTAATTTTCTGTCCTATACCTGAGGCAGATAATAGACTAATGGAACAATCGCATTGACAAGTATTATATTTTATAAAGGAGGTTTCCTTCAAAACAGCACTAGAGTATTTCTCTCTATTACATTCTATTTTTTCTTTATTGCCAAGTCAGTAACAGGGCAAAGAAACCAGAGAGACCACAACTGTTAGGATGAACCCTAATTTATCCAACGTGGGATAATTCTTTTCTTGGCAGTTTGATACACCAGAGAAGATCACTGCATGGAAATGAAATAGGAACTCAGGAACCTGTATCTCTGTTGTTTTCCCTGAACTTAAAAAAAGGGAGTTTCACGATTCAGGATGGAACAAAACTGCCTTCAAAGCGAGACTCCTTCAACCTCCCTGCACACTGATGGTTTTCCCCTTTCTACCTTAATAATTCTAAAGGAGTAGTTTGGATTCAAAATGCAGACAAATTTGGGGTAATCTGTGTAAGAAACATATTCAAAATCTTAAAATGGCTAATCAGAAGACTAAGCTGAGGGGTTATTCTACTTTATTATAAAAACAATATAAAACAATTCTAAAATGCAAAAATATGGTAATGAACGCTCTCTTTTTAAATATCCAGCAGTTCATGCCTTAGTTTTTACTCACTTTTAAGTAATAGATTGTGTAGAGTGGACAGTAATACTTATTCTTTGGAAAATACTTTTTTTTTTTTTTTTAAAGTTAACCTTATACTGAAATCTCATGCTTGCAGTTGTTCATTTACTAGCATTAAAGTTCTCTGTTCATCAGAATTTATTCATTCATTTCTAAGGCAGAAAGCTAGGAAAAGGAAAGGAGAAGTCTTTCTTCACTGGAAACAAAAAGCAGGCTGGTAGGATCAAACAGTGGTAGAAAAAGAATGAGAGGGCATGACAGGTAATAGAGTAGTCAATTTTGGAAGTAATTCAGGTGCCTGCAGGTAGGAACACTTAGGCGCCCGAAATCATTCTTTTCCAATACCGACCCATGAATAATGGATATAGCTATGGGCATAATTTACAAATGACAGCTTACCACCTGAAACAGGATTGTACAGCTCAACTGACAGCTGCCAGTCAACCAAGAAACAGCACTAAAATATTCCTCTCTACTATCAATACATTCTTTTTCCCTTTTGGCTTTCGTTGCTCAGTCTCACCTACTGTTGTTGCCGTGACCTGAAAATTAAGCCTGTGTTCCTCATAATGGTATAGGGATTTCTCAGCTTGACTCTTCACTTCAAGTGAAAGAAGGATCAACAGGCACCAGAAACTAGATCTGGCTGCAGATCCTTTTTTAATATTTTCTGCCACATCTGAAAAGGAGAACTGAGACACCAATAGGAAATAAAGGAGCCAAGGAAGTATGGAAAATAGCATGATTATGTGCCCTGGTTCTCACACCACAGACCACCTTGTCTCTGTTCCCACCATTACAGTAATATCCTTAGTGCCACCAACCTCAGGACACTGGGACAAGGGGCAGAAAAAGAGGTTTTTTCCATTCTCAGCTCTATGGCCAGCTTTAGCTATGCTACTCTCAGAAGAAAGACTTAGACACTTTTTATGTATGACCCTGCATCCCACGTTTTTCCATTTCTACCTAACTGAATCTAAAAGAGTAGGCTTCAAAGTACAGGTATACTTGTAACCAATATTTAAAACAGAAAAGGAAATAAGCATGGTATTTAGAACAGAGAAGGAAATATACATGGTATTTTTTCCAGCTCTTCTGTACTGAGTTCTATATTTGGTACATTGTTAGGAAAAAAACCTGAGTGGACTTCACTAAAACAAGGAAGAAAAATGTACTTCCTATAATGTACCACCTCCTTCCCACCAGTATTACGTCAAGACTGCCCTAACCCTCTTTCTTTTAAAAATTTAAAAACTTCTAACACATCCATGTTTGAGTTGAACATATAGTGCTCACAGTTATCTGTGAAAAAACATTTTGTCTAGGCTAGTATTTCCTAAAAAATCTTTCCTCAAATATGAATTCAGGATATCAATAGATGTTATATAAAGAAAAAGGCAAATTAAAAATGAATTCTGTCATCAAAAATGTTCGAGAAGTGTTAGGTAAAATTTTTTTTCCGATTTCTTTAATTTAGGACTTCACAGAACTTTTATTGTGTTAATTTGCCATGTTAATTTCTTGGGGGAGCAGGTATTACTTGACTAAGAAAACCTTCTTCTAGGAAACAATTGTGAGACCAATGTTTTGAGGAAGACACTTGAAGCACTCTGGCCTAGGCAAACTCTTAAATGGACATTGTTTCTTAGAGGGTTTACACAAGAAATCAATATGGCAGTACCTTTCCCTGAACTCAGTAGCTCCCCTATGGAAGTAAGCCTGCTTCTCCAATATGAGTTGTGTAAGTAAGCTTTAACACGTTTTTATTTAAAAAACAAATACACTGTAATTAAAACATCATACGAATATATAACTGAACCAGTTACCTCATTGAGAAATCTATGGAAAGAGTGATAATGTACAATAACAATGAGGAAGTACAAACTCTAGGTCTCTACTGGGTTCTTTTTTCAGCTTTAACTTTACAGGCAGAATGGAAAGATTGGGCTACACCCATGTTTCCCAAATTTGCCTGATCTTAATAATGTGGGAGTAGAGGCTGCAAATGGAATGAGAATTGTTAAAAATTCACAATCCTCAGGCTCCATTGAACATTACTGAATTTCCAGGGGGTGGGAGGACACATAGAGAGAGAGAGAGATTTAGTTCCAGATGATTCCATTGATCAAAGAGTTTTAAAAAATAAACCAAAAACCTAGGCAAGATGATATTTAAGTGTCCTTTAAATTTTAAAATTCTGTGAAGATTAACTGCTTTTTAATGAACTCTTTCGGAGCAATTGAGTTTTAGTGGGTTTATATCTAACTACATATTTTCCATTATAAATGAGATTAGCACAATACAGAGAAGGAGAGCTAAAGAGGAAAATATATTACTCACAATTTCACCACCAAGATAACCAATGAGACCTTTTATTTTATTTTACTTTCTTATTTGGGATTTCCTTCAAATTAGATTCCATGGTTGAATTCACTTCCTAACTCAAGGAACAGTCCACAGCTACGTAACATTACAAGACCTTGGGTTGCTTGGGTGTGTGAAAATGCCATGTCTGCTCTGAATTTCCATACCTGATAAAAATATTTAATTCTCATCCTGTGAAACATGAAAAATTTACTGCTTCTGCCCACTCTCATTAGGCAACCCACCTTGAGCTATGTTTGTCCCAACCCCTAGGCCATGAGGGCAAAAGAACAAAGGAACTCTCTGTCCAGTGCTTCCTTTCTGCTCCAGAGTTTGACTTTAACCCAAGGCTTGTACTGACTGGGGGGATAAAAATTGAACCATCTTGGCAACAGATAACTGCAATCTTTGTCTTGGTTGCCATAGCAACCAGGCTATTGCTATGTATGCTAAGCTAAATTATTTTTACCTGTCTATTCTGACCACTGGTATTTTACTTCTTTATTTCAAGCATCTATGTTCAATCTGGTTTCTTTGGCTGACAGAACTTTTAAAGGAAAGGGGTATTTTTCCTCCTTTCATTTAAAAATGTCTGATGAATGTACAAAACCAAACAGGTGCTTTTTAAAAGCAATTTGTACATAAATGCTTGCTTTACAAGCTATGGTTCTTAGTCAGTGGCTACCAGGGATGTAATTCCTTCACCATTTAGAATATAGAGAAGTATAACTTTTGAGCTAATTAAGATTTTTAAAACTGGAAAGAAACTTTATTTTAATTTCAAATATGTCAGCAAGTGATGAATTTTGATGTGCATATAGTAATTAGTGAAAATAGAAAGTTAATCTTTTACTTTTTAAAATTACACACGTGTTTTCAAAATAACATCCTTATTTTACGTTTAATATGTATATAGCAGACAACATGTTTGCAGTAGTCAATTGCTACTTACATGTCTATAGTTTTTACCTTTTCCTCATCATTCACTAGATTATATATTTATTTGACCAGAGAGAACTAGAAAACATAATCCAATATCTCAAAGATCAAAGCTTTGTATTCAATCAAAGGCCCCCAAAGGCAAGGACGTTGACTTACACATTTTTGTATCACCATTGTACATAACACTTTGACTTACATTTAGTAAGCACTCACAAAGATTGAATCAATAATTATCCTGATGAATGTGCTTTACTCCTACTTGCAGTATCCACATATATTGTTTTTCATTTCAATTTGCATGTATAGATATAGACCAAATCCAGAATAGGAGGAAAATATTGGATGGTGATTTCTGTTTTGCTGAACCAAGTTTGATGGTATTCTATAAATAACAGTAAGATAATAGATGAAATATTAATGTCACATTAAATTGGAAGTGTTCAGAGGCAATTTTGGACTCCTGCATTGCATTTCAAATTAATTTGGAATTTTGTGTTTGTTACTATTTTTGGCAGTTCAAGATGATCTGTACAGTTTTATTGAGGTTTGCTGGATACTTAGTTTAGGCAAAAAATGAGGTTTAGGAAAACATTTAAATCATACTGTAGAAGTATTGCGAATGTTGATTTTTGGAATTTCAAGAGTGAAGAATCAATGAGACTTTATAAAAATAACTGTTGAAAAAATAGACTTTTCAATTAAGTGTTATTTTTAATTCATGACTGTGATATTGTGATTTATAATAAGAAATATATATTTGGTCTTAGTCCCCATTCCTGGCACAGAACTCTTAAATTTTTGGAATTTCCTAAATGCTGAGAGAGATAAGGTGTCTTTTGTTATGTCAGTGAGATGACTTTTGGAAAGCTTCTAAGTCAACTAAGGATGGGGGTTGGTCAACAGTGGAATCAACCTCTTGATTAAACAGTTGGAACTGTCAGTCCCACTGCTGAGCTCCAGGGAGGGGAGAAGGGCTGGAGGTTGAATCCATAGACAATAGCCAATGAATTAATTAATCATGCCTATGTAATGAAGCCTCAATAAAAACCCTAAAAGGAGGGGGTTCTGAGAGCTTCCAGGCTGGTGAAACAGAACTCTTCCTTGTGCCATCATGCTGGGCCCAAGCACCACAGGGACATAAGCTCCTTCATTCAGGATCTCACCCTATGTATCTCTTCATCTGGCTGTTGATTTGTATCCTTTAATATCTTTTGTAATACTCTAGTGAGTAAACAGGTTTCCTGAATTCTGTGAGTCTCTAGCAAGTTAACCTAACTGAAGGAGAGGGTCATGGGAGCCTTCAATTTAAAGCCAGTTGGTCAGAAGCACAGGTGATACTTGTATTGCAATTGACATCTGAAGTGGGGGGCAGTCTTGAGGGACTGAGCCTTTAATCTGTGGCCTCTGATGCTATCTCTGGGTAGATAGTGTCAGAATTGATATGAATTGTAGAACACCCAGCTGGTGTCAGAGTCTGAATTGGAGTCATAATTAAAATGACATTATTATTGAAAAGTATTTTTAATTTGTAGTTGCATCTAGAAGATATCTTTTAATACTGTCATGGAAGAAAATTTAAGAATAAGTTTATCTAGCTTGAGGGAAACTACAGAAAGCATTAAGAAAGTTTGTACTATTTACCTGAGATGATATATAATTTCTTTAGCTTTATTGAAGTATAATTGATATACACAAATTACACACATTTATAATTTTAAACATTAGCTAATAATATGAAATCAATACTATCTCTCCATTACAAATCAATCTCCATTTCTAAAGAAGTACTGAATTACAAATATTGTTTTGGATTTCTGTCAAAAGTAAGTATAAATTGAAAACACTGAATCACATGAAGAGATAATGAGCATATTTACATGGACAAAGTTCAGTGAAAAGTGAAAAGCTAATATTTTGAGCTCTTTATATCAGCAATATCAGTGTAATTTTGCTTTTCCTGCATCCAAGTGGCATGCCACCAATAAAAAACAATTTCCATCCTAATCAAAAATTAGCTTAAGAAAAATGGGATATGGGGAGACCTTCAAGATGGTGGAGGAGTAAGACATAGAGATCACGTTCCACTCCACAAATACACAGAAATACATCTACATGTGGAACAACTCCTACAGAACACCTACTGAATGCTGCAGAAGACCTCAGACTACCCAAAAGGCAAGAAACTGCCCACGTACCTGGCCGTGTGGCTGACAGGGTATTCATGCTCTGGCTGGGTGTCAGGCCTGTGCCTCTGATGTGGGACAGCCGAGTTCAGGACATTGGTCCACCAGAGACCTCCCAGCTCCATGTAATATCAAACGGCGAAAGCTCTCCCTGACATTTCCATCTCAATGCTAAGACCCAGCTCCACTCAACGACCAGCAAGCTACAGTGCTGGACACCTACTGCCAAACAACTAGCAAGACAGGAACACAACCCCACACATTAGCAGAGAGGCTGCCTAAAATCATAATAAGGTCACAGACACCCCAAAACACACCACTGGGCATGGTCCTGCCCATCAGAAAGACAAGATCCAGCCTCATCCACCAGAACACAGGCACCAGTCCCCTCCACCAGGAAGGCTATACAACCCACCGAAACAACCTTAGCCACTGGGGGCAGACACCAGAAACAACGGGAACTACGAACCTACAGCCTGCGAGAAGGAGACCCCAAACACAGTAAGTTAAGCAAAATGAGAAGACAGAGAAACACACAGCAGATGAAGGAGAAAGGTAAAAACCCACCAGACCAAACAAATGAAGAGGAAATAGGCAGTCGACCTGAAAAAGAATTCAGAGTAATGATAGTAAAGAGCATCCACAATCTTGGAAATAGAATGGAGAAAATACAAGAAACGTTTAACAAGGACCTAGAAAAACTAAAGAGCAAACAAACAATGATGAACAACACAATAAATGAAATTTAAAATTCTCTAGAAGGAAACAATAACAGAATAACTGAGGCAGAAGAACGGATAAGTGACTTGGAAGATAAAATAGTGGAAATAACTCCCACAGAGCAGAATAAAGAAAAAAGAATGAAAAGAATTGAGAACAGTCTCAGAGACCTCTGGGACAATATTAAACGCACCAACATTCGAATTATAGGGGTCCCAGAAGAAGAAGAGAAAAAGAAAGGGTCTGAGAAAATATTTGAAGAGATTATAGTTGAAAACTTCCCTAATATGGGAAAGGAAATAGTCAATCAAGTCCAGGAAGTGCAGAGTCCCAAACAGGATAAATCCAAGGAGAAACTCACCAAGACACATATTAATAAGACTATCAAAAATTAAATACAAGGAAAAAATATTAAAAGCAGCAAGGGAAAAACAACAAATAACATACAAGGGAATCCCCATAAGGTTAACAACTAATCTTTCAGCAGAAACTCTGCAAGCCAAAGGGGCGTGGCAAAACATATTTAAAGTGATGAAAGGGAAAAACCTACAATCAAGATTACTCTACCCAGCAAGGATCTCATTCATATTCAATGGAGAAATTAAAACCTTTACAGACAAGCAAAAGCTAAGAGAATTCAGCACCACCAAACCAGCTTTACAACAAATGCTAAAGAAACTTCTCTAGGCAAGAAACACAAAAGAAGGAAAAGACCTACAATAACAAACGCAAAACAATTAAGAAAATGGTCATAGGAACATACATATCGATAACTACCTTAAATGTAAATGGATTAAATGCTCCAACCAAAAGTTATAGACTGGCTGAATGGATACAAAAACAAGACCCGTATATATGCTGTCTAAAAGAGACCCACTTCAGACCTAGGGACACATACAGACTGAAAGTGAGGGGATGGAAAAAGAGATTCCATGCAAATGGAAATTGAAAGAAAGCTGGAGTAGCAATTCTCATATCACATATAATAGACTTTAAAATAAAGACTATTACAAGAGACAAAGAAGGATACTACATAATGATCAAGGGATCAATCCAAGAAGAAGATATAACAATTGTAAATATTTATGCACCCAACATAGGAGCACCTCAATACATAAGGCAGATGCTAACAGCCATAAAAGGGGAAATCGACAGCAACACAATCATAGTAGCGGACTTTAACACCCAACTTTCACCAATGGACAGATCATCCAAAATGAAAATAAATAAGGAAACACAAGCTTTAAATGATACATTAAACAAGATGGACTTAATTGATATTTATAGGACATTCCATCCCCCAACAAGAGAATACACTTTCTTCTCAAATGCTCATGGAACATTCTCCAGGAAACATCATATTTTGGGTCACAAATCAAGCCTTGGTAAATTTAAGAAAATTGCAATCGTATCAAGTATCTTTTCTGACCACAACGCTATGAGACTAGATATCAATAACAGGAAACAATCTGTAAAAAATACAAACACATGGAGGCTAAACAATACACTACTAAATAAGCAAGAGATCACTGAAGAAATCAAAGAGGAAATAAAAAAATACCTAGAAACAAATGACAATGAAAACACGATGACCCAAAACCTATGGGATGCAGCAAAAGCAGTTCTAGGAGGGAAGTTTACAGCAATACAATCCTACCTCAAGAAATAAGAAACACCTCAAAGAAACAACCTAACTTTACACCTAAAGCAATTAGAGAAAGAAGAACAAAAAAATCGCAAAGTTAGCAGAAGGAAAGAAATCATAAAGATCAGAGCAGAAATAAATGAAAAAGAAATGAAGGAAACAACAGCAAAGATCAATAAAACTAAAAGCTGGTTCTTTGAGAAGATAAACAAAGTTGATAAACCATTAGCTAGACTCATCAAGAAAAAAAGGGAGAAGACTCAAATCAATAGAATTAGAAATGAAAAAGGGGGAGTAACAACTGACAGTGCAGAAATACAAAGGATCATGAGAGATTACTACAAGCCACTATATGGCAATAAAATGGACCACCTGGAAGAAGTGGACTCATTCTTAGAAAAGCACAAGTTTCTGAGACTGAACCAGGAAGAAATAGAAAATATAAACAGACCAATCACAAGCACTGAAATTGAGACTGTGATTAAAAATCTTCCAAGAAACAAAAGCCCAGGACCGGATGGCTTCACAGGTGAATTCTATCAAACATTTAGAGAAGAGCTAACACCTATCCTTCTCAAACTCTTCCAAAATATAGCAGAGGGAGGAACACTTCCAAATTCATTCTACGAGGCTACCATCACCCTGATACCAAAACCAGACAAAGATGTCACAAAGAAAGAAAACTACAGGCCAATATCACTGATGAACATAGATGCAAAAATCCTCAACAAAATATTACCAAACAGAATCCAACAGCACATTAAAAGGAGCATATACCATGATCAAGTGGAGTTTACCCCAGGAATGAAAGGATTCTTCAATATATGCAAATCAGTCAATGTGATAGACCATATCAACAAACTGAAGGATAAAAACCATATGATGATCTCAATAGATGCAGAAAAAGCTTTCGAGAAAATTGAACACCCATTTATGATAAAAACCCTCCAGAAAGTAGGCATAGAGGGTACTTACCTCAACACAATAAAGGCCATATATGACAAACCCACAGTCAACATCGTTCCCAATGGTGAAAAACTGAAACCATTTCCTCTAAGATCAGGAACAAGACAAGGTTGTCCACTCTCACCACTATTATTCTATATAGTTTTGGAAGTTTTAGCCACAGCAATCAGAGATGAAAAAGAAATAAAAGGAATACAAATTGGAAAAGAAGAAGTAAAGCTGTCACTGTTTGCAGATGAGATGATACTATACATAGAATATCCTAAAGATGCTACCAGAAAACTACTAGAGCTAATCAATGAATGTGGTAAAGTAGCAGGATACAAAATTAATGCACAGAAATCTCTTGCATTCCTATACACTAATGATGAAAAATCTGAAAGAGAAATTAAGAGAACCATTTACCATTGCAACAAAAAGAATAAATACCTAGGAATAAGCCTACCTAAGGAGACAAAAGACCTGTATGCAGAAAACTATAAGACACTGATGAAAGAAATTAAAGATGGTACAAACAGATGGAGAGATATACCATGGCGTTGGATAGGATGAATCCACATTGTGAAAATGACTATTGTACCCAAAGCAATCTACAGATTCATTGCAATCCCTATCAAACTACCAATGGCATTTTTCACAGAACTAGAACAGAAAATTTCACAGTTTGTATGGAAACACAAAAGACCCCGAATAGCCAAAGCAATCTGGAGAAAGAAAAACAAAGCTGGAGGAATCAGGCTCCAGGACTTCTGACTATACTACAATGCTACAGTAATCAAGACAGTATGGTACTGGCACAAAAACAGAAATATAGATCAATGGAACAGGATAGAAAGTCCAGGGATAAACCCACACACATATGGTCACCTTATTTTTGATAAAGGAAGGAAGAATATACAATGGAGAAAAGACAGCCTCTTCAATAAGTGGTGCTGGGAAATCTGGACAGCTACATGTAAAAGAATGAAATCAGAACACTCCCTAACACCATACACAAAAATGAACCAAAATGGATTAAAGACCTAAATGTAAGGCCAGACACTATAAAACTCTTAGAGGAAAACATAGGCAGAACACTCTATGACATTAATCACAGCAGCAAGATCCTTTTTGACCCACCTCATAGAAGAATGGAAATAAAAACAAAAATAAAGAAATGGGACCTAATGAAACTCAAAAGCTTTTGCACAGCAAAGGAAACCATAACAAGATGAAAAGACAACCCTCAGAATGGGAGTAAATATTTGCAAATGAAGCAACGGACAAAGGATTAATCTCCAAAATTTATAAGCAGCTCATGCAGCTCAATATCAAAAGAACAAACAACTCAATCCAAAAATGGGCAGAAGACCTAAATAGACATTTCTCCAAAGATATACAGATTGCCAACAAACACATGAAAGGATGCTCAACATCACTAATCATTAGAGAAATGCAAATCAGAACTACAATGAGGTATCACCTCACACTGGTCAGAATGGCCATCATCAAAAAATGTACAAACAATAAATGCTGGAGAGGGTGTGGAGAAAAGGGAACCCTCTTGCACTGTTGGTGGGAATGTAAATTGATATAGCCACTATGGAGAACAGTATGGATGTTCCTTAAAAAACTAAAAATAGAACTAACATACAACCCAGCAATCTCACTACTGGGCACATACCCTGAGAAAACCATAATTCAAAAAGAGTCATGTACCACAATGTTCATTGAGCTCTATTTACAGTAGCCAGGACATGGAAGCAACCTAAGTGTCCATCAACAGATAAATGGATAAAGAAGATGTGGCACATATATACAATGGAATATTACTCAGCCATAAAAAGAAATGATATTGAGTTATTTGGAGTGAGGTGGATGGACCTAGAGTCTGTCATACAGAGTGAAGTAAGTCAGAAATAGAAAAACACATACCGTATGCTAACACATATATATAGAATCTAAAAAAAAAAGGTTCTGAAGAACCTAGGGGCAGGACAGGAATAAAGACGCAGACGTAGAGAATGGACATGGGGAGGGGGAAGGGTAAGCTGGGACGAAGTGAGAGAGTGGCATGGAGATACATACACTACCAAATGTAAAATAGATCGCTAGTGGGAAGCACAGCTGCATAGCACAGGCAGATAAGCTCGGTGCTTTGTGACCACCTAGAGGGGTGGGATAGGGAGGGTGGGAGGGAGACGCAAGGGGGAGGAGATCTGAGGATATATGTATATGTATAGCTGATTCACTTTGTTATAAAGCAGAAACTAACACACCATTGTAAAGCAATTATACTCCAATAAAGATGTTAAACAAAAAAAAAGAAAAATGGGATATGAACTTAAACAAGAGATAAATCATCCTTAATGATGGTTTTATTCAGCTGCTTTTTGCAGAGTTTTAGGAGTTTTAGAGAAAATATACCACATTCTCTTCCTTATTTCTGTAGACTCACTTCTCTAATCAGTTACTAGTAAACATTTAGATTAGGATGTTTTGCCATACAGCCAAATGTTACAGGTATTTCCCAATGCCATGCTAACTTCTGAGTAGATTTAGGGGACAGATAGGAAAACAGAACAGAATTAAAGAGGATGTACTTTAGAGATTAAGATCTTCACTCTTCAAGTCAGATGATCTCAGTCTGAAGCCGACTTTCATCATCTATTGTGTGACCTAGGTAAGTTGCTTCCTTCCCCCTAAGCTTGATTCCTCTTCTATGAACTAGAGATGATAATAATAGTACCAACTCATAGGAGTGTTATGTGGATTAAAATTGATAATCTGTTAAACCACTTAGCATAGAGCCTGGCACGTAGTAAATGCTCAATCAGTGTCACCTATTATTAAATCTATCATAATTCTATTTTCACGCCAATAATATACTTAAATAAATCCCAAATAATGGGAACTTATTTTAGGTTTAAGGTAGGTTCTATGTAGATTTCAAAATTATATGGCCTTTTAAACATTCAGAAATTTCTCTCTTGTGACCTAAGTCTCTTAGTGATTACTCCCAAAACTAATTATTTTGAGTATTCTCCTTAGTAAAGCTATAAGAAAACTATAGTTGTGGACTAGTAGTAATTCTCTTCTTCATCATACGTCTTTCTGATGACCACAATATGGGTTTCTATTAAGTTCACTAGACATTCCTTTTAAGTAGTAAAATAATAAGTTGCAGAACTATTTGCTCATAATTTGGCCAGTACTGTATATAAAGGAAACTCAAACTACCTTTAGTTTCATAATATGATCTTGTAGTACTTATTATATTAGCATTTGCAAATGCTATTATTACATGTTGCTGTAATATTTTTCTCCAAGTAGTTTATAACCCCTTGAATACTGGTACTAGGTTTTATACTTCTGTGTCTCTAGAGCCTACCCAGCATATAATGTGCATTTATTAAGTGTGTGTGTGTCTGTGTGATGCTGTTAGTCTGAATTCTTATCTTCATCTACACAATGGGCCACTGTTGTTTTGTTTTCCTTCCTTAGAGCCCTTCCTTCCCCACTGCTTTTTTCTGGTGTGGTCCGCAGTCAAGGGCTACACTTCTTCCACCACAAGGCTGGGCACAGGACTCAAGTTGGCCACTCAGAGTCCACTATCTGGGGAATTGATATGGACATTGGTGGAGAGAAAGCCCTTCCCATCAGATCACCAACTGTGAGTATTATGTAAGACAGGAGAGTCTAAGGACCTTGCTTCCATCAGATGTAGCATGAAGTCAATACAGAAGAAAGCAAGGCTGAGAGAAGGAGAGAATGTCATCAGCTGTTCAAACAATGAATGTAGCTGTGGCCCAAAGCAGACCTGCCCCTGCACTTTTCGGTTATGTGACCCTATAAGCTGACCCTCCTCCTTTCATTTTTTGCTTAAAGTGATTTCACTCAGGCTTCTATGACTTGCATTCTGTTACAGCACTGACTGATAGAGCCTTATGTGACTGGCCAATAAAGATTTGAAACCCACAATGCCATCTTCTTAAACCTTCTGACATTCTTATGCCTATCTAGGGAGAGTGATCTAGTGCAAAATTTGTAAGAGCTGAATGTGACAACAAAATGATACATTTTATCCTAAAGCTTAGCATAACATCTGAACTAGAACTAGCCTCAGAAATAATGAAATCATATGAGAGTACAAAAGTTTGGTTTACTTTTCTTTAAAAGGGGGCAGATATAGCCAAGAATTTGATCCTTTACTGAGAACTGCAATCGCATGGTGAAAGCAGATCTTTGCTCTTCACCCACACATTTCTTCCAATTCATTGTTTTCTCTCCATCACCCCACTGGAATTTGGTAGTAATTATCCAACCAAGGCCCCACTTCCCCAAAGTGGACCCTACTACACATTTGCCTGTACCAGCTGGATTGTAGTTAAGGAAAAAAAACCCCACATCCTCTGAGAGTTATTTTCTACTTCCTTCAATGAATAGAGAAGGTCAGATGGAATATGACATAAACAGCTGATGCATGCAGAAGTTTGGCCTCTCAGACCAGCCACTGAAAGGAATCTTTGGACCTAAAAAAACAGCAAGAATGAGAACCTTGCCTGAGGGAAGAGTTTGGAAGGCAAGCATTTGCCTTGGGAATTTTTTACCCACAGATTTACTCTTGCTTAATTCTCTCCAACACCTTTGGTGGTCCATTTCTGAATCTTTTAAGATTCTTAGGTGCTGTGTCTTACGTTAGGCTCTAGTAATACAAACACCTCATGCTTCATTCATCCATTGGTACTTACAGTTTCCCAAGTGTGCCCCACTCCAGATTCTAACTCACAATCTCAGAAAATTCTCAAGTTTCAAAACTCATCTAAGAGTTTATATTTCTCAATCACCACCCCAACCTCCCAATATAGGCAATGTTTCCTCTCCCAGCACTCTCTGCTCTCTGAGTTTACCTATAGTGTAATACTTCACACTGCATTACAATGCCCATGTACTGAACTTGTCTGTCTCCCTCACTTCTTGAAGGCAGAGAATTTGCCTTTTAATATGAATTCCCGGAACCTAACACTGTACATACTAGCTCTCAATAAATGCTTGTTGAGTGAATAAAAAAATACACAGACGCATGAATGAATGAATAGATGAATGGATAGCAACATGGTCCCTGCTCAATAAGCTCAATCTAGCTGGGGAGGCAAACAACGAACCGGCTAATTAATAATTAGCGAAAGTACAATAGAGATAAGATCCAAATGGTGAGAAAGCGTAACATGAGCAGAGATGAATTGTTTCTTTCATTTATGCCTTTTTTTTTTCTTGATGTCTGCTCTATTGTTTGTGCTCAGAGGAGTGTTTAAAAATCATTATTGAATGATTGATGAACAAAACCCTGATATCTTTTGAAAAAAAGGACTACCATACAAGTCCATCAAGGGAATAAAACATATTAGAACATTAGATAAAGAAAATACTGCTGGCTGCCTACAGCAAATATGTTGAGAATATCTTGACAAGGAGGATTTCCACGTAGTCCTAACAAAGGGAATAGTAAAGTTTCTGAGTCACTACAAAATTATTTCTAGAGACTAGGGGGCAAGTGATACTATATGTTGTGAATATGGGGATTCCAGAGATAGCTACAATCAGGAAACTTCACAAACACTAAATGAGAAAATAGTTATAGGCTCGCTCTGCTTTCAAGTGCTTAAAAAAATTTCCAGGGGCTTCCCTGGTGGTGCAGTGGTTGAGAATCTGCCTGCCAATGCAGGGGACACGGGTTCGAGCCCTGGTCTGGGAAGATCCCACATGCCGCGGAGCAACTAGGCCCGTGAGCCACAACTACTGAGCCTGTGCGTCTGGAGCCTGTGCTCCGCAACAAGAGAGGCCACAACAGTGAGAGGCCCGCGCACCGCGATGAAGAGTGGCCCCCACTTGCCACAACTAGAGGAAGCCCTCGCACAGAAACGAAGACACAACACAGCCATTAATTAATTAATTAATTAATTAATTAAAAAAACAAAAAAACTCCCATGTTCCTCCCCTGGATATTGTTATAAAAAAATTAAAAAAAAAAAATTTCCAGAGGCTACGTTTGCAGGAGGAATGTCTCAGTATTTGATCTCCACCTTGTTTGGTTTGACATGTTGACAACTGGAAGGTTTGCTGCTAAGAGCTAAAGGGGACCTAAAAAGAAGATAGAGCGAGCCTACAGATCCCCTTCTTTCTAGTTTCCGGTCTCAATCTTTTTCCAGTCCCTCATCATTTCTGGCCAGAACCATAGCTACTTAAGTGTTCTGTCTCCAGAGTCTCCTTCCTCTCACTGTATCTTTTACATTGTTAAAAAAAGTGATCCTTTATAAAACAAGATTCAGTTCTAATCTTCCAGCACCTTCAAAAGGCCTTTTGCCTGCTCCCCCAAGTGGGGTAGTTCAGAGACTGTGGGGAGGGGCACTCCATGATGATTTGGGTGAAGTATAAGAAACCGTAGGAAAACTATGGGGCTTTGTTGTGGGCCTCAGTGGTAAGTAATAGTTTTAAACATTTTTTAAAATGTTAAAACAGGGCTTCCCTGGTGGTGCAGTGGTTGAGAGTCTGCCTGCTAATGCAGGGGACACGGGTATGAGCCCTGTTCTGGGAAGATCCCACATGCCGCGGGGCAGCTAGGCCCGTGAGCCACAACTACTGAGCCTGCGCGTCTGGAGCCTGTGCTCCGCAACAAGAGAGGCCGCAATAGTGAGAGGCCCGCGCACCGCAATGAAGAGTGGCCCCTGCTCGCCGCAACTAGAGAAAGCCCTTGAACAGAAACGAAGACCCAACACAGCCAAAAATAAAAAAAAATATAAAAAATAAAAATTAAAAAAAAAATTAAAAAAAAATGTTAAAACAAGTATTGTAATGTTATGGAGTTAAATATGAAAGTCAGAGGGATTTTAAAGAGAAAGCATGAGACCTTAAAAGAACGCTCACCTTTTGATGGCAGCTGTTGCATTTTACTCAAACCCCCAAGGCACTTGAGGAGAAAGGTATTGAAGAACCATCTAGAGGGGAAAGTTCCAGCAGCTCCCCAATCTGTAACAAGCCCCTGCCCAGCCTAGCAACTCCCTGGCTCAAGAACCTACTTGTTGTGAGAAGGCACTTGGACTTTTGTGCCTCTACAACTTTGTTCTTGCTGTTTTCTCTGCCTGGGATTCTCACCCCTTCCCTTGTCTGCTTGGTCAACTTCTCTTGCCTTCCTTCCTTCAGTAAACGTTTCATGAACTCTGCTTTGCCAGGTGTTTTACTAGGTCTTGGCAGGGTGTGGATAAAAGGATCCTGCAGCGATGGTGAGGAGGGCCAGGGGAAGTCATACAAGAACATTAATAAACAGAATAATGGTTGATGTTGCTTGCCATGTACATAGCACCTTGATGAACACTTCCCACACATCATTCTATTTAATTCTTATATCAACACTGAGAAATAAGTCTTGTCATCACTAAAACTTGCCTCATTGTCACAATAAATGACTTAGCCAGAATTAAAGCACAAGTGCATGCGACTCTGAGTTATGCTTTTAATCATCACTCACTACCCAGTTTGATAAATAACCTTCTGGATCCGTCTTAAATGTCCCATCTCATCTGTTTTTCTTCTCTGAAAATTCCTCCCTTAAAGTATAATTACTTTCCCTCGACCTGTGTTCCTGTATTCTTTAACACCATGATTTCATTAGGGCTATTTGTATAAATGTTTCCTCTCACCAGGCTCAGAAAGTCCCAGTACAGGTGCCACCTCTAATCCATGTGTACATTCATCTCCTCCCGGCACAGTGGACCTGCTGAATGTGGCAGGATAAGGTAGGCCCTGTAGTGAACCAAGCTCATGAAAACTCTGCAAAGATCAAACTTGGCTGCCCACAGGCCTTAGGTATGTTTGGTTTGGCCTATAAAAGCATTTTGAATTAGTTTGCCAACTTTTAGAAATAAAGAGTTTATCTTAAATTCTGGATTTCTAGATTCTTTTTAAAATTGGAAGACTTGAAAACATTGGTCAAGCATTCTTGCATGACCACAGTTAGCTGGAGCTGAGGGGCAGCTAGCTGCTCAGGAGGGACTCTGGGCTCTGTAAGTCCCTGTAGCCCCTACCACGCCTGCTGTGCTACCATGACTACTTTACTCACGCTACTGGCAGAACCCTGACCCTAATATCTGCAACCAGTCTACTGTGCAATTACTAAAATCTCTTACTTTCTATATATCCATATGATGATTATGGTCTACAAATAATATAATTTTTGAGTTAATTGCAAGTAAAATTCAAAGCTATCAAAACGGTGTCAGTACAACACAAATAACCGTAGACTATTCATTGACCACTGTTAGGCCCAGTTTACTAAGTATAAGTTAAGAAAAACAAAATGCCAAGGGTAGAAAACCTCATTACTACATAAATATCAAAATATATATTTGAGTATGGCAGGTATAATCTCTCATCTCAAATAAATAGAGACTATTCAGGTCTATTTACAACTGACTCATGGTCTTTACATAGCTATTTTAGCTCCCATTTAAGACATTATTTACAAACTGCTATAGTGTTGTTTGTAGTGTTTACAATTACAAAAAACTTTATTAATGTAAAATCTTAAATGCTTGGGATAGAGATTGGGGTCAAGTTTATCTTTATGTTGTGACCGTTTATAAAAAGATTTGCTAAGCAAATATACTAGGTTAAATTGTTTGTAAAAAACCAAAAACTGTTTACTTGGCACAAATTTTAGACTCATGAATTCCCAACGATGTAAGTGCATTGTAAGCAAAAGCTGGGTACTGCTTAGGTTGGTATTTTGATATAATAAATGCAAATCATTTTTCTCTATTCTTTAAAACAGGACTCTTGCTAGACAGTACCTTTTTACCTTAGTTCAACTTGCAATATTTTTTAAAAAAACAATGAAATATCGTTCCTGTGAAATGTATTGTTTCACTCTGACTTTTCATCAACTCAGACAGTTCTTTTCCCCAATTCCACTGACTTATACCTGACTCTACTTAGTAGTGTAAGTGCAAAAAGAGGGCCACAGTTAAGAGTAAATCCCAATTAGTTGCCTAAACCTTCCATAGACACATCCATTATATTTAAAAAAAAAACATGCTTTAATAATGCAAGAGTTGGCAGCAAAACAATAAATGCCCAAACATGAATAGCTGGTTAACCACTTCTGCAACAAAAGGAACAAGAAAACCAAGCCAGCCCATTTTTGCTTAGTCTTGTAATAGATAAAATCATAGTCTGTAGTTTTATTTATCTATTACATTAGAGGGTCACCCAACATCTGAGATAAATTGGAGTGCAAATAAATGGCTTACCTCTCTTAATAGTCATTCATAGGAAAAGGAATGAGTTTTATGGTGCAGAAAATAACTTTAAAAACAGTTAAAATTGATAGTAAAATCGTGTCCTACCTGGGTAACTTTCTCTGTCACATTGTGTGTTCGATCTTTAACTTTGGGTGCAATAATGGTTTTATCTGAAGAAGGAGGGGATGTATTCTTTTTTTCAGCTTTGACATCTGAAAAATTCAGAGTGAGCTGTGGAATCTTGTTAATGGTGCTGTATTTGTTGAGGTTTGAATCCGACGTGGATCCCAGGAGGCTTGACTTGATATGATTAAAAGGCCCTAAAAAATTGGAAAGTATTTGTAAAAGCAATATCAGGAAAAATTAAGAAAGAGATGGTCTTGAATGACCTGTTAGTAATCCATGACCATTGTGACCCTGATTCAGATGTGACTAAATGCAGCTGGCTGATACCTGTTCACCATCTGCCATATGGACCGGCATGTGAGTATCCAAGGATAAGATGGTGCCCTAGGTGTGCACCCAGAGAGCAGATGACAGCTTTAGCTGTTAACTGGCTTCTTTAATTAAAGGCTGGAATAAAAGAATGAACTCTACTCCCTATTATTGGCTAAATTCTACTTTCAAAGTTTCTCAAGAAGTTCTTTTTTTATAATTTAAGAATTATTCAAGGAAGGACTTTTTAATTTAGGAATTATTCAAGGAAGGTTACAATCATGTTGGCCATGAAACTTCTGAATAGCTGACTAGCCTGCTCCAATTCGTATTACTCCCTTCTCTGTGCCATAACAAGTGACAAGCCAGTTGCATTCTTCATATGCTTCTATTACCTGTATGAGATGCTTCCCAGAGATTCTAAAAGAGTTAAGTCCAGACAGGAATTTCAGGTAACATTGAGAAGGACAAATGTCATTTGTGTGTATGGGTGTGTGTGTGTGTGTGTGTGTGTGTGTGTGTGTGTGTTGTGGACTGTATTGAAAAATTTGGCTCCTATGTGGGATTTTTAAATCTTTCTTTTCTTTTTTTCCCTTTTATTTAGATTTAAGGCTGACCACTTTTTGAGGGAAAAAAAAACATAGCAGAAGAATGCTTTGGCAAACATAACTTAAAATTGAAGTGACCGTAGTTGGGTAAATAAGACTTGTCTGGGGTTGGTAGCACCTGGTTACATCTTTTTTTTTTTTTTTTAACCATGCCATACATTAGATACCCAGATCTTATTCCTGGAAATTTGGACTCTTTGACCAACGCTAGTCACTTCTCACATTCTTTTCTTACGAAGACAATCTGGCACTCTGCCAAGACCCTGGGCCCCTTAGTTGCGGTTAAGTACACTGACCAGCTACATCTTCTTTTGAGATGAACCTATTGTCTGTTGCTTATAGAGAGTCAAGAAATGCTCCAAAGAGTTTCTTATACAATTGGTAATATTACTTATACCATTATGTAGCTCTTAAAAATTAGCATGAGGAAGACTTTTATACAAATCCTGAGCCCACGAGTGCTATACAGCCATTAACTTTCTGCCTGGAGAGTGCTTGAAACATGCAAATTGCATGAATGAACTTGCTAGTCAGCACATTTTGCCTTATGCTATTTTTATCCCCTGTTCAGAATGAAACTATCACATTTTGGAGATCAAAATGTGCTTTATGCACCAAGTGAGGTATAAACCCTTGAAAATGAAATTTATAGATTGTGTATTTTGGACCACCGCCGTCAATCAACTCAGATCAAATATAATCCAAGAAAAAAAAAAATACCCATCATTTAGTTCATATTCACCCTGGAGGAAAATCACACTATATTCGTTTATAAAAGTTTATACTGATATTTGGTTATTATAAAATATTGAAATGATTTTAAGAGATTTTTTATCTATGTAGGAAACCCTGTGTTCCTTGAGGTGCATTTCTGTTCATTCTCGGAGTTTTATCTATGATGACGGCCAAGTCTATCCATGTAAAAAATGTCACTAAGTTCTCTGAGCATTTATTTCCCAGTATGTTCTCATTTGAATATAGATTCTCACTCTCTTTTCTATTTATATGACAAGAAGAGAAATAAGAGCCCAAAGCTACCAAATTAATCTAGCTTTCAGATAGGTCTATGAGAAACCCCATTCTTTGTAAAACTCTCCTATACACATCACTAATTTACTTTTTTTTTTTTTTTTAATGTTTCTATTATCTAAATCAAGATGAAACAAAGATATTTCAAAGTTTCTGATACAATTTTTTTTCATTTTTAAAGGGGAAGAGGAGGAAATGAGGAGTCTTTTTTTTTTTTTAATTGATTGATTGATTGATTGATTGCTATGTTGGGTCTTCGTTTCTGTGCACGGGCTTTCTGTAGTTGCGGCAAGCGGGGGCCACTCTTCATCGCTGTGCGCGGGCCTCTCACTATCGTGGCCTCTCTCGTTGCGGAGCACAGGCTCCAGACGCGCAGGCTCAGTAGTTGTGGCTCACGGGCCTAGTTGCTGGGCAGCATGTGAGATCTTCCCAGACCAGGGCTCGAACCCGTGTCCCCTGCATTAGCAGGCAGATTCTCAACCACTGCGCCACCAGGGAAGCCCTACTTTTGTAACATATCCTAGATAGTGTTTTTTATCTTGTATCATTCTATGGCTACATTCCCAGCCTATATCTTAATATTTAAAATTGTAAAATATTCTAGGACTTCAGATTTCTTAGATATTGTCTTTTTCCCAACTCTAATGTCATATTTTCTCTGCTTAGGTGACTTTACTGCACACAGGGATATTTACATGAGACTATATAACACCGAGCTCAGGTATATAGTTAAATTGTATTTCAAACCCTTAAGCACACTTTTCAATCCTCTTTCTCTATTATCCTTCTATATATTGGACTTTTGCAGCAGATGGCCTACAGAGTTGTTAAAAAATTGGGTAAAAATATGGATTATCTGTGATGTTAACACAGAAAGGCAGTGTTATATGTACTTTGCTTGTCCTTGTGACCACTTCAAATAAACTCCACTGAATTGGCTGCACTGATAAGCAAGTAATCTCAACTGTAACAGTACTTCACCCTAGAGGCATCTGTGGGGGAATTTTTGTTAGTTACAGTGATGGGAGGTGTCTATTCTCTCACCATGAAAAATTGACCCGGATGTCCCAAAGGGCATTCATGTAGGTGAAAAGCCTATTTATAATGATCTGAGTCTTGAACTTGTTTCACATATTTTAATATACACTGAAACTTTCAGAGCCACAGGTGCCAGATAGAATAAAGATTTTTACTTTTTTTTGTTCATAACTTTACCAAAAGTTGTTCACCATTTTGGAAAACCAAATCACTTGGAGCTACACTACTTGTGTTATTTGAGTTGCCAATACAAAATTTCGGACTTCAGGTTACAGTCTGTGTTTGTAGCTGTCACATGCAAACATGTAAATGAAGATATCTGAGTCTTCTTAAAACAATGTTGGAACCAAATATTATTAAATTTGCAGACAATGATAGGAATCACACCTAAAATCATTAATAAAATTTCTGCTAAAATATTTTATATTATTGATCTCCTGTATATGTAAAATGATGTATGATACAACAAAAAAAAGCCTGTATTAGTGTTTAGGTAAAAAATAAACACCTGGAATGATTTAAGAACTCCCTATAGATCTGCCACAATGTCTCCATAATGTCTTTTTTATTGAAGTATAGTCAGTTTACAATATTAGATTAGTTTCAGGTATGCAACATAGTGATGCAATATTTTTATAAATTATACTCCACACTACAAAATAATGGCTCTATTTCCCTTTGCTGTACAATATATCCTTGTTGCTTATTTATTTTATAGAGTAGTTTGTATCGCTTAATCCCATACCCCTATCGTGCCCCTTCCCCCTTTCTTTCTGCCCACTGGTAACCACTAGTTTTTTTCTTTATGTCTGTGTTCTCCATAATGTCTTGATTGCCATTTCTTCTTCTAATCCATCTTCTAGTTCCCATTGCTTATGAAGGCATATGGTCTGCAAGGTCTTTTTTAAGTACTGGAGGATAAATATACATCCTGATGTTTAGTGGGATTTCTTTCTCCTGTGCAATGCATTACTATTGCATTGCATGTTATCCCATAGGGAATCATTTTGACATTACACTTAAAACCAAGGGCCAGTTCATTTTTGAGGATATCACACTGTCTCACTTTCTCCCCAGTTGATTTTGGTTTTATTCATAATTTAATTTTGATTATTTACTATTTTAAAAATTTATATATAAATAAGTCCAATCTGTCATTATTTATTCCAATAGTGGTTTTTACTTTGTTATCCCTCAGTACTCCTGCTCTATCATTTTAGCCAGTACTTATATGGACTGTTTTATCATGTCTTTAATGTTCTTAAAACCAAATTTTTTTCTTATTTCTGATTATCACATTATGCCTTGTAGTTATATTTGAACATTAACATATTGAGAGAAATATTTTATTATAAACTGCTTTCCTTTTAACTCCTCCTTTAAATTAAAGTTAAGGAATAATGTTGATCTTTTAGAAATAGGTTAAATCATCTCTGAACGTCATTTCAGGATAGTAAAACGAGTATAACAAAAAGTTGAAATGAGGGGACATTAGTCTGATAGGGCTGAGAAACCACTGGCCAATACACACCACACTAAGATTTGGCCTCAGAATATTACTTTATTGCAATCTGTGTTTTAGCTTCTCTTACTTACTAGTGGAAAACCTTTCTAAACTGTTACTCTATTCTGGTTTTTTTTTAATGTTAAATCTAGACATTTAAAGAATTCAGCAGAACTTAAAATACTGCTCAAAATAATTCATGCATGCTTAGATAAGGCATTCAAAATCTATTTCATCTTGTATAATAAAAATCATTATGCAATTTTCCACTGATTTTGAAGCAGAGGTTTACATGCAGGGGTCTGTTAGTGTCTGCAAGATAATCAGTGTCAGCTTAGGTTTCTCTGAAATCTGTCTAAATTCTAATGAAAATAATTTCCTACACTTTAATTAAGAAAGGTATTAGTAATATCCTCATTTTACCAGTTGTAAGCCCAAGGAGACACAATAGGAGGCCAAAATGGAATAAGAATCAAGGACCAGAAATTAGAATGCAGGGTTTCCTACCTCCTAGGTCTATATTCAGAAAGGCCTTGGTTGAGGACTTAAAGGTGAAAGGCAGCCTCCCTGAGTGTGATCATAAACAGATGGCATTTAAAATTCTAATGAAAGAAAGGAGGATAACCTGAAAAACAAAGTAAATGAATTTAAAGAAAATAAATGGACAGAAATAAAGGGAAATAGTAGATTCAACAGAAAGAATGTAAAGCTCAAAAGTATTTAGGAGGACTTGATATTCTTCAGAGAAACATTTGCAGAATGGATGACCAGATTAAATTTTCTAATATACTAGTAGGAGATGGAAAACAGGTGACCAAGAAGACTAAACCAACAGCTGGGTAAAGCTCTAATATATTACAAGTGTCTGAGTAAATATAAAATAAGCCAGGTTCTAGCTACAAAGAAATATACTGCATTTAAAGATCAAGCTAGAGGCTAAAGCAACATCTAGGAAGAATTTTAGATTAAAGGTATTTAAAATTTTTATAAGGTTATTTCAATTTATCATGAGTTACAAGATGCTAAAGGAGAATATATTCTCCTTAAATTTCCAGCTATATGCTGGAAATAGAGCTAAGGACATCTGATAAATTTTAAAAAATAATAATGCCATTAAAAAAAAAAAAAGATTATTGCTCTTGAGAGCCAAATGGGACAGGAGGGAAAGAAACCAAAAAGATTAAGGTTGTTTTCAAATCATCAGGTCTTTATACAATATTTCTTACAGCATGAGTTTATTTGGCTAAAGTTTAATAAAACCTAAATTGCTGAAGTGGCTTAACATTAAAGAAAATGCAAATGCAGCGTTCATTAATTGGATTTTATAAAAGATCACTGCCAATAAGCATAAGGTAACCAGTTTAACATTAAAAAATATATAAGAATTAGTCACCAAATTATTTGTAATCAATATCCATATTGTTTGTTTCCGTGCATAACATATACTTTATAGAAGAAAACTGTCACGATTGAAAATCAATTTGCAAATTCTTATAAGATCACAAATACTTGATATGGCCAATGCAGCATATGAGATACAAGTTGTATCAGATCTGTTGATTTGCTTTGTGTGTCTGATAGGTTTTGTGGCTAGAGAGGAGGTGAAAGCTATAACAAATCTTGAGGGTAGTTTTGTTTCTGACTCATATGCCAGATTCATAGACAAGTTGGAAACTGAACATATCATTGTCAGTGGGATACAAAGTTACTTGGGATAATGAAGAGGTGGATGCAATAGAAGGGTAAACTTATTTTAACGACTTACTTACTAAAAAGGGTAAGTGGGGTTAATTTTTATGGTGACTTGGAAGGCAGAATAAACAGAAAAATCACTAGGATTAAGTTTGCCTCCCACATGTTAGAGAAATTGTTTAAAAAACGATGCACACACTCACACACACATATAAATAGCATATGCAATTTATTTGAATTAACTTTTTCACTCTTTGATAATGGGTTACAATTTTGGATCTCTGAAGTCTTATTTTAAAGAGTCAGAGTGCTCAGGGAACTATTAAAGGAAAACAAAATTGATCTTAAGAAAGGAGGTAAAATGGAAATTATTCCATTTTAGCAGAAGAGCTTGAGTACCAATTTGCTGTTTTTATACTGTGATGTTACATCAAGAATAGAAGTAACCGGCTAGTATCTGTCCACTCAGGATAGATGAAGGGGAAAAAAATTACATTTCAGCAAGAAGGATTTGAGTTAGCTCTTTGTATAATAGGCAGTAAAATAGATTTTCCAAGAAAGTTAAAGAATGGGATCCTCTAGAGATAAAGATGCTTCTACCACCTGTGCAGCCAATACTCTTGCCTGAGGGGAATAAACTACGGTAGATGATCTTGAAGACCTTCCAAGCGCATTTCTAAATCATTTATTTTATTTTGTTAAAGAAATTATTTTTGTTTGAGTTAGATATTGAAAAAACTGTAGTTATGCATTTGCATACAGAGAGGTGTAGAAATTTGTTTTTTATTTTTAAAAATTTTTATTTAAATGTGGTTTAGTAACAAGGTCACAAAAATTTAAAAAGCACACTAATGCATTGTTCTATATCTAATTAGCATATTAATTGCTCTGTGAAAATCTCAAAGAGCCAGACACTTAAATATTTTTTAAATAGTTTTCAAAATCAGAGCGTGAACACATAATAAGGACATTGGAGGGCGCATTTACATTAAATTTTTATTAAATTGCACATGTTTTATCTAATTTAGGAGTTTAACTTTATAAATATTAATATGTGAAAACTTTCTACAATGGGTTAGAATTTCCTAATCCCAAATTCTGACTTTTATGATTCATTTTTATTCAAGGACTATTGCTATTAAAAAATGGAGGATTATGCCCATCGACAGACGAATGGATAGAGAAGATGTAGTATATATGTACAATGGAATATATTACTCAGCCATAAAAAGGAACAAAATTGGGTCATTTGTAGAGACGTGGATGGACCTAGAGACTGTCAAACAGAGTGAAGTAAGTCAGAAAGAGAAAAACAAATATCGTATATTAACGCATATATGTGGAATCTAGAAAAATGGTACAGATGAATTGGTTTGCAAGGCAGAAATAGAGACACAGATGTAGAGAACAAACGTATGGACACCAAGGGGGGAAAATGGCGGGGGGCAGGTGGTGGTGGTGGGATGAGTTGGGAGATTGGGATTGACATATATACACTAATATGTATAAAACAGATAACTAATAAGAACCTGCTGTATAAAAATAAATAAATAAAATTCAAAAATGAAAAAGAAAAAAATGGAGGATTGAGGAAAAAAGGGTTGGAGATTAAATGGATTAGTTTATAAGAAAAAAATAAAATTAATGTAGTTTGAATGACAACTATGTGAACTACTAGTTTGGAAGATTAGCAAGCTCAATTTTCTATTTATTGAGAAAAATTAGATTTCTCACTGCATTTAAAGATCACTGGAAAATTAATGTCTAATAATTTATTGCTAATTGTTAAATGCTAAATCCAGTCATATTTCACACAGACCAGTTGTCAAGAGCTGTCTGTATTCTGTTTCTTGAGGTTATGTTCTGAATTATATCAATTCAAATCACTACCCACAGCTGACACTAATTTGTTCCCTTTTAGAAATCTAAGTGGACAGGCCAAGGATAGAATAATCATGTATATGAAATTCCATGCTGCAATTGGAGGTCCCCTGCATAGACCCTTTTTGAAGTGCTTACAAAATAAAGTTAGGATGGGGAGAAGCTGCCACAATTTCTTTTATTTTCAAATTACCCTGCGCTGCTGACCAGAAAAGATCTTTAGCTTCTAGTTCTCTTAATTCATAATCATCACCAGCTCTGAATTAGTTAGGGAAGCACTTGAGAAATCAATATACAAAACTTCACAGTGATCGGAGTAGCAGTGACATATGGAAGAGGCCAAAACAGTGAATTCTAAGTAATGATGGTTACTGGTGGAGACGTGTCCATGCAACACACATGCACAAATGAGTCATTGTCATTGTATGCACACCGACAGCAGCATGCATAGCCTATGTTAAAGGACTAAGCTCCAAAAGTTTTCAACTGGATGAGAATAATATGATTGTTATATTTTGTGATTATTTGCATCTACTATAATAGAGTAGAAAAACTGAAGTGAATTTCCAATTTTTAGTCAAATCCAGATTTATCCAGAGGTATTGCCCAGTTAAACATTACCCTACAGTAGCTGTAGGTCATGCTAGTGATTTCAGACTTATATAGGACACAATTAAAATGATTGAAATGTAATATAGAAAAATAGAAAATGACTCTCATGCATATACAGTTTACTACTACAGTAAGCTTAAAACCATACCCCCTGCCATCCAGGAACGTGAAACTAGTTTTAAGGAAACAAAAGAGGAACAAGTGAAGTGATGCTGTCATGTAGCACTTTGCTTATTTTTTATTTATTCTTGTACTCAAAAAGGCTTTTTTCTTTTTGGCTGAAATAGGCTTATGTGCCTCTTTTATACCGGAATATATTTAGCTTAATATTTGCTTCTTTCCAAATTATTCAAATATTTAGGAAGTCTTCATTGTCAACCTAGGCTTATACTTCTTGCAGGAAAAAGGAGTTCATAGTCATTTTGGTGGTACAGCTGAGAAAGTAACAATGTCTCCAGCAAAATCAAGCCATGATGTCTCCACCAGGCACCTGGGCTCACTAAGGGCAGCATGATGTTGCATTGAACAGGGCATACAGCAGGCAAGTTAACATGCCGAGTAAAGGGGCAATCTAAGCATCAGATGATGAAGTTTGAGTTCATACATTACCTTTAACATTGCGACCATTGTCTGTTTTGAGCACATAAGGAAAAAAAGAGAGAAATACAAAAAGAAGACTAAAATTATGTTATATGCACTGAATAACCTCCGTAACAACAATCAGAGAAAACAGGATGTAATGATTGAAAATTTATCTTTGAAATTAACATTTTGTACTATTCAACCAAGTAAGATGCATATGCTAAAAATATCTGCCATCATAAGCATCTGTGTTCAAATATGTAAAACGTTTATCTCACTTAATTTAAATGGATTCCAGGATCCAGATTTTATAATTATGACTGTTTGGAGAAAGCCATACCCACATGCCTGCAATTGTGACAAAAACTTTCAAACTTGTCAGAAGTCAATTTTAGTGTTACTTCAACCATCACTTACAAAGAAAAACTACACAGCATTTTGCATGTTAAGTAACGTTTTTCATAGTTAACCTAGTATGTTAATAGAAAAATGCTTCTAAGACAATGGTTTACTTTAATAAACCAACTTGTATTATTAATCACAATTTTATGAACCATTCTTCCCACAAGTGTTCTTCAATGTACATTTTGAAAATACCAAATAGTACTCAAAAAGCCATTCTTAGGCAAAAATAATTATAAGAAATCAGTGAAAGATTTGACTATTTAAAGGTAATGTGAGCTTTAAAAATTTATGTTGTCCACAATGCACTCAGTGTTAATACCTAGAAAATTTAGGAAAGTTGTTTATATTATAATCGGTTTGTTGTCAAATCTCAGAATGGAGTGTTTTCAGATTTATTTTGAGATTAGCATTCTGACTCTTTGTTGCATATATGCTACTAACAAAATATTCATTACTAGTTTTGAAACAAACAAGCTTAATGTAAACGAAGTCATGTTAAAATCATTCAAATATATCCAAAATTTGAAAAATCTGTTTCACATTTGTTGACATTTATGCTAATGCTGTTCATATTTAAAATCTTGGGATATATAATAATTGTTTCAAATATTACAATTGAAGCAATTTCAATAATGCAGTATATTGAATTGCTAGCATAGACACTACCTCACATAGAGATGCACAAATAAAATTGTGACCTTACATGTCAATGCTCTGCTCTTTTTGAGGGACCATAACAAACAAATAGGGCTAATGGGAGAGACCTCGATTACATAGAATTAATTATCTCCATCAGAAGCTAGGCCAACAATCATTAGTAAAGTAATAACTGCTTGCAAGCAAGTAATTAAATATTATAATTCTATTCATCAACCTGGAAATTACATGTAAAGAGTTGCAATCTCCAAAAAACCAACTGCCCCAAAGTTATATTATATAGTTAATGCTGCTTTGACATTCTGAGGCAGAGCATGTGGCCTGCGTGCTGGTGCTAGCTGAGATCTGCTTGTTATTCCTCCATGACACTATTAACTGCAGAAATTAGAGTAAGCACTAAGAGTCTTATAGCAGTTTGACAGAGTAATGTTACGTCTGTTCAATTTAATAATACAACAATTGGGGTTTATATTTTATATGTCTATTTTTTAAAATTTCATTTTCTTGTAGTGCATTTTTACTGTATTTACAAATATATTGGTATGTGATGGATAAGAAAATAAAAATCTGGTCCTTCACCACAAATGATTTGAGAACTATGGTTCTAAGGTATTTGATAATATAGATTAAATGAAAAGATAATGTAAAATATTATGCACTGATATATTTGCAAATTATTTAAAGTTCTATAAAGATAGCCTATGTAGGAGGGAATTTTTCTTCTTGAGTGAAGAGACAACAATCTGAATTCAAAATCTGGTGCATGTGGGATTTAACCTATTAAAGAGCTACATGAATTCATAAAATTAAAATCAGGTTTAAAAGTTTTCCATCTTCCCTTATCAGTGGCTCAGTTTCTAAAGTATATTAATTTATAAAGCTTTAGGAAGGATAGGTTCGCCTATGCTAATTAATGATTTTGTAGCTAAAACTGAAGTACAAAATACCCTCTGAATTTATCTGTTGGTAGTCAGACATTGACATTAGCATCTGCAAGCAAGTGATACAGCTTTTTGAAAATAACATAGCTTGAAAATTGAGGATGATCTCAACACTGTGTCCCTGAATAGAACCTGTACTGAGAAACCCAAAATATTAACACATCCTCTCCCATAATTGTATCAGTAACTGTGTGCTAAATGGAGACCATATAAAATTGAAAACAATAAAGTTAAATCATGAAATCTGATCTAACCCACTCAGCACCACTGTCAAAACACAGGCTAGAAGTCTGTACCATGCACTGAATATGTATCATTTAATATTGTTTCTGAATGTTATTACACTGTAACTCAGGTTCTAGGCAATAAGGCCAATCTCTGAAAAGTCAGTATGCTTCCTAAAGATGACTACACAGATTGGACTAACAAACAAAAATATATGCTGGTCATTTGAATGATCATATTGGATTTACTGTTGTTCAGCCATAGGATCCATTGCTCAAAGATCAAATTTCAGAGATTTCATTTAGTCAGGAGAGAGTGAGCATGCTGTGACTAGATGCTGTAGAGCCTTACACGAGGATCCAGTTTGGAAATTGTCCTTGATTTTATTTTCCTTTTCCCTTTGACTTTCTTTGGACTAGAGATTAAAGTGGATGTGCTAATTGCTCTTGTACCACATCAAATCTATCTCACAGAAAACTGTTCTTTTTGTTTCTTTGACATTGATTTGTCTCTCTTTGAAGTTTTTCCTGCCAACTCATTTTCTTTCACCTCTTCTGCCTTCTCTACTTCACTGCACCCTTTAAATAAAGATCCCCACATGATTCAATCCTAAAACTGGTTTACATTTCAGAGTACTACGGAACAGATAACTCATTATTTCCTGATGGTGTAGTTCTGGAACATAATTCATGAGCACGATCCTCTCAATGTCACACCAATGCTTACTGAGTTCCTTCCATGAAATAGGCAACTGTGCTGGAGACCAAGGCCGTGGAGCCAACAATGCCAGAACTCCTGTGCTAGAGAAGCTCTCAGCGACATCACTATTTGTTTGTATATCTAATAGGAACGCAAGACATATAATGTGGAATAAATGTAGAATGTAAGAAATGCTATAATATATGTAAACACTGCCTTGCACACTCAGGTGTGAAACCATTTAATTCTTCTGGTCTGGAAAGGAGAAACGGGTCCTTATGGCTATGAGTAGTAGTGTGAGGAGGGACAAAGTGAGCAAGAGTATTCCCAGCAGAACAAAGAAATGAAGCATGAAAATGCATGATATATTTTTGGGAAAGGCAATTATTTTTGAGCAGGTTTAGAATTGAGTATATAGTAGGGGAGGAAATCTTGCAGGGGCTAGAAATGAGGCTTGAAAATTAACTGTGGAGAGCTGGAAAAGTGTCTAGTACCCTACACTAAGGAGCCCCGTGATCAGATATATGTTTTAAAAAGAAAACTAGTGGCAGCATGGATGATGATGGGCTCTCAAAGGAATAAATACCACAGAAAGGACAGTGGGCCTCTCAAGAACCCAAATCTGTAGAAAAGTGAGACTAATGTATCCATGCAATGGGTACCCTGAATCTGGACCTCCCCAGAGAAGATTCAGTGACTCAACAGACCCTTGCAGCAGAGTCTCATGGAGCAGGAGCGAAGGGAGAAAAGCATTGCATGGATGGATTGTGGATTCTGGAGACCAGTCCTGGGTTTGAAGGCCAGCTCTGACATTCTATAACCTTGGACCAATTATCTATTTAACATATCTAAGCCTTAGTTTCCTCATCTATAAAATGGGCTTAATAATAGATCCTAACTCATAGGGTTGTTGTTATGAGAATTATATGAGAATCAATGTGTGTCAAGCACTTACATTGCCTCACGCATGTAAATATCCAACAAATGTTATCCATCATCATGTTAATGATGGATTGCTTTTAGCATTGCCTTTTAAGCATCCCTACTTTCACTACTGGCTAATACATGAATGTGACCTTGAAGAGGGCAGAGAGAAATAAATGAATTTTGACTTTGCACGTCAAGTTATTTTTGATTGAGCCCCTTCCCCCTACCTATCCTTTCCCTGCTCCCAATTAGTGTATAGCTTTCTGATCACTCAGTATATCACGTTTCATACACCTCTTCCTTTAGAGAGAGTTGGTCAATAAAATAGTCCTGTGACAGCACACTACTCTTTTTGCCCAGGTCTTGACTATTTACTAAATGCAGCACAATTAATTATGCTTGAGATGATAGCGTCATCACCTAAACAGGTCTTATATTAAGCATTAGTTAAATAACACTCCATAAAGTAAGCAGATAATAGTTATCATTCTATCTCAGAAAGGGATGAAGAAGCCAGAAGAAACCAAATTATTCACTAGGGCTCAAAGAGGAAATCAGTAACAACTCTGAATGTACAACTCATATTTTTAATAGACTCTACTCACATTTCTTCTCCAAAGGTATAAGGATTAATGTTAAAATTAAACACAATAAGAAATACCTTTCTTTACCCCGTAACATATGTTTCCATATTTTAAAAATACAAACATACCTTCACTGGCATGTCGGTCTCTAAATATGTTCTTGGGGTGGACACTGAATCCTTCTATATCCTGAACGGAAGAAGCCCTCCGTATACTACAAATGCTTTCCTTTGATCTGGAATGAGTCAGCTGGGAGCTTGACTGCAGCATGTCAGGATAGAGTCGGTCCCATTGCCTTTTGGGAGAGGAATGGTCAAGAGGTCCGGATATATTCACCAAGGGGGAACATTTGCTGGGCTGTATCAAGGCTTTTGTATCATCTGCTTCCGAGGGGCTGCAGCTTTCTTTTGTAGGAGACTTAAAGTGCTTCATGGCTACAGAATCATCGCTGTGCTTAGATGAATCGATCACTACCACATCGGGATCTTCTTGTGGTAAAGACTGCTTTCTGTAAGTGAGAACTCTCAGACCAGGGAACTTGAACCCGAAAAGTTTCCCTACAAATACAGACAGGAAAGAACAAGACAAAGGATATATTGCTTAAAACAAACAAACGAACCTTGTTGACTCATACTTAAATACTGTGTAAAAAGTTATTAATTAATACTTAAGTCATTTTACAGTCGGAATGAGGTATATTGTAGAAAACTTCTCTGGGACCAATATGAATTATCATATAAGTTGTAAGAAAATAGTGAAATAATTTTACCATGTTTCTGATGGTTAGATATACTCCAGCTAAATAAAAGCATTATTAGGATGACGCAAAGTTTTTTTTTTAATAAACTGAAAAAAAAATTCACTATGCATCCATTTTTTTTTAAAGGGAAACTGAAGGTTGGAGCACAGTTTAGAAAGGAAAGAAAGGAATGGATACTTTGTATAAAAGGGCTGGATACAGGAAAGATTATATTACATCATATTATATTATATTATGTCGGGGTGGAGGTAGAGGGGGATGTAACTGTATTGAAAGTGGAGGAAAGGGAATGAGGGGGCGTTAGGCGTTGGCCTGACATACCTAGAAGGTTTGTATTGGATAATATTGCTAGTCAAGTGTGGATGGGAAAAGTGGGGTCAATTACATATGTCCTCATTCTGTTTGGGATTCTTGAAAAGCTTTTGGTTTCAGAGAGAGATGTACACATAAGAATTTCTTTTTCCTGATTTCTTTTTTGTTCCAGTGTCTAAGAATATGGCATGGAATGTTAAACATATCTCAGAGAGGTTGATGCTTAAAAGTGCAACTAAATATAAACATTAAAAGGTAGATATTAAAAATGAAAATATTAGCTAATAAACTTACTGGTAGTAAAAAATGCAAATTAAGACAAGATAATATCATTTTCCACTCTTCAGTTTAGCAGTAAATGAAAAAAAGAAACATAACATCTGGTGCTGGCAAAGAAAGCTGACGAGCATTCTGACTGGTAGAATTTTTTGCTGGTAGAATTGCGTTGCGAATCGTTACAAATTCTTTGGAAAGTCATCCTACAATATCTATTAAAGTGAAAAAATACACTTTTCACTTGACTCAGCAATCTCATCTGTAGGATATTACTGTACAAAGGCACAAAAACTAGATATAATCTTAATATCCACTAGAAGGAGAATAGTTGAATAAATGTGGCATTTTTATACTTTGGAATCTTATGATGTTCTTTAAAAAACAGTAATATGTATATGTTTTGATTAGAAAGTTATTCAAATACAGTTTTATGTGAAAAGGCAAGTTTCAGCTTAGTGTGCTTATGGTGATATTATTTCATTAAAAAAAATAAAACCTTATATTTGCCCATATAAGTTGCATGGCAGTAGAGAAAGATGTGGAAGAACACACTCTACGGTTTTTTTTGTTTGTTTGTTTTAATAAAATTTTATTTATTTATTTTATTTTTGGCTGTGTTGGGTCTTCATTGCTGTGCGCGGGCTTTCTCTAGTTGCGGTGAGTGGGGGCTACTCTTCGTTGTGGTGTGCAGGCTTCTCATTGCGGTGGCTTCCCTTGTTGCGGAGCACGGGCTCTAGGCGCACAGGCTTCAGTAGTTGTGGCTCACGGGCTCAGTAGTTGTGGCACGCGGGCTCTAGAGCGCAGGCTCAGTAGTTGTGGCGCACGGGCTTAGTTGCTCCGCGGCATGTGGGATCTTCCTGGACCAGGGCTCGAACCCGTGCCCCCTGCATTGGCAGGCGGATTCTTAACCACTGCGCCACCAGGGAAGCCCTACTCCACAGTTTTAATGCTGACTAGCTCAGCATAATGTATTGCATTCCTCTTTATATATCTTTATTGTTTGTTTCATCGAGCATGCATTCTTTTATAAATTAAAAAAAAAAAAGGTAAAACTTCTACCCCTAGAAGAAATGAAAAGATAAGAGAAAGCATTCAAAAAATACCGCATAATTCACAGCTATTCTAAGTATTGTCTACAAGAAAATGCCGATTCTAATTTTTGTTTCTGTTCCACAGTAGCCTAGGTCCACATCGCCCCATGGCTTTACAATCACATGTTGCCCTTCAAGTCAGTCAGCTGGTGTATCTGGGCTACAATATTATCTACCTCCTTATATTCTTTAAATGTCATGGGCACCATTATCTTTAATATATTTACTATGAACTTTTTCTCAATGCGTTGAGGATTGTTTCAAAACATGGAAGAACACTCTCAAAACTTATGAAATTTTCTGCATTATATTTGAGTATACTCTTCCAGCAGATGGTCTTATCTACACACATATTTTCAATTCCATCTTTAGCCCAAAGACTCATAAATCTATAACTCAAGCCTAGACTTATTCTCTTAGCTCCAAACCTGCATTTTTAATGGCTTCATCAACATCTTCTCTTAGAAGTCTTAAAGACACCTCAAAATCCTGTAGCAAATCCGATCTCATAATCTATCCCTCAAAGCCCAGCCCTTTTTTTCAGTGAATGGCATCACAGTACATCTAGTTGTATAAGCCTGAGACTTGCTGGCTATTCTAGTAGTTACTCTTCTCTCTCACCTCCATCCCCTGAATCCAATTAACCCACTAATTGTGTTCATTTCACCTCCTGAATATCTTTTTAGTGTTTTCACTTCTCTTATCTCCACTGCTCTCACTTTGTGGAGATAAGAAATCAGGGTTCACCTGATTTCTTGCGATAAGATGCTAATCATTTTCCACATTTGCATCATATTGTCTGTCCTTTAAAAAATACTAACTTCTGATCATGTCAGCTATTATTTAACCTTTCACTACTCCCAGTAACTTCCTGCTTTGGGCATGAAGATAACACTAGCCCCACTATCTGCAGCTTAATTTTTCCTCCTTGCTCTCTAGAATCCAGCCATATGAACTTTTTAATTCCTCCAGAGGCCTGTGCTTCTTACAGATTCAGGGCTTCCTTGTGTTTGATAATTTTTACTCTTCCTACTTAGTACATCCTTTAGGGTTTTTTGTTTTGTTTTGTTTTACGGAAATCTGTTGCATTTCCTTTTTTAAAAATTTTTATTTTATATTGGAGTATAGTAGATTAATAACGTTGTGTTAGTTTCAGGTGTACAGCAGAGTGATTCAGTTATACATACTCTACAATAACATCCTTTAGGTTTTAGCTCCAAAGTCATTTCCCATGGGAAGCTTTTCCTTCCTTCTGAACTAGATTAGCATTCCTTTCGTAATTTTCGTAACAGCTCATAGTTATACACTTGTTGATTTTCTGGTTAACATTTCTCTCCGCTAGTGGACTGTAGGAAGAGCCCCTATTTTGCTCACCAAATCCCAGTTCTAACAGAATGTCTGAGCACTGTCAATGAATTTCCACTAGCAGATTCTAAACTGATAATGTCCTTCAATTTGGACTGTGGAAAAACTAAAATATTTAATTGCTCTGCCCAACTTAACTAAAGAATCTTAGTCTCCTGGAATTGTGTTTACTCATATTTACCAAAAATGATTAATTGAGTAGAACCCAGTAGCTGATGGAAATTGTAAACTTTATACCATGCCTTATATACCTGATACAACACTTACTGTTAATTTTCACCTTTTTTCCAAGGTTATTAATTGTTACCATTCTGATTCTAGAGCATACACAAAAGTGTTTTCAAACTCCTCATCATCTAGTGAATTTTATGTAAAATACCTATTACAGAAAATTTTAGAATTAAGCAGGTTAAGTCCTTACTATAAGCTTTCATTTGTGTGCTAGTAGGTAACAGTGGTAAATATAACTGAAATAGAATTTATCGTTCTGATAAAAGACAGGACACAGTGCACAAACTCCAAGTACGTTCAACATTAAACTCTGGATAAATTAGTAGATGAGAGTAACCACTGCGTGCATATACAATTAAATAATGGTGCATCACAGTATCTATTTTGCAAGCATTCTTACATAATTCTACTAACAACTTTTATATGCTCAAGTAAATTGCCGAGTTAAAAATCAGTGAACTGCATCAAAGTCATTTGATTAGTTTTTAATGCACTAGGAATTGAGTTATAAAGCAGTTTACAAATCAATTCTGCAAGCTTATTACAATTCACTGAGGTCAATGCCTGCTCTTATTCATTTTTCATCAGTTACATTACCCTCCTCCTTAAAAGAATTCACTGCCTTTCTTAAATTAATGACTACACAAGGCATTTAGTTTGCTCCTACAGTTTAGTCATATCCAAGGTGGTACAGATGGTCTTTTCTGCATCACTAGGTTAATATGACCATGTTATATTGCATTACAGATTTAGTTGTCTAACCGCAGTTCATCCGGAAAGAATACACATTGAGAATTTTGCTCAATGTTAGCACTTTCAGGCATGAAATATAAAACTTAGATGAGTATAATCCTGTTATGATTCTTAACATTAAAAAGCACCCTTGTAAGTTGTCTCCATATTTTAGTATATTTGCTTTCTAAATTGATAACTAAAATAGATACTCTTTAGCCTATTAGCTACTAAAATGTTCAATAAATCTGAAATAATAACAACAGAATCAGGGGTGTTTTGCACATTTTTTAACACATTCCCCAAAATAATTATAAGTATTGATAAACTACTTACATGAACACAGTTTTGTTTAAATGCACCATTTTTCACTTGAGAGAGATCGTTTCTAACATACATGAACTTACAATTAACTACCACTACAATGTCTTTCTCAGGACATGTCACTTCTGTGAAGCTGCTGAAAATAAATTTGGAAGCTGCATCTTCATACACGCTGTGTTACATTTAACTAAGAGCTTTTTACATCTCAACCAAGAAGGCACACAGATATTCCCAGTGTCTTTCTCTTTGGAAAGCCTGTAATTATGACTTCAATCTATATATGAATAAATGTTAAATACTTGGCCCAAGGTCAAATAGGAAATCAAGGTAAAATCAAAAGAAAATAGCAGTTTCCTTGATTTAATTTCAGTTTTACCCAAAACTTGGTGTTTTCTTGGTCCTTAAATATCCACAAGAGAATCTAATGAGAATCATAACTCTCTCCTCTAAATAATGCAGATAAATGCATACACACTTTTTTTTTATGATCTCAGAGGTCAAATAACAAAATCCTTCTCCTCCAACCAAAACCCCTCCATTAACCTCCCCTAGGATTCCCTAGGATTAGTTGACTCTTAATATTCCTTCCAGTTTTGAGTTTCTTTGCATGTATATTTATACTAACCACAGTTCACACAAAATTATAATGATCACAACTACATTTCTACCCCTATGTCCTGTGGGAATGGGACTTTAGAAAATGGTTTTACCAACTTTTCTAAACTGAGAAAACCTCATCAATCTGAATTATTTCTCTGTCTCTCTGTCTCTGTCTGTCTCTCTCTCTCCCTCTCTCTTTCTCTCCTCTGGGGGCTGATTCTTTTCTACTAGAGTTTGGAAGAAAACTATTATGCTAATTTTGACATGAAACAATTTTCTAACTTAAGAATATACCTAGGGATATTAGAAACAGTAATATTTCTTGCAGAAAACCAACTATGTCTGAAAAGTTCTCCATATATTCCCAATCACTTAATTTCCTCACAATTACAAATTCCCAATCATTCCCTTGGTTTAATTTCTCATCATTTCTGCAAACTCTTAGAACTTTGACTACTTAATAATTTCACGACTAAAATCCAGTTAAATATAAATTAGAAGCATCTTACTCCTGCTTGGTTCTGCTTAGTTGAATTATAAACTGAAAAGCAGAGAAAAATTTTAGTTCCAGCAGTCATGCAAATCAGAGAATATAGTGGGGTAAGGAGAGGACGTATGTGCGTGTATATGGGGGGAAAGTTGTGAAGGCTACGAGCGGAGATATTTCCCCTCACAAAGGATTAGGGGTGCTGGGAGGTATCTTGATTGAATCCCTGAAAGAAGACTGTGCAAAAGGGTTTTGGGGAAGCGTTTTCAGGAGGTATGCCTATAAGGAAAAGAGGAAGGCAGGATTGGTAAGAGGAAGTAAAACTGATACAAAAATGTAGCTAAAGCTTCAGTCAGTCCTCCTGGGGGCTGTGGAGCTGGGGTAGCCCTTCAGAGTTATGCCAAAATGAAGTTAGCGTATCTGGTTTTTATCTCCCTGTTGCAGCCAGTCACTGGCTACAGCTACCCCATGGGAAGGGTCATGACCTTGGGTAATGCAGTTCCTCGCTTTTGACTACAGCTTCCAATGAGGGGTGGAGCTGTGTCCTGCAGTGGCCAGTATTTCCAGCAGCTGTCCCCGCCCTGAGGAAGGTGTCTGAGGCACAGTGCCTATAGTACAGATGGGGAAGGATAGCCAGTTCGGGGTCTGAAAAAAAAATTATGATCTGACTAAGTCTACTATCAGCTACTATCAGGCAAAATAAGAATTCATGAATCAATATCAATGTACCTTTCTATAATCAGGGTATTCACAAGTCTGACATTTAAATTGGAAGCCTTAAAATCACTGTGGGACTTTTCTCCAACCAAATAGCTCTGGATGTGCAGAGAAATATAAATTTAATCTCTGAGTCAGAGAGAGCAGCAGATCAAATTTGATGGGAGAAACAGGGAAGGTAATTGACATATCTGACTTTTCTTTTTAGGAAGAAATTTCCACAGAGGCATCCAGCAAGGAGATGTCTTTCTTACTAATGTGTTAGGAGTATATGAGGATGTCCACGGGCTGCTAGAGCAACCCGTAATATTGTCAAAGAAGGCAGTAGTTAGCTGTTAGACTGGGGAAAAAAAATAATTCAGTGTGAAGTCAGTACTGACCTGGCTAACCTGATTAGTGGGTGACACATGGGGCATTGCGGCCAGTGCGGTCCTGGTGTTAGTGACAACAAAAGGTCACCAGGGAGTCCATTGACCTGGAAAACCTGCAGCTAAATTTGGGACCCTTTAAAGGAGCAGATGTGGTCAGTAAGGCCTTGAAAGACTAAGACTCCTTGGACATTTCCTAGGGCGAGAGATACCAGAGAAAAAGCAACATCTTACAATAAGGCAGTAAGTATAAGACCAAATAGGAATCTTGAAGCAATGTGAGTCCTGACCCAGTAGCACAGGACACGTGTGTGGAGATCAGGAGAAGTTACTGCTGTAGCAGGAGTGAGAGTAATCATAGGAGCTGTAGCAGCAGCAGAGAACTTCTGGAACAAGTTCACAAATGTTGATGATGTCTGAGAGACACTGCTTCCAACCTAGCTGGGTCATCATGAGAGCAAAGAAGCAGAAAACACAGGTTTAGAATAAGGGAGATAAGGCAGAAAACAGGACAGGCTGGTGGACTGCTTTTAGCCACCCAAGGTTAAAATCCGTCCACGAGGAGGCATTGGAAATTAAAGCAAACACATCAGTATTATATATACCTAATTAGTTTCCATTTCTATGTGATAATGGCTTAATAAATCAATGTATGATCTACCATACTGCTATTTTGCTTCTGTTTCATAGAATTCTTTCTTTTCCAAATGCCAAGTTAAAGAGTCCACTCATGTTGTGTGAAAGTAGTAACATCTTTACCTAGATTGACCCAAGATGACCATGTAGTTATTACATTGACAGGGACTCTTTTGATGGAGTGTTCCAAACACAAATGGTACAGGCGCCAGTTACCCACATGCTGTATGAATAGGGACTGTCCCTGATTTGGGTGTTGCTAGGTAACAAATTCTTCCAAATGGTATGCACACGGGGTCTCTGATGTGGACATGCTGATTTAGGCCATCATTAACATTCATTGCTAACGAAAGGATAAAGCATATTTTTTCAACTATGAGTAATTTTCTTGATCTTAGAAATACGTATTTTGCCCAAATCCTAGGGAGGAAACATGGTATAAAGTTGATTGCAACTTATGACTGAACTTTTCTCAGATTTCTTTCAGCAACCATATCATGGTTCCTTTTTCTACAGCAAATTTAATCTTTAAAAAGAGGAAACTTGCAAACACATGATAATAGGAAACATTAGTTATGTTGTAAAGCCTTTAATTAAATTCATCTGAATAATAGATTGTTTCTATAGTAATGCTTGCTGAGTGGGAAACTCTGTATTACTACTGCAGCTCTTCATCTTTAAAGAATGACTTTCAGCTCCAATGGAGAATAGCAAAAACATTTGTGAATGCCCTTTCATAAACCAGCTATACAGAAAATTTCTTTGTTCCTTAGCTTGAGGTCTGAACACTGAAATACAAATTAGAGGGAGTAAGGTAGCTATTCAGGCAAATATATTCTTTATGTGTCAATTATTCAAAATATTGAGTCCAAAGCATATGAATGCATTCTTAGTGGCTTAAATTAGCTAGATAATTGCCTAAATTACCAACTGTATTTTTGTGTATAGACTTTGCTTCAGTTGAAGCATTTAGAGTAATTCAAACTTTTATTTTAGTAAGCATAAAGGTAAAAATTCTCTTTTGATTTGGAGAGTATAATTTTAATCATTTCAAAGATAATGGAATCTCCTTTATAATACCTTAATGAAATGAAATGAAAAAGTACACTTTTGAAAATAACTGTGAGAATAAGATGCTATAGAAATTTAACTTTATTTTACTATATTTTTACTTTTAGCTTCACTTAAAATTTATCTTTATGGTTTTATCTAACCATTAAGTAACTTAGACTAGTAGTTCTCAAACTCCAATGTATATCAGAATGACCTGAAGGGTTTGTCAAAACACAGGTTGCTGAATTTCTGTGTTTCTGAATCAGTTGTTCTGGTGTAAGGCCCAAGAACTTGCACTTCAAACATGCTACAAGATGATGCTGATGGTCTTTTACTCTTGGAGAATCACTGACTAATATGCATTCAGTATGGAAAAAACCCTTAATTACTCAATATAAAAATAACACTCATAAATTTATACATTCTACAAGTCTGTATTGGGTACTCACTATTTGCCAAATGTCGGGGATATGGAAGAAAACACAACAGCCCTCCTATGAACTGGAGCTTAAGTGTTCCTGGCTACTTTAAAAAAGGTAGGCTTCCTTAGTTTTCCACAGCTCTCACCTCTCTTGCTCTCTATATTTATTCCTGGCCTTCTTTAGTCATTTATGTTTCTTGTCTACTAGGCAAACGGATGTGCCAGTGTGGTAGTAGAGACAGGTATGAGGTATCATCATGTCACAGGGGCAAGAACAGGAAAATCTATCTGGGTGAATTAGGAACTCTCCACAGGTAAAGGGTCCTTTGGAGAAGATATGCTAGAGAAACGAAGGCAGTCTAGTAGAGAGGACACTATGTTATACAAACAAGGTGGTATAAAATGTATGTGGCTCCAAAAAACCACCACTGAAATATGGGATATGACGGCGATGGCTTGGGGGGCGTGCTGTGATGGGAGAAGAGGCTAAGGAGGCATCTGAGGCCATAAAATGTGTCTTTTGCTTAATGCACAGGGTTTTGGAGTTTTATAATTTTAGGCAATAGAGAACCATGATAAAGAATATAAACAGTGGAGTATTATGATCTGATGTACAGTAGTGGGACATGTGATCCTGAGGAAAAGAAGCTGAAGGCAGAGATACCAATTTTGAGATCACTGCGTCAGATGTGTTGAGGGCCTGAGTAGGTAATCACAGTGGGCTGTATGAGAGAGATATTCAGGAGGTGTGCCTGAGAGAATTTGATCACTCTTCGGTTGGGAGAAGAGAGGCTTAGAGAGAAGGAGAAGTTTAGCATGATGCCCAGGTTTCTGGCTTGGGTGGCTGGGATGATGACACCATTCACAATGTATGAAGAGCAAGAGTTTTTTTGTTTTTTTGTTTTTTGTTTTTTTTTTTAAATGAATTTATTCATTTTATTTATTTATTTTTGGCTGCGTTGGGTCTTTGTTGCTGTGCACAGGCTTTCTCTAGTTGTGGCGAGCGGGGGCTACTCTCCCTTGCATGGGCTTCTCATTGCCATGGCTTCTTTTGTTGCATAGGCTCTAGGCGTGCAGGCTTCAGTAGTTGTGGCACACAGGCTCACTAGTTGTGGCACACAGGCTTAGTTGCTCCGTGGCATGTGGGATCTTCCCGGACCAGGGCTCGAACCCGTGTCTCCTACATTGGCAGGCGGATTCTTAACCACTGCGCCACCAGGGAAACCCGAGCAAGAGTTTTTGACGGAATAGAGTAGATGGTAATTGGGATGGAAAGGCAAGTCTTCTTAGCTTGAAAATGCTAAATTTCCAGAAATGTTAAAATCTTCCAAAAAAAGATGTCCAGTGGGCAGTTGGATATATGAAGTTATAAGTAATTGGAAAAGTCTAGAGACAGGTGTGGTCTGGAGATACTGATTTGAAAGGGAGCCTTTATCCTGTGGGTCACAGATAAGTTTGCCCAAGCAGCGTGTACAGAGAAGATGACTAAGAAGAGAAGAATACTAAGAGCAGCTTCTGGGGGATAAACAAACAGTGTTTAGGAGTTTCTTGTTTAAGAGGAACAAGAAAATGGTACTAAAATAGCTGCCACAGAGATCAAAAGAAGCAAAGGAGTGTGGTGTCATGGAACATAAAAGACCCGAGAGAAGGGAACTGAATTTAGCACAGTACCTTCAACCTAGACGATAACATTGAGAGCACAACATAGAAAGCTCATTACAGTGGGCAGAGGAAGAAAGGAAATAAGGGAGACGATGAGTAGGTGTGGAAACTCCAAATGCCTGGAAGAAGAGTCAGGGGACAAAAGTGAAGAACGCCAAGTATGAACAGCAATAAGGAGAGTTGAGGACTGTGGCAAACTGGGGAGTACATACCGTCTAAAGGTGCAGTCAGTATTCTCTTCCAGCTTACTGCAAATGTGTGGCCACATACTCATCTTTTTCCACAATAAGCTAGATTTTTTTTTTTTTTTTTTTTGGCTGTGCCGTGCAACTGCAGGATCTTAGTTCCCCAACCCGGGATTGAACCCGGGCTCACGGCAGTGAAAATGCGGAGTCCTAACCACTGGATGGCCAGGGAATTCCCCAGAGATCGTAATTTTAGGTGTAATCTTCCAATGTTTAAATGTTGGCAACACATTTAACTAATTGAAACTTTGAGAAAATATTATTTGATGTAAACAGAATGTATCTATTGAAGTATAGGCTATTCTCAGCAGCATGAGCGTGAGCAAAAGGGAAAGAGCCAGTAGAAAACATAGCTGAGAGAGGGGCATTGGTAAGGACAGATTTGGAAGGACTGGCAGAGGGAGTGGGTTTCAAGTGGAGATGTGGACCCCAGTTAAGATTTGCCTCCAGGGGTTGAGATATATTTGTTGAGGGTAGGCTGATTAAGGGACTTCTTGCCCAAGCCCTCCCCTTGCTCTGAGGTGTGGAAGGGGAGGTGATTTGTCTGACAAAGGAGGTGGATTTGACATGAGAGTCATGAAAAGCCTGGTGAAGTTTTGAAATACTTGCTAAGGGAAAGAGATGAAAAGTACCTAAAAAATTAGGATCTCATGTATAATTTTGACTTGTAGCATAATCATTTATAAATTAATAAATGATAAAATTCAGTATTTTTCTGTGACTAAAAAGACTTAACTTGGGCCTGTTTTCTTGTTGGGATATGTTTCAAGTTTAGTAAAATGAGAAAACCTCATGGATTTTTTTGACCGTGATGGAAACAGTAAATTAAGTAGACTTAAATAAAAATCTATTTTAAATTGATAAGAGGAGTGAATGTTATTAGTTAAAATTTACTTGGGGATATGAGCTTAAGGTCAACATTTATAGTGGCTCAACTGACTCTTTGGTTTTCAGACATGATAAGAACATAGAATGCATTAATTTTCTGTTGGGTTGTATATTGTTAAATCAGGAATTTTTTGTTTAATTTAGGTCCCCCCCAATCCCCTTAAAGAAATTTTTAACAAATAAAAATGTGTATGTGTGTCTGTGTGAACCAGACTGGCGATCCTAGATTTCTGCTATAAAATAGAAGAAATATAAGACTTAAATATACTTGTAAGTAATGTAAAATAAAACTTTTAAATATTTTATTTAAAATAATGAAAACAAAAGTCTCACACTTGACAATTAACTTTGAAATTAATAGTGTAAGCAAGGACACATAATTTGGTTATCTTTCATGTTGTGCAAATATTTCATAGAAATAAATATTAGAGCAGAAAAAAAGAGAACACATCTTCCCATTGCCCTTAGTTCCTTTAGATGTGGCCCCCTTTTAGTTGGTAGTAAAAGTAGAATTTTCTCTTCTACTCAGTATCATTTCCACTTTTCAGATTGCAGAGTTTAAACCATCAGTGAGAAAACGTTTAATTATATCTTTTATTTGGTATTTATATTTATTATGTAGTAATTAATCAACTCAATTGTGCAGTATATATTAATTTGATCGACCTATCAGAATAATACTCTCTCCCGTACTTGCTTCATTCCAGGGCACTTAAGACATCTATTTGTGGCTGGTCCTATATCTTCGACAGAGATTAAGTTTGTGAAAAATGAGTTCTTCCCAGAGAAAGCTGCTCACTTTTGCTGTGCTGTGTTCCTGACCCAGAAACTAGATATTTGTACTGAGAATTGATCCACCTTTTTATTCAATACAAGCCTCTAGGTTTCCAGAATTTACTCAGCCAATTGATCATAGTGCCTTTTCATGATGCATCTTTTCTATTGTGTACTTAGCTCCTTTTCTATTACTTAATATTCTCAATTTAATACTTCATTTCTTTTTCATGTAAGTTTCTTATAGCTCCTTCACATTTTTTCCCTTATTTTGTCTACATTTCAGGAGAGGCAGTTGAATTTATAGAAACCCACATCATCTCAAACAAACAGTAGCCTCTCCCCATTACTTTCACTTAAGTTCCAACACAAGGGCATGCCTAGCCCCCCAGACACACACACACTTACACACTCCTTATTTAGATAAGAAATTAAGCTTTTTGAAAGTTGAGATGTTTCTGCAAAAAAGGGTGTATCAAAATTTGATTTGCTTTTATTTCCTTATTGAGTTGTTTGTTTTAGAGGCTACCAATGGAGCAACCATGTTTGAAATAGCCAACATGTTATTTCACACAGGTAATAAAATTATACTTTAAGAAGAAAAAAGAGTTTTCCAAAGATCAGAAATGATACAAAGTAGAAATTGGATAGTATCAGAAGCTACCAAATATAATTTGTCTCTCCTTAACTTTTCTGCTTGATTTAACAATCAACTCCTCAAAAATTGACACCAAGTAAAGAGAAATTTAAAGCATATAATGACAGGAGGTATAATCGAAACCAATATAATGGTTGTAAATAATAGGCCTTTGTAATGCTCTGGAAACAATTTTATCTGCATATTTATACTCTCTCTAATGATTCCCTATATGAGTGACAGCTGCAGTGTAGGGAAACCATTCATGTTCACATAATAAGAAACAATCTACTGAATTTGCTATGACTTGCAAAAGAGATGCTATGTTAATCATAGTATAAAGTTGCATAGATTATGTATGATACCTGGGAGGCTACTGTATAGATTGTCTTCCATTCAAGAAATCAAAGTTTCAATTCTCCGTTTGTATTTCAGTTTGAAATGAATACTTTATTTTTTTAAAATCCCCTTTTTTGTCATACGGCTGATACACTACTCCCTTTTTTACTCCCATCCAACTTGATGGGCCATGAAAAACAGCTATTTTTGGGGGAAAATGAAGACTTTTTGAAGACAATAAAGAAACAAAACTAGGCTTCCCCCAAACAAATTATCTCATTGACATTCACTACCAAAATACAGGCTGACATTACCTAAAGTATACTCTCAGGAACCATTCAGTAATGACTAAGTTTGTTAGTAGAAAATATAAAGATATCAAAAACAGTCATCAACTTAAAGGAACAAGTATTACAATAGTTTTTTATAGTACTTCAATTTTGTTCTAAACATGTCACCTGGGAGACTGACAGATTGGTGGTTTTAATAGAGAGTTTTTCCCAAGTGTGATATTGCCAGAATAAAATATTCAAAATATTGGAATTGTATTACACTAATATATTCGTCCCAATATTGCCTTAACAGGATACTGTACTGTCATTTAGACGTACCTAAGGCAGTAACTGACACTATGAGAAATTTTCAGCTGGAGTACATTTTATTTAGTATTAATTCAGTTTACAACATAGGCTTTTGGGACTGTGTTTTTTATTTTACATATATTTTGCTATCTGATTTCCATATAGTATAACAATTTCTTTATGCAAATACTACAGTTTTGTGATAAGGCTTCCAGCTTCCCACAGACAATGACAGTAACTTAAATTTTCATTTGCTCATAGATCCTCCTAAAAACCACAGAGATCAATAAGGGAGGCAAATAAAAATACCCATAAACTATACCTAAAGAGTAATTAGAGAAAGAGACATTACAAATTTTAATTTACACGTAGTCAGGGAAATAAATGCCGAAGACCAGCAGAATTGGCTAAGAAGAGTACACGGCAACAGTCAGGCAGAAGCTAAGTGGAAAAAGTGGTGGGGGCGGGAGTTCAGAAGTCTCCTTAGAGTAATGGAACACATATCAAATAGGGTTTACCCTTGGGAGAAGAGGGTTTAACACTGAGTGAGAAATACTGAGAGAAGTTCTGTGACCTTAATGGACAAAGCATTCGTTACTAGAGAGACAATAGAAAGTGGCTAGAAAAGTGCACAAGACTCCAGATATCAGCCTTGGAAAAGCACTACATCTTGGAGAGGGGGAGGGATATTCAAAGGTGGAATTGTCCCTTGGAGGCTGGGAAATAAGGAAGCAGATAAACATAAGTTCCCCTTATTAATATAAGAGGGGACAGAATAATCAGAAGACAGAAACAAGCAAACAAACAACAAAAACAGGCAGTGCCATATATTTTAAAGAACAAGTAACCCCCCTCCCCACAAACCCTCCAAATTTACAAACTCCTTGCTATATATGAATGAGACTTGGAACTGAAAAATTTTATAAGGCATGCAAACAAGACCTATTCCCTTTGCCCCCACCCCCAGATTTCTTGCTAGTGATGGTCCAGGAAAGTCCTTCATGAATAGCTATAAACAAGAATACTCTAATATTCATACAAAAATATCATAAGAGAAAAACAGGAAATGGGAATAAAAATGTACCTTGCAGAGGAAAGTGTGCTAAATATCTGGTTATGAAACAGAATAGATATATAACATCCCAAAATAAATTTAAAAAATTTAAACCAATAATTAGAGATATGAAATAAGATTATAAATTAGGAACTCAAAAACATAGAATAAAAACTGGACAAATAAGAAGAAAACGCAAAGCAAGAACTGAAAGAATACAGGTACTGAATTCAGGAAAGAAAAAGACAAAATCATCTAAAAAATTAAGATACATTACAAGCAAACCACAAGAATAGAGACTAGAAATGAGAGATGCTAAGAAAATAAAATAGAATAAAGAGAGAAAAAAGGACCAGAGAGAAAGTGATGGATATGAAATACAGGCAAAGAAGGTGCAACATCTATATTATTTGAGTCCCTGAGGAAGACAAATAAACCAAAAGAAATAAAATAAATATTAAAAATTATAATTCAATAAAATTTCCTGAACTATAACATGAATTGAATGTACATATTGAAAGGGCCCACCGTGTATCCAGGAAAATTGACTTAGAACGTCAAATCCAGACATATGCAAGCAATAGTTTTAGACTTTAAAAGTCTGTCTTGGTTTGAAATTGGAGTATTAAAATCTACCACTATTAATTTATTTCTGAAATTTTCTGGGACTTGGAAAATTAACAAAATCCCTTACAAAGGGCAGACAAGTGGGTTGGCATCAGATTCCTCATTAGCAAGATTTGATGCAAGCAGAGTGGAACACTATCTACCAGGTTCACAGGGCAAAAAGTGTGGGCCAAATATCTTATATCTACCCAGGCTGTCCTCCAAGTGTGAAGGCTATAGAAAAATAGTGTTGATTTACTCATGAACATTCCCTGAAGAGGTGAACTTTATCCAAGAAGTTATGTTTGCGGAAACTTTGACAAAAAGACAAGTAGTGAGCATTGAATACATTTCACTAGAAATTTAAGGCCAAAACAAAAGTGAGAAGTATGTAAATTACATCCCCTGAGAAGCTAGAAGTATCACAACCAAACAAAATGGAAAGAGAAGGAAATATAAAATAAGCTCATTGAGTGCCTTGTTGGTAGAAACTGGGAGTGAAATGATATAATTTAAACTGACAAACTGAATGGTAGAAGACTAAGCATACTTAGGAGTGCAAAGATACTAGCTGAGCTGGATAATTTGAATAGTCCAATCTCTGGAGAAAAAAAATTGTTAAAAAGCTACTCCACAAATAAGTACCAGGTTTAGATGATTTTACAGGGGAATTGTACTTAACTTTTGAAGTCCAGATAATCCCCAAACTATTTAAATGGTTATGTAGAGTAGAAAATAGAGAAGAAACTCCAAATTATTTTCCTAAGTAATTATAACATTGATAATAATACCTAACGAAATTGCATATACATATTCAAAAATTGGAGAGCAATTTCCCTGATGAGGATCGATGCACAATCCTAAATTAATTTTAGATGAGAAGAATTCAATTCTACAAGATGAAATACATCATGTCCAAATGTGGTTCATTCCAGGGATTTAAGAATAGTTCCATGTTAGTAACTCTATTAATAAAATTTACCATAAAAATAAGGAAACAGAATAGCACACTCATTTCACAGATGCTGAAAAGGCAATTTACAAATTTCAACACCCATTCTTAATAAATACAAGTCAATGGAAACTTCTATAAAATTATAAAACACATTCCACTCAACCACATGCCATCATTTGAATTAATGGGAATCGCTGGTGGCATTCACACAAAATTCAGGAACAATTGATGTTCACTCTCAGTTTCTTTTTAATGATATGTTGGAGGTAATAGCCAGCACAATTAGACAAGAGAAAACTATTAGATGTATAAGAATTGGAAAGGAAAATGTAAAGTAATCTTTATTTGATATTATAGAACATTTGAAAAACTCAGAACAGTGTATAAGCCACTGCAAACTAAGAAAACTCACTAAGATAGACCATAAAATTAACATACTCAGAAAAAATCAGTAGCCTTAAAAATTATTAGAAGATAATAATTAAAGAGAAGATCCTATTTATAATAGCAGCAACAACAAAACATGTTAAATGTCAAGTAGCAAAGTAAACAATAAGGAAAAATTTTAAACACTCTTGAAAGACACAAAAATTAGATTTAAAAATGAAAATACATATACATATTCCTGTATAGAATGACTCAACATCATAAAAATGTTACTTTTCCTCCAATTAATTTATAAAATTAATCTGAATCCAATAAAAATACCATAGGGATTTTTTTTTTATCCAGACAAGTTGTTTCTAATGTTCATGTGGAATATGCAACAAGAAATAACCTTAAACCCTGAAAATTAATATTAAAGGGAGTATGTCATATAAGAGGTTAACTGTATATTTAAAACAGTGAGATTCTCAATGACACAGATCAAGAGAACAGAATAGAAAGACCAGAATATACTCATGCACATAAGAAAGTTTAGTATGTGATAAAAGTGATATCTCAAATTACTTGTGAAAGACAGATTTTCTTAATAAATGATGTTAGAACAACTGGAAAGCCATTGATAAAATGACAAATTAAATTTATAACTTGCACTATAAACCAAGCTAAACTTAAAATGGATTAGAGATCCTAAAAAATGTCTAGAAAAAAATATGAATTTATTTACAACCTTGGAATGGAGAAAGCTTTTCTAATTATGACTCAAAAATTCAGAATCAACAAAAGAAAAGGTTGATAAATTTAGCCACATTACAAAAAAATAAAGGCTTTGTGTGACAAAAATCAGGAAAAAGATAAAAGACAATTTGCTGGGGAAGCGATTTGCCACTTATTCCACAATTTAAAAGAAAAAGACAAAAAAGTTGAAAATGTATACAAGAAATGGACAATTGATAGTGCTTAAATATGTGAACCTCACTCATAGTAAGAGAAATGTAAACTAAACTAATTGAGGTATTGCTTCTCACTTATCATGACAAAAATCGAGAAGACTGACTCACTCTGTTAGCAAGGCTTTGGAGGAAAGATATAATACATTGTATTATATACATTGTATATACAATATTATATACAATGTATATAGAATACATTGTATTGTATTATATAATACATTGGTATTAGTGTAAAATGGTTCAAACCGTAAGGAGAGGAGTTTGGCAGTATCTAAAAAGATTACATATTCATTTACCCTTTGACCCAGGAATACCACTTATAGAACCTTACTCTGAAAATAATTTTGTCTAAGAATGTACATATACACATGAAAATACATATGCACAATTCATTCTGCCATTATTACAATAGCCAAAATTTGGAAACAACCTAAATGTCCATCAGTAGGGGACTGGCTAAATAAGTTTGGTATAACCAAGTCAAATGGCTTTGAAAGCAGCTGATCACTTCTGTTAGGCACTGATGGGTAATGTCAGCTATGGCTTTTTTATATACAAAATTATTTTACTTAAAATGCAAACATATTTTGAGAACTGAATCAAAATGAAGCATGTATTAAAATTACTACAGTAGCAGGGTATCAAGAGTATTACGTTGCCTTTTACTTACGGTTTACAGTTTTGACTGGTAATATTGTATTTAGCCTCTCTGGGGAAGCAGAATTTTCTTCATCTGTCACATATTCAAAATTAATGATGAACATCATAGCCACGCCTTCTTGGTTTTTCACTGGAATTATGTGAGTGTTACAAATGAAAGTAGACCCTAAGGAGATAAAAACAAAATAAGTGTAAGGTCAAAAATATGCCTTCATTTTGGAGTGTCAGTAATATCAAAATTCTAACAAAGCCCTATAGAATTTTCTATCCTAAATGACCACTGAAATTCAATTAAAATTTGATTTTTTTATTTCATATTTTATTGCACATGTATTTACGTAAAAATGAACAAATTTCCCAGAAAGATTTTACAGGCAAATTCAAGTACTACATTATGGAAAAACGGAATCAAATCTTATTTGTTTTTATACTCACCACTTTAATAATAATAAAAAAAGACATACTCTTTAACTTTCTAGAAATATATTATAATAATATATTTTGATTAATTCTGAATCTATATAAAATATAGCTCTATAAATAATTAAGATAACTCATTTTTTCTCATCCTGAAATAATCTCAAATTATTTCCTTTTTCTTCTTTAATTTCTTAGACATCAAATAAAAAATTACTGACTCTGTCTTAAACATGTCCTAATAATTCTTTCCTTTTTTGTGTAAAATTCACAATGCCCAAATCACAATGATTTTGTTTGGTTTGTATTCTGTTAGAAAATAAGAACAAAACTTTTATCTATATTATTGTGTTAATTTGATCTTTTTAACCGGGAAGATGATATTCTTTTAAAAGCACAATTATAGGGCTAATAAGATACATTTTATTAGAATCTCCTGGAAATGAAATGAACAAAGGGATGACTCAGCTTACAACTAACCACTGCCATCCATCCTTGAACAGAAAACCCAAGATCCAAGATTTAGAGAAGACAGTCAAGAAGCTGACTTATTTTAAATCAACTGACTTCTGACTGCCTTCTTGGGTCTGACTTCTAAAGCTGAGTATTCCCTCAGAGCAGTTTCCTCACACATTGACCCTCTGAATATTTTCTTTAGTTGTGGTGATGGAAATCTCACAGGTTAGGGATTTATTTGGGTTCAAAAAATATTGTGTGTTTTTTTTAATTTGGATTCCATAGAATTTTCACGTCACAAGATATTCTTTTTTTTAAAAAATTATTTATTTATTTATTTTTGGCTGTGTTGGGTCTTCGTTTCTGTGTGAGGGCTTTCTCTAGTTGCGGCAAGCGGGGGCCACTCTTCATCGCGGTGCGCGGGCCTCTCCTGTTGCAGAGCACAGGCTCCAGACGCGCAGGCTCAGTAGTTGTGGCTCACGGGCCTAGTTGCTCCGCGGCATGTGGGATCTTCCCAGACCAGGGCTCGAACCCGTGTCCCCTGCATTGGCAGGCAGATTCTCAACCCCTGCGCCACCAGAGGAGCCCAAAAATATTGTACCTTTTAAAATGCAAAAACTTCAGGAAGAGTTCAATCATTTAGGCAATAGAGAGTATTTTGATTGCTTTCTCTCTTTTTTTTTTTTTCCCTAAACAATTAGCTGGGACCCTTTTGCATCTTGAGGAGAAGGATGGTTCAATGCAGAGGCAGGATCAGGGTGGGAGCAAGATCTGTCTGGCGTGAAACTCCGAAGGGAGATGTGCAAAAGTGAGAGTGTCGCTGGCAAAGCCCACAGGGTCCCCAGGAAAAATAAGATGGAATCTAGGTGATTAGATAAGGTCTAACCTCTTCTTTTGTGCTTAGTCTAGCTTCACTTGATCATAGGGTGCCTCGGGCAGTGGCCTTGCACCCAGCACTTCAGACCAGAGTTCCTAGTGCGAAATGGCTGCGCCCGACACCTCAACTCAGTGGGCGGCGTGCAGAGTCACTGCGCCCCGGGCACTGCAATCTGGAGCCCAGAGGAGCCTTAGCCCCACCCCACTCACCAGAACTCCACCCCCCTTCCCCACTGTCGGGGCCCTATAAAGCAGCCCCGCCCACAGCCTTTGGGGGCAGGGTGGGCGGGCGGGGGTGGAGGGAGAGCATGGACTATGAAGCAGGAGCTCACACCTCGTCTCCATGCTTTGATCAAAGAATAAACTTTCCTTTGCTTCTGAACCGCACTCAGTCTTCTATTGGCTCGAATGGCATTGGGCAGGAGGACCCTCGTTGAGGACCAACTCAGGAGGGTCGGTAATAAGGGGACCTCAAGAGGCTGGAGACAGGGGCATTGAGAGCTCCAGCGTCTACTGTGGAGGCTAGTATTCCGAAATGGTGTTCCATGTATGCTCTCACTATTAAAAACAAAGTAAGTAGGAGAAAACTCTTTCCTTTCTTCTCATCCCTGTGAATTGGCTCCTGCTGCCAGAGCTGAGAACAAAGGCTTCTGCTAATATTGCTATAGATAGAGACATCACAGGTCGAAGGGCTTTTGAGGGTGGCCCTGGAGATCTAATTATTATTTATGAAATTGTTTCTATGGGTTAATGTGTTCCAATTTCCAAGGAACTGATTTACAAATACACTTTTAGAACATATACTCTCTGTAAGTTGGGGATGCTTATGTGCTAGTTTTGATTCAGATTTTCAAATGTGGATAAGCCTCCCCAGTTTGAAATGTAGACGACCTTATTCATAATTAATTTCATTTTTTTCTATAGATATGGCCATAGTTTTGCAGCTGTTGGAAAGTACGTTTTAAGAATGACGTGCTGCACCTTCACAGTCTTCAGCTACATCTTCAATTCATTTAATAAAATAGTTAGCTAGAGCAGTTGTCATAGTTTCCATGGTAACAAACAGGATGACTTCAGTAAACAGAAAATAAGCAATTTAGGGCTGTTCCATTAGCACTAAAAATAGAATTGCTTCAAGCCAGGCATCACAATACAAAATGATTAAACAGAGAGTCTGAGGAGATGCTAGAAATAGCCATTATGTATTTTGCTAATGAACCAAAATACATATTGATTTTACCACTTAAAATGACATTTCCTGGATCATTCAGAATATCATTGTGAATTCACAGATTTGTTACTTCACAGTTTCAAATCTTTCAACATTTGAGGTTTACTGCTGATTGTACAATAAAACATAAAGCACAGATTTTTGAGAGATCAATAAATAAAAGATGTAGGGATAGAGATCTAATAGGTTTGTAATAGGGCAGAGTAATTTTGCTTTCAGTAATAAGGGACAAAAATCCTGTCTTTCAATACTAATGCTTGTACATTTACTGTCCAGTGTAAAAAATCATACAATTCTAGTGCTTTATAAAAAAGTTTGGCCATGTGCATTGGTTCCATAGCATATTGAGTAAGTGTAATTAATCTAGGATTACCGCCCACTATCATTGTTCCCTGCATGTTTCTATTGAGCAATATATCTCCTTTAAAGTCAACTGAAGACTCACATTTACATTTTTTTCTCTTTTAGTTTTTGGATTTAATGTCTCCATAATCTTGCGTAGACTCCTGGAAAGCAGATACTGAAAGGAGATATATGGAATTTATAAGAAGAAAAGAATAGAATACATTTTACAGTGCAAAAACAGTTTAGCTTGCATAATGCTACAAACTCCAAGTTCTGTTAAGATACTATTTTTGTAAAGTAACATTACTCTAAAAAGTCATTACTGTGTGTTCCTAGATATTTTTCTTGAATGCAACAGTGGGAGCAAGAGAAATGGAAGCATAACCCACCAAATACTAATCTAGCAATGAAGACAAAAATAGACACTTTCAATAATGTATAAATAAGAGAACTAAAAAAAAAAAATCCGGAAATAAAAAGTTCAGGCCTTGGTGAAATAAATCTTGTATTCAAATGAAATTAATAATGTTTTTTTAAGAAGCAGCTTATTCACAATAACATTATCCAATGATTATAAAATTATACATGCAATTATACTAATATTAGTTAGACTCAGGTTCATTTCCATGTTTTGTCTCCTGAGTGAAAACATTGTCAAAGTGGGAAAGGCTGCTTAGAAGGAACAGTGCTAATTTTAATAAAATGTTTAGAATGTTAATTTTTAACTGTAGCCACAGAGCAAGCAAATTCGCGGTAATCTGAATAGTTACTCCTTTATTAATTAACTCCTAGGGGCATTTTTAAATAAAATACCAAGACTCTTCCCTCTGAGCTGCTTGAAAGATGCTTCCCTCTGAGCTGCTTAAAAATGCTAGGGGCATTTTTAAATAAAATACCAAGACTCTTCCCTCTGAGCTGCTTGAAGTACTGTTTGTACTCACGGGGTATCCTTACCCTGAAATCAAAAAATGTCTACTGAGAGCCTAATATTGGGTCAGGCACTGGTCTGAGTTCTCAGATGGTAATGAGAAGAACAGCAGTGAGAAAACAAATCAAGGTCTTGAACTTGTAAAACTTATATCCTACTGGGGGAGATATAATTAATAAACACATATATCAAGTAAAAAGAAGTACAATGACGAAGAAGAATGCAGAACAAGGTGGTAGATGATGACAGTGGTAAGGGAATGCTTCTCCTGCAGAATGACATGTAAGCAAAGACATTTAGGAAATGGGGAGGTGGGCTATGTAGCTCTGCCAGTGCAAAATCCTTTAGGTGGAAGCATGGCTGTGAGCTCAAGGAACAGTATGGAAGCCAGCGTGGCGGTTGTGGCGTAGGATGGGCTTGGACAGTAGGTAAAGTTAAAGGGGAAGTAGGGAGCCACACCTTGTAGATTGTGGGGAAAGGATCAAGGGTAGGAGGTTGAAGCTGGCTTCCCATTGCCTTCTGACCTGAAGCTGGTTGGGAACTGTAATTTTAGAAGTGAGACCGTTTGTGTAACAGAAAGTAACCAGAAGGCTTTATTATCTGGGAGTGACCTAATAAGGGAAGGATCTGCCAGACACCATCCAAAGTCAGTGGGGAATTACTCCGCGGAATAAAGTTTAACGGGACGATGAAAAATAGAAGTAAGCTGCATTTTGTTCATAGTCCGAGCTTTGCACTGTTCAGTAGAACTCATACGGGTGTAAAGTTCTTAGAACAGTACCTGGCATGGAGCAAAACTCAATAATGTGAGCTATTACTTTTGCCTCTTGTTGGAGGGTCTCCAGAGGGGCAAGTTAACTCTCAAGTCTATGTAATTTCCTCCAAGCTTTTACCATTCTTGGAACCACAAGCTACACTGTTTGCTTGTATTTCTGGGCACCAAGTGGACAAGTGGAGATTATTCTTCTCTGAGCTGATAGGTTTAGTGAATGCCTCAGAGTTTTAAATTCCTTTCTTTCTAGTAGATTGGGGTGGGGGGGGCTCTTTGAAGATTAAAAAAATACCATTGGAGACCTGTCCTAGAAGTAAAACTAAACATAGCAACCTTGGGATACAAAGGCCTTATCAAAGAGGCAGCATTGTTTTTTAAATTGAAGAGCCTATTAGAAAAGCAAAAAAGGACTGTTATACCTCTTAGAAGGAGAAAGCTACCCAGTCACAAATGACTAAGATATAGCCAAGTGGAGGCACAAGAGAGAAACAAGCCAAATTTGTACTTGACTTCTCAGTATGTAATGTTTCCTTTTATTTCATTTTTTCAGAACCTCTTCCATCTTCCTCTGCTCTCTCCAAGCTTCCAAGATGAAATATTATGAACCTCTTCCTATCAATGAGATGCATCATTAGATATATTAATTTCTCATAGAACTATTGATGACATAGTGGATTACCACTTTCTGGATAATTTTTTTAAGGGGAGTAGTGAAAAACAACAATTATCACAAGATGAGCTCTAATGTGGCCCCTATATAGAAGAAATATTTTGGTTGTGTGGATAAGACCTTTCAGATATCCCTCAGGTCACACCATATAAGTCATTGCTTGCTGATATCAATATCACTTTTGGACAATTTTTGACCTAAAGAACAGGAGAGGACCATCATGGAATCCTGGAACAAGACTCACCCCCAATGTGACTATACACGGAGATAAGGCCTACAAGGAGGTAATTAAGGTTAAATGAGGACATAAGGGTGGGGCCCTAATCCAATAGGACTAGCGTTCTTGTAAGAAGAAGAAAAGATATCAGGAGTCTGCACACACAGAAGGAAGGCCATGTGAGGACCCAGTGAGAAGGCAGCGATCTGCAAGCCAAGAAGAGAGTTCCTACCAGAAACTAATGTTGCTAGCACCTTGACCTTGGACTTTGTGCCTCCAGAACTGTGAGAAAATAATTTCCTGTTATTTAAGCCACTCAGTCTGTGGTACTTTGTTATGGCAGCCTGAGCTAAGATGCCCTGAGGTGGAGCATGTCAGGGCAGGCAGCCAGTGTTGCTAAAATAGATTAAGCTGAGAGGAAAGTGGTAAGAGATCCAGGTCAGAGAGATAACAGAGCAGGGGAGTGGGGTGGGAATGGAGGGTGGCTGAGGAAACAGTGCTTTGTGGGCAGTACAATGACTTGGGCTAACAATGTGAAGCCGTTGGATGGATTGAGAAAGGGAAGTGGTGGGCTCTGGCTGCTGGAAAGACATGGACACATGAAACATTTTTTGTTAGTTTGTCAAGTAACTTGGTTTACATAGACTAATAGTATACTAGAGCACAGAGTGTGAACTGGGAAGTGATGGACAAGGCTTGAGCCATAGGAGGTCATGTCCTGATGGCCTTCTATGTTCTTGAAATTCAGCTTTTGGTCTTGGGGATGCAGTGATTGTTTTAAGTATGAGAGTATCTTCAGAGGAAGTATTTTAGTGTACAGACTGAGGACATGGCTCTTTTAGGTCCTAGTGATGTGTTAGAGAAGTAATTTCAAAAGGTAGAGGAGCTATTTGAAGAGACAGAAGGCACATTTAGAAAGACTATTAATAACTCATACAATATCGTATCAACAAGAATAAATGGAATAGGTAATTCCAATGAGCCCATATAGTCTGTTTGGCCTTGTGGATTGGGTCAAACTTGACTGCTTGTGGGAGGCAAGTCTTCTAATATTCGCCCATTCTCTTACTTCACCAGTCACCTGCTTAAACCTAAAGGAGTCTAGTGAGAGCACAAGAGGAGGAACTATGTGAGCTAACAAAAACACTTTATACAAAAACATTATTAACAAAAGAACTGAGCTGCTCCTCTGACAATGCATTAGGTCTAAAGAAACAAGCTTAACCTAATAGTCACCAACATACATAGATTTAACGTAACAATCACCAACATGATTAAATTGAACAACTGTGAACGTATTTAGATAGTTTAGGTACTTGATGGAGTAACATGGGACTAGAAGTACCCTTTCCAAATTTCCAGGAGAGATTATATATATGCCTTTTATTTGCAAAATGAAGAACTAGCCTAATTTACACAAGCTTGGTTGTCACGCTCACACCCTGTGTGGTAGTATTAGCACTGAAATGTCAACAGCATGAATTATTTATTTTTAATTACGTCTTATTTAAAACAATTTTAAACATTCAGAAAGTGTTGAGGCAGTGCCAGTGAGTAGTAAATTCCTTGGGTATGTAGCTCTGTGAGGCCCCTGGAATTGGACAGACATGGCTCTGCTGTTATTTGCTGAGTGACCTTGGACAGGTTACTTAATCTCTCCAAGACTTAGATTCCTTATCTGAAAAGTGAGGAAAGGAAGAGAGAGTACCCCACTTCACAGTATTGTTGGGAAGGTGAAATTAGACAATACATTGAAAGTACTTAGCATGGAATCTGGCATGTAGAAAGTGAGCAATAAACAAGTTTTATTGTTATTAAATGGAGTAGGAAAACCACTTTCTCAACTTGAAATGGCGGTTCAATTTCCTTCAAAGGTTTGATGATGAAATTGAGTCATTCAGCTGTTAAGGAACTTCAGAGATAAATCCATCAGCTTAATCCCCTTGTCTTCAGAGGAGAAAGTACATCAAACAGCAATTTGAACAGAATGAGAGCTTAGTAGATGGAAGATTATTTTATCTTCTAGTGTCTCCTTAACTTTGTAGTGACGAGGTCCCTAGTTTGATTCGCATATTTCTCCTGCCTCTGTGGACTGTCCTATTGCCTGTAAAAAGTATACTATATACCAGGTAACTTTTGTGAAAACAGAACTCTGTCTCTTTTGGCAAGCTCCATAGTGCGAAGAATTTGGTATATAGTAGAAATGTGTGAAGCAATCTTTATTTCTGGATTTGCTCAAGAAGTACCATGATCAGTATTTGAAAGCACATTTTAGAAAGAAAGGTAATATTAATAGCTAATGTCTATTGGGTGCCAGCCACTGTTCTAATGGCTTTATGTGCCTTAATACATTTGCACCTTCACGAAAACTTGATGATGGTACCATTATCATTCCTATTTGCAGATGAAAAGTAAGCCATGCACAGTCTCTCCTTGCCCCTGATTTTGGGGCATTTCTTCCCCTTTCCATGACTGGGTAGAATACTTGGTTCCAATTCCTTCTTTATGCCAAGACCCTGAGTTCCATGATTTTTAAATCAGGTAAGTTCTAAGAGGTTTTTATCTTTTATAAGCAATGGCTTGAGAACTAAAATTCTTTCCACTTCTTTCTCTCAGTCTTGCACAGTCCTCGTGGCTTAGGCAGAATTCCCTTCTGCTACTTGGGAGGCAGGAAGGCATCATCTATTTGTCCAGGCTTGCCCAGTCCCACATTCCATTTGAATCCATCCAGTCATATACTGCCCCATGACCACTTTCCATCTCTCCTTCTTTTTATCAGCTCTGGGCTTTCTAAGAATAAAGGTGCTCCACTCTGCTCCCTCAATCCCTGTATACTATCTTTACTACTACTATTAACAACTATATAATTAAATCATGGCTACTATTTTCTGAATGTCTTCTATGTGTCACATGTTTCTCATGAGAAAACTTTATCTCAGAGATGTTTCTCAAGTAAGTAGTAGAACCAGTCTTTGAACTCAGACCTTTCCAGTTTTCACTCTTTCTCTTACATCAGTGTTTCCCAAACAGTGAGATGTTAATTCATGCTACTGGAAAGGGCTTTCTGTTAATGATCAAGTTTGGGAAATGTTCTCCTCTAGAAGATGCTCAAAGCACATCATTGTATTAGAGGTTTTGAGAAGTTCTGTAAAAACAAGTATATATTTACTTTGTTTAATGCAGCACTTCCCAAATCAACTTGACTCTGAAATACTATTTTAGAGAAATTAGCAATAACATCCAGCTCCTTGGAATGCCATTGGAAAACAGTGAATTGGGTTAGCTCCCTCCCTGCTTTAAAGACATCCTTCTGAGAGGGAGGAAAGTAAATATCATAGGTCACCTAGATGCTTAAGTGACAGGGAACAAGGGGCTGAAGCAGGAGGGGAAAGAGAATGGCAAAGGCCAATGTTACCTATGCAATACATTTTGCTTGGTGTTGGTCCTGATCTAAGCTCTCAGAAATCCAACTAAAATAGCATTGGCATATTTGATCACATATTTTGCAGCAATGGTTTTCCCATAAGCTAGAAGGTTACCACTAAATGAAATATGATAGAGCACTTCACAGATTAGGTCCAGTTCATACTATTTGACAGAGATCAGGTTTTGAAGCACAGAAGCCGTCATTCAATAATCCATTACTATTCTGCATCAGATATTGCGTGAGAAAACTCTGACATCTGCAAGGAAATATTTTCACTCTGTTTCCTCAGGAAGTCTTTCCTCTTCATTTTCAAAATGTGAACATATGTGAACTTACAATTATTTGTTGACTCTCACTCCTTTCCACTGACACTTCCTCTGTTAACGTTAATGCTCAGGTGTTAGGCTCTCATCATACTTGTAAACTTGATTTTTGAAAAAAGCAAGTTTAATTGTCTTTCTAGACTTGATAAACCACTAAGAAATTATTTGGGAACTGAAATAAGGAAGAAAAACTCTTACACCTTGTCTGACTCATAAACTAGACTGTCTCTGTAGATGTACTATTATGATTACCCACTTCCTAGCCCTGGTTCCCATTTAATTTTTGAGCTTTTTGGATTCAATTAGTGTATTGGGACATACAAGTGTTAGAACAAGCTGAGGCTGATTTACAGGCAAACCAAGTCTACGTTTGTAATCAGGAACTTTTGGGGCATGTTTATGACAATTTTTTAATGCTTTGTGGTTTTTACACCAAGTAAATGTTTGCTATTTGGTTCAAAATTTTTTTCATAAGACACACTCATGTTACCAAGCCTCTGATATACCTCAAGCAAGTCCATCCCACCAAACTGCCATTTACCCAGTAAAACTGCATTAACACTGAACCAACTGGACTGATTCAACATAAGAGCAAATCTGCACATCACCCTGGTATGTACACACTACTGTCAAGGTCAAACACAAGTAGAATCCTGAGGCCAGGCACCGCCATGCGGATGTCGTTGCTGACGAAGGCTGTGCACGGCCATATGCCTGGTGTGCTGTGTGCACAGTGTATTCTTGGTTGTTGGTTTGCTCTCACTGTGTTTGCACAGAACCTGACGGGGTTAAAATTAGGCTCTGTAGGCCTGTCTGGGACTAAAGTGATAGAAGCAGAAAAAGGTGAAATTGAAGATATTTCTCTAGGTAACTTAACCCTCCTCTCTTTTCACAAAATTCCCTATCCTGTTTGACCATTATAACTTGGGGTTTTCATTTTTCTTTTTTAAATGCCTAGGCTATTTTTACAAAATAGCAGAAGGAGCAGAAAGGATGTCCTGTCCTGGAAACTAGTGAAAGCAGGGCTTTTTCTCCCATTGGCAGCGTTAGTGGGGAACTCCTGGGCTTTGACACTAGGCTTTGGGGCATGTGGCTACTACAGATGTTCTCTATTCCAGAAGGCTGCCAGAGGCATAGACCTGCAGCAGACGCCTTATGGAGGGATTGCTTTGCAGTGGTTCATCTTGCCCTGCATATATTTTTCCAGAAACAGTTGCACAGCTACACAGAGAGATGTTCTATTTAAAATTCACCCAGACCACACTTCTTGTTGCTTTTGTGTTTTACCCATACCAGGATTCACGCCCAAGCCTAGTGCCTTTTCAAGATAGCAGAGTAGTGACTGCCATGGTCCAGCTACACACTGAGACCATAGAGGAAGATGGGGGGTGGGATGATCTGATTGATGCACACAGCAACATGTTAATCTGAGGGGCAAGATGTACTTTCTGTATCCATGAGAGAATGTATAGTGTAATGGTTAAGCATAAAGCCTCTGCATCAGATTGTCAGGGGCTAATTCCTGGATCTGCCACTTGGCAGTGTTTGATATTAGAATAAGTTACTTAAATGCTGTGAGACTCAGTTTCTTCCTATCTGTAAAATCAGGATGATGATGTTACCCATTTCATGGAGTTATTGTGAGGATGAAATGAGCCAACATCTGCAAAAGTTTAAAACCTTGCCTTGTATATTGAAAGAAGTGTCTCTTATCATAAGGAGATGATCAAAGCATAATTTTGAGTTCTGTAGCCAATAAGATGGACAAATCATATTTTGAAGTTGGGGAGAGGGGACAAAATGTGCTTGTAATATACCCATTTCCCTTGTGAGCATCTAACTGCCCATGCACACTCCGTATTTCCAGTCCTATTGGCCTCTAACTTTATAATTCCCTCCCCAGACCTTGCCTCTGATGTGCCCTTAGCCCTAAACTTCTCCTGTCTTATCTTTTATGAAAATTTACCAGTCCATATATTTAACCAAAGGTCTTCCCTAAGCACTTGCTGACAGAGATACATGGGGCTTAATTCTCAGCTCTGGTATTTGAAATTTTTTGCAGATAAACCCTCCGCTCTTTGGTTTTACCCATGACTAGAAATATGCTGGACACGTGCACTGGGAGGAGGCTGAGGTCTGTGAAGCCAACCACGTGCTCCTGCCTTGCACCTCCAATGGGTTTTATTATTATTTTTTAATTAATGAAAATATGTAATATTAACATTTATTATTTACTGGTGCAGATGGCTGACATTTCTCCCTAGTTTCCTCACTTTATGGAAGAGTTAGAAAAGAACATTTCTAAAACCAGAGGACAAAAGGGGTTAATGTTACTTTAAAATTACATTCTCTCTCTATATGAATATATATTAAAATACCAAGTTTTTTCTCTGGATGCAAAGATGTTCATTCTTTTAAAAATGTCTAAGAAAAAAAAGTCCCCTTTCCTCCCTCAAGTCAACTTTTGTGCTCCAGAAAATCTTCTATTCCATAAGTCTGATCGTAAAGACTTCAAGTATTAAAGTAATTTGTACATGTAGAGAGAAAAATGACTTTTTCAAAATATACAGGGGCAGCTGCCAAATTGATGTATTATATACTGTGGTTCTGTTTCTTGAAATAATTTTTTTCGTTATTTTTACATCTAACAAAGGAAAAAATTAAAAAGAGGGTAAGAAACGATTCCAGTGGGATGATTTTAACATGCAAAATGCCCCTAGGGTTACTTCTTTGCTTGCTTTCTTCCTCCTTACCCTGCCCACCCACCCCCACCAACACACACACACACACACACACACACACACACTTTCTGTAAAGCTTGAAAATAGAAAGCAAAAACCCTCAACTTGTAAATCATGTGATTAAAGTTGATTACTTATAAATATGAACTTTGGATCTGATTTCTGATTACTGTTAAATTTGATTTCTTACTACCTATTGTTAAATAAGCTGTGTGAGACAGGAAAAAAAAAAAAGCCGGGGTTAATTCCATCAGCTGAAGGTTAAGCCTTTAGCTTCTCTAAATAGGAACCTCCATCTGAATGTCAATGACTCTTTCTTTTTGCCTGATGACTTTGAAGCTGATCAGTGATTCTGTATGTCAACATGTTACCTCTCTTAGTTAATCTAAACTTACTTGATAGGAACTTCCTGGAGATAAAGTCCTATATCAGAGAAGTTTCTCTAAAGATGGAAATTTCAGGCACTATGGTGAGCCAATGGTAGAGATGTTTTGATGGCAATGGAGACTTTTATCACCCCTCAAATGGTAAAGAAGAACTGAAAAAAAATATTAGATTGAACACACTGGTGAGATTTCAGTAGACATTATAAAACCACTAGCAAGGTTGATCTATCATGTATTACATTTGAGAAGAAAGAGATTCAGACTTTTAAGATGAAAAGAATTTATTTCTTAGATTCCTTTCCTCTACTGTCATTGTAAATTTCTAGGGACAAAGAAAACAGATGATATTATTACGATTAATGCTAACAAGAACAGGAAAGGAATCAACATTGAGTCATCTAGTAACATCACTGGAAAGCACAGTAAGAAGGTCCTATACCAAAATTTTGATTGACAAGAAGAGATTGGATTGATGCCATTAATGTTCTTTAAAATGCTGCTCCTTCTAAGAACTGCACCTGAGAAACAATCATGTATTTCAAAGTGTCTTCGTGTGGATTTTATGGAAAGCTTCCCAGAGAGGTGACAAGTTGATTCTTAATTGAGAATGTGTTAAGTATTTCGAAACTCATCTCAGAAGCCATGGTGATAGGGAATGCTTGGCAAAATATACAGACAGTGAATGGTATTTGAGAGCCCAGTTGGAGGGAGAAAAATTGAACAATGGCATATGCTGCTCCGAAGCCACATCCTCTCTAACAAGGCATTGAGATTGGGGTGTAAGCAGTGTTGGTGTTTCTGCTGGATTTCTTCAGTTTCCCTTCCAGGCTCACTTGCATCCTTCTTTTCCTGCTCAGAATGAAGAGAAGATGCTGAAAGGACTCCGTCATCCTCTGAATTCCAGTTGGGTTTTAGCCAGTGGGGATTTCCGGTAGGAAATCGAAAGAAGGGAGGAAAGTGATGGAGTATTTATTCCTTACTGTCTCATCCTACTGGGTTGCAGAGGGTTGGATGCATCCATCACTAAATTACAGTTTCTGGCAGCCCTCATATAGCCCCATCTCAGGGTTCCAGTAATTATCATTCCCTCTGCTTGTCTCTTCAAATGGCTCTCCACTGTTACTCAGCCTGGAACACTGCACCATTCCTTATTGCGCTTTTATGTGTTATTCTTTTTTTTTTTTTTTAATAAATTTTATTTATTTGTGTATATATGTATGTATGTATGTATGTATGTATGTATTGGCTGCGTCGGGTCTTCCTTGCTGCACGCGGGCTTTCTCTAGTTGCGGCGAGCGGGGGCTACTCTTCGTTGTGGTGTGCAGGCTTCTCATTGCGGTGGCTTCTTTTGTTGCAGAGCACACGCTCTAGGTGCGCAGGCTTCAGTAGTTGTGGCGCATGGGCTCAGTAGTTGTGGCTCATGGGTTCTAGAGCGCAGGCTCAGTAGTTGTAGCGCACGGGCTTAGTTGATCTGCGGCATGTGGGATCTTCCCGGACCAGGGCTCGAACCCATGTCTCCTGCATTGGCAGGCGGATTCTTAACCACTGCGCCATCAGGGAAGCCCTTATACATTATTCTTTTATTAACTCTTCAAATTACTCGATTTGAGCATTCAAAAAATATTTGAATATTGATTCATACAAGATAAAAATACTACAAAACAAGGGAAGTGGAAACTTGGTAAGCAGACATTCCATATTTAAGGAATAAAGATGTAGCAAAATACTGGGACAATGAGAATAAGTCATATATGTTAAACAAGACAAAGAGAACCCAAAAAATTTGGCCAGATAATAGTAATAAGGCAGCACATTTGTCCCCATATAGATTGGCAGAAATCGTAACCATGACAAAATGTGGGTGTCAGGTATTTGGATATGATAAATGACTTTTTGAGATAAAATTCCTTTAGAATTTCAAGGAGGATGAAATGTAATAGATTTAGCTCTGAGCAGTGGTCAGAAGAGTGGCAATTATTAAGTGGTAATAGCATGATCAAATTCAACATTTTAATGAAAGTGAGGGGAACTGAAAATATCCATTGGAAGGAGGGTGCCTAATGATAGAAAAGAAAACAAAGAAACAGCCCAAACTGACAGAATATTTAAAACATTTTTTAAAAAACTACTCATTAATATCCCAGGGGAAACCTTTAAGTCATTTAAAAGCACCACAATGTATTTCGAAGAAAGTAACTTGGCTACAAGTCCTGCATGATTAAGTGGTAAAACTACACACTTGAATGAAGAAAAAAAAAAATTAAGACTTTTTTCCGAAGTGAAGAAATTGTGAAAAAGAATCAGGGAACCTAGTAAGAGTCAAATGTCAAGGGTAAAAAATTAAGCAAAAAATAATTTGAGGGATACTTGCAAATAATTTCTAAGCGATTAATTAAGTTAAATAAGTTATTGGATGATTAAAAATAACAAAGGCAATGAACTGGGGAACAAATTTGATCCCTGAAGTTCTAATCACTGTAGAAAAGGAAACTCAGCTAAGAATTCTATTAGACATGGAGTAGTTCCAGAACCGCATTATATAAGTAGAATGCATTAAATGTGTTGTACAAAAACAATATAAATAAATCACCTCCCATGATCAATATTTAAAGTACTCAAGGTGTGGTGCTGGCGCCCAAAGTATGTAATTTATTATTTTGATGATCAATATGCTGGTCAGTGTGATTCCCATGATAAGCATTTTAAGAGAGATCAACAAATTAGAGCTCTTCCATACCAGGCAAGGTGTTGGCAATGGTAATAAATTGTAGAATACTGTAACCCTGTTGAGAATAATGTGTTGGTGGAACGGCAACATTTTTCTGTAAGGCAAAATCTGGTCTATTTGATCTATTGCAGATTTTTGAGTTTAAATAAAAACCAAGCAGAACCAAAATGAAAAGATAAATAAAATGAAGGAAAAGGAGAGAAACTGTTAGCTGGCTACTCTGAACCTAGCATTGTGGTAAGAATTTTAACACACCCATTAAATACTGACAGTGCTCCAGAGGTGGGAATTACTGTCTCCATCTTATAGAGGGAAACAGACGGAAAGGGTTCCATAACTACATCACTAAACTGGCTGAGGTCGAGTCACCATGAAGAAGGAGAATCCAGACCCTTGCCCAGGTTTGGCTGGTTCTAAGTACCCTGTTTATTTAAGTAATTCATTTAGACTTTTAAAAAAAATTTTAACAGATATTTACCAGAGATTTTAAACGATTTTAAAAATGGAATGACAGTCTCATTTGAACAGTGTTTTGCAAAGATAAGGAGCTGATTCAAAAATAAGAAAGAAAAAAGGAGAGAAATAATCAGGCATTTCTATGCCTAGGACTTGTTAACAGCGTTTGGTAGGTAGGATTCTAAGATGGTCCCCAAGATTTTCTGTCTCTGGTATACACATCCTGCATAATTCTAGCCACAGTGAATATGATGGGTTTAACTCTCACAATGCATTTACATCATATGGCACAGTTGACTTTAAGAAAGAGAGCTTATCCAGGGGAACCTAACGTAATCATTTGGGACATTTGAAGGCAGATGTTTTTCTCTGGATGGTCACAGGAGGGGAAGTCTTTGCTGGTCTGGAAGAAAGCAAACACCCTATTTTGAACAGCTGAGATCAGGAGCCCCTAGAAGCTGAATGTGGCACCAAACTGAGAGTTAACAGGAGAGCAGGGACACAGACCTACAACCACAGAAAATGAATTCTGCCATCAACTGGTACACCTGAAGAAGACCTGAGCTCAGGTGAGAACCACAGCCCGGGATGATAGCTTGATTTCAACCTGGTAAGACCCTGAGCAGAGAACCCAGCCACACCGTGCCCAGACTTCTGACCTCCAGAACCATGAGCTAATATATGGGCATTGTTTTTAGCTGCTAATTTGTAGTATTTTATCAGGCATCTGAAAGAAACTAATAACACAGCAAAAATTACTTCTGGAACTTGTCTTATCTGACATTTTTACAAAAGTTCAGTAAAATCACAGGGAGCTTGTGCATGTAGTAGAATTTTGACCTATGGGGAATACACTGAATAGAGATTTAGTTATGTTGACTGTGTGGAATGGCAGAAAAAAGTTTCAGTGTGGGTTTGAAGGCAAGGCATTTTAGGAAGAATTAATCCAGATGATATTTGCAAGATGGTGGATTGGTCTCAACCAGCAATTATGATTCATTAGAAGGCTACAGTGAGCATTTTCATTGCTGCCCATAGACATAGGCTCAGCATGTGCCTGTTGAGTAGACCAACAGCATTTCTGAGCATCCTTAGGAAAGGTACTGGAAACTCACGAGAAACAAAAGGTCTGTAAAAATTATAGGGTTAATCCATTCCCAGGATAATATAAAGAGTTACCCTTCTTAACTAGACATCAGGAAGTGCATAAGTGATAGACAAGTTCCCCAGATATGCAATTAAAATAAGCAACAGGACAAACTTTCTTAGGAAGTATACATCTTACAGATATACCCCTTATCTGGAAAATTAAAGATTAAGGGACTATTCTCAAGGTTTATAAAAATAGATAAACAGAAGGACTGCATATTAGGTGTATTGGAAAGAATCTGTGAGTCCAGCTAGTGGGGAAATGCTGCTTCTTTTCTTTCCAGATGTTTCCTTTCATGTCCAGAAAGCTAGGTTAGCATAACACTCCCGACCCTTCTCCATCCCTTTGGTCACCTTGCCCTTGGGAAGGTAGTGTGATGTATCTGGTTGGCAGAATTGGGACAGTATGTTGGGAATGTTTGACTCAGCTCTTCTTTTTACCTCTTAAGAATAAGCCTGACCAAAGGGAGCACATTTTCTTCTCTCATGTCTCTAACTGGGTAGATAAGGCTGTTGTATTCTGGGGTTTAATATTAGGAAGTCTAAACCTCCCAAAAATATAACCAGAAAATGCCATTCGAGACATTTTTTGAGTAGTAAAGGTGAAGTTTTGTTCCCGGAATTGCACGCTTTTATCATATTTTTCCACTAGTTTAATGGTTGGTGTGTGGTAGGGAAGGAGGTGCTATTTATTGGGTCTCCTCAAAGGTCTTCATTAGAACAAGACAGTTCCTCCTAATGTTACAAAAAGGAATTCTTAAAATTGAAACTAAAACAAAGCATAGTTTTATTCATAATTATTAGTATATTTAAGAAATTTGTTACTTCAAGATGTACAGGATGAAATTACAAAGGACATCAAGAAGGGTTTAATGAACCTAATTATTATACATTTAAAAGGATTGATCCCCTTATTTCTGAGATGACATAACTGGGTTATTATATCATTTTGTATAGTATCCTTGGTATGTTTTAATTCATTTGCTCATTATTCATGCAATAGTCTAAACCCTTGTGGCATTTTTAACATTTGAAAAAATTTCCAGCATTGGAAAGATTCCTTATGTCAACATATAAAGACTAAAAATCACCTTTAAGCCTCAACATGGAAGATTGGCAATCCTCGTTCTCTTGAGTATTTTTCTTTATTCACTACCACTTTACAACTTGGGTTTTTAATTACTAAATTCTTGGTACAGAATGTGAATTTTACATGTCATAATTATTCTAGGAGTTGTTATGAGCACTATGGAACCAATGGAAAAGTAGGACAAAGAGGAATTAACCTTTTAAATACAAATCTTCCTAACAAGACAAAAGAAGTGACAAAAGAAGGTCTAAAATGAAGACCCTGACTAACTGGCCATGTTAGACACCTCATTCTCGTGGTTCCCTGGACCCAGCAGTGAGAAAGATACATGTTGCCTTCATCTAAAAAACACAATTTAAGAATTGTAGGTGCTTCCCTGGTGGCACAGTGGTTAAGAATCCGCCTGCCAGTGCAGGGAACACGGGTTTGAGCCCTGGTCCGGGAAGATCCCACATGCCACGAAGCAACTAAGACCGTGCGCCACAACTACTGAGCCTGCGCTCTAGAGCCCGTGAACCACAACTACTGAAGCCCACGCACCTAGACCCCGTGCTCAGCAACAAAGAGAAGCCACCGCAATGAGAAGCCCGTGCACCGCAACAAAGAGTAGCCTCCGCTCACTACAACTAGAGAAAGCCCACACATAGCAAGGAAGAGCCAACGCAGCCAAAAATAAATAAATAAATCTATTTAGAAAATAAATTTAAAAAGTGTTTAAAAAAAAAAAAAGAATTGTAGCTTTTCTCTTCTCTTTTCAGGAATCTAGGGAGTCGAGGGCAATGTATCAGACAATCCCAAAGGGCTCCAATTACCTTTTTATCTGAATCTCCTCAGCACTTTTAAAAGGATTCTGTACTTTATTATTCCAGTGTACACTGATAGTCTATTTCACAGGATTCTCTTGTGTTATTCCTGTATAAATTAACTTCCCAATTTGAGTATAAAATGAAATTATGCCACTCTTGGCTTGTTTATGTTTATTAAAACCACATAACCCTTCTGCACAAAGGTTTTGATTCAAGTTTAATGAATAAAAATAAACTTCCAATAGTAGGTTCTACCAGAAACTGCATGGCTATAACTCATAGTAGGGTTGGATCTGAAGTAACTATGTTAGTTGCATTTGCTTACACACCCCAGGTGTACTTCTTTATAAGGTTTAGGGAATATTGGGTTATCAGTGACTTAGGGATCCTAACTTCAAGAAACAAGTCAACTTCATCCTTGGCATAGCTACAGAGATAGTTCAAAATCATTATTACAAAAAGCAGTAAAAGTAAGATGTAGTTTATGCCATACCCTTTTGTGTCATTTTGGAAGGATACAACTAGAATGAACTTATGCGTGAACACTGAGGGAAATGAGTGAGGATTACAAAGAGAGGTATAAAATATAACCACACTTGTGTTCTTATCAGAATTCAGCACATGTGAATATTTCTATGACAAGTGTCTCTAGCTAGTCACATTCTTCTTACACTTTACATATTTGGCTACTTTACTGTGAAGAAATGAGCTATGGAATTCTTTGTCATGACATACCTCACTGGGAGTGTATTAGTTTCCTATTGCTGCTACAACAAATTATTCCAAGCTTAGTAAGTTAAAACAATATGAATTATTTTACAGTTCTGGAGGTCAAAAATCCAAAATGGCTTAGCAGGGCTGCATTCTGGAGGCTCTAGGGATGAATACATTTCTTTGTTTTTTACAGCTTCTGGAGGTCACCTGCATTCCTTGGTTCATAACCCCTTCCTCCATTTTCAAGCAATTAATGTCACATCTTCTAATCGTCTTCATACTCTCTTCCTACCCTCTGCTTCTGGGGTCACATCACCTTCACTGACTGTGACATTCCTGCCCCAATTTTATAAAGACCCTTGTGATTACATTGGGCCCACATGGAAAATCCAGAAGAATCTGCCCATCTCAAGATCCTTAACCTAATCATATCTGCAGAGTCCCTTTTACAATGTAAAGTAATATATTCACAGGTTCTGGGGTTTAGGGCATAGACCTCTTTCCAGGGCCATCATTCAGTGTACCATAGGGGATATACTTTATTTATGTATGTATTTGTCTACAACACTTCTAGAAAAAGAAGACTTCATATGAATCTGAGAAGCCAAAAGCTTCTGGTAAAACATTTCATACATGCATCCACATTACTCCATGTAAAAGATTTATTATGTGAAAGTTGCCCAAACATCTAGCAGTCAGTGGGGAATCCAGAATTGTCAAATGAGAGGAACTTAGTTAGAAGGTGAGGACTAGGAAACTTACTTCAGAGCTGTGTTTTCATAGCAAGCTTGATGTTTCTACATGGATCTTACATGTATTTGGAGGAAGATTGAGATCAGGGGCTAAAGAAATTATTGGAGTCAAATTCTTCCCTTCCTCTCCTCCATCAAGCCAAACCTCTTGGCTCTATCACTGTTAGTGTTTGAATATCCTGCTTAAAGGAGCAGAGAAGAAGAGATAAGACAGACAGCTTGGTCCCGCTGTGTGAAATTTACTTGGGGTTAATACCAATTTAATAACTCACTCTCTGACATTTTATTTTAATCTTTATGTCAGTTCAGTGTTAGCATGCTAATACCTCAGTTTCATTCAATTTCTCAGTATCTATGGTTGATATTCTTTACCCAAATTCTGTCTTCAGATATTCACATATGTTTGGAACTTGCTTAGTCTTTGATTAGAATTTTACGTGACATAATGAAATAAAGGTTCTCTTCATGACATGCTGAACATAATACAGGCACCCAAAGTCCTTAACTAAACTTGATTATTTATGGAGCCTGATAATATTATGGGGATTTTAGGTTTTTGGTTTTTCTAGTTTTTGTGGTCCTATATATTGGTTTTATAAGAATTTTATCTGCATGTAGATGAGCAGACTCATGGTTTCTATAAGGGTTTAGACTTAATAAAGCATGTGCCATATGATCATAAAATATTCTGATCTATTTGAGTAAAAAGTTCGATATATTTTAAGATACTATTTTTTCCGGTTTTCTTGTTTATAGAATCCTATGTGTGAGATACTTTTTAAAATAAGAATGTTCATTGCAGTGTTTTATATACTAGCTCAAATTGTAAAAAAAAAAAAAAAAAAAAAATTTAAAATAGAACTCTGGGTATATTTTACATATGTTTTTATAAATTAGAATACAATGTGGTTATAAGGAGGAATGAGGCAATGAGGCATATTTCTATATATTGTTGTAAAACTATACCCTATGATATAGTGAAGAGTTAAAAAAATTAGCTTAAAAACTAAGCATTTATGATTCCATAAATTTTTGCTAAAAATGTATACATGTAATTATGCATGCTTAGAATAGAAATCTGGAAGGAAACACACTTATACATCAAACTGTTACTAATTAAAACTAACATATTGAATACTTATTTTATTCCAGACTCTGTTATAAATGTTCTGCATGTATCATTTTATGTAGTTCCACAGCAAGCCTATGAATTATTATTATTTTGATTTTGTAGATGAAACTGAATCACAGAGAGATGAAATAACTTGCCAAAGACACTTGATTATCTAACACTGTCTTTGGGATGTGAATATTCAAATGACTCTTACCTCTACTTTTTTTACAGTCTATGCTAGAATTCTCAATAATGAGTGTGTATTACTTTTATAATTATAAAAAAGAAGAAAGGTATTTTTCATTTGGGGAAAAAAAAGATCCCACAAAAGAGGAAATCAGTGGGAAACACCTGGTTGCAATTTACCAGCTATGATACATTATTTAAAATGCAAGAAAACTGATACTTGAAAACCTGTCTTACTGAGTCTTCAAAATCCATTATTTTTAAAATAAATTCAGTTTAGATGCCCAAATCCCCATGCAAATAATTGAATAAAAATTCAATATGTTTTGTCTTCACATGCTAGTTCCATCTTTTCCTAAAAATTTTTACAGTAAGCTTCAAAATGTGAAATAATGTCTTCATTTTAAAGTTAGTTTATAGAATTTTAAAAACACATAGCATCAATACAATGAAATCACTAAAGTATTTTAAAAATCATGTTGGTTTTAGTTAAATTGTGTTAATGGATTTATAGAATGAAACAAAGGACAATCACGTTTGGAAAATCATGCAGTAGATAGTGTTCTGGTAGCTATTGCTATGTAGCAAACCACCCCAACAAATAAATAATTTATTATTATTTTGCATCGTTCTGTAGGTTAAGTTCTGAGCTGAGTTGTTCAAGCTTAGTTTCCTTCATGTTTCAGTTAGATTTCGGTTAATGTTGCAGTCATCTGAAGGCTGGACTGGACTGGCTATCCAAGATGGTGCACTTTACATGGCTGGCAGTTGAAGCTGGCTGATGGTTGGGAGCTTAAGTAGAGCTATTGACTGGAATGCTTACATGGACCTTCAAGTGGCTTGGGCTTCTCAGAGAATGGTGCCTTAGTTTCTAGAGGAAGCATCCCAAGAATAAGTGTTCAGTTGTGAACTTTACAAGAGACAAAAAGGGGACGCTGCCAGGCCAATGAAAGTCTAAGCCTGGAACTAGGATAGCATTATTTCTTTCATGTTCTATTGGTCAAAGAAGCCACAGGGTCCACCTATATTTAAAGGAGTAGAGAAATAGGCTCTTTCTTTTGATAGGACAGTGGCAAGAGATGAGAGATAGGGGAGATATTGGTGCAGCTGTCTTTGGAAAATGCCACCTGCTGCAGTCGCTTAAAAAGCAACCTTTGCCTAGTCTTTGTAAAATATATCTGATATAAAAAAGTTATTATGCCATTGACAAGGAAAGGTTAAATTCCTGGATATATGATTGGTTTGGTTGGTTACCACAGGCTATCTCTTCCCAACTGATAGTGATTATTATAAATAAAGCTGACTATGCCTCTTTACATTTCTGACTGTCTATTTTTCTGTCTCAGTTTTTTTTTTCTTTTGATCACTGGTGATTGGGAAATGGAGTATGCAGAGTGGGAAAAAAGGTTTGCAGTAAAGAGTGAATCCACAGAGGGGATATTTCTGGTCAAACCATGAGAAGTCTGTGGATAATTGCTGTTGACCTACAAAGTTAATGATCAAAAGAGGAAGATCATTCTTTCTATATAACTGTGACAATGTCATATATCTTTGTACCTCATAATTTATAAAGACCTTTCATGTATATTTCTTGTTTTGAGCCTGCATCAAACTCATTTTATGGATCAGTAACCTGAGCGATAAGTAAGTTAAGTGATGCCCTTAAAGTCACATAGCTAGTAATGGAGAGTGAAACACGTCTTCTGTCTTCAGGACCCTTTCCTTTGTATCACAGTACCTTTATAGACTTTTACTGCCAAAACTGTTTGAAAAGCAGGTAAGAAACAAGAATGAGAAGTGGGTAAGAGTGAAGACAGATGTGATTTTGGGCAAATAACTTTATTTTTTCAACCTAGAAAAGAAAAATGCCTTCCATGTATAAATGTTGGGAAGAGTAAGTATGAAAGTGTAATAAAGTCAAAGAGTGTGTTTGATAGATGTCATCTCATACTCCTATTACAGCAATTGTCATTAGTATTACATTAAAGAGACAATTTGGTACAGTAGATAAAGCATGGAGTCAGACAGATCTAGTTTTTATTTTTCAATGTAATCAGTAAAAATTTCTACATTTTTTAAGGCAGAAAGCCACTTCGTGAGAATAATTTTCTGACATTAAAATTACCTGGGAAACTATGGTTGAACTTTGCCCATATATATTAGTCACATTTGGAAGACTACACTGTGGATAAAGCAAGGTTCCAAATCTCAGTAGCCTACTCAAAAAATGCCTTAGATTTTGCTCCTACTAATATAGACTAAGGTAGCTGTGGGTTGTCATTGGCTCTGTTCCTAGATCCTTCTTTATTCCAGGATCCAGGATAAAGGGGCTGTCACTATTTGGGGCACATTGTTCTCATGGCAGAGGAAAATTCAATGACTGAACCACACAATGGCTTTTAAAACTTTTGTTCAAATGTGATATATATCACTTACACTCATATTTCATTAGCCTAAAACATATGGTTAAGCTCAACATCAATGTGACAAGCATACTTAATTCTTCTACAGGAAGATGATTAAATAATTAGACACAATAAAACAGTCTATTTTAATCCAAGATAGGAATCATGTGACTGCTAAAGTTCCTGGAGGCACAAAAACCATTTGAAATATTTTTAAGTACTCGTTTCTCAGTGCCTAGCACACAACTTCATACACTGTAGGTGCTCATTAAATATTAATAGGTGAATGCATGATATAGGCAAAGGTTAACATGTAGCAAACCCTTACACTGTGACCTTTTATCTCTCCATGCTCCAAATTGAAGAAGCAATGATTAAAATTTAAATTTCTGTTGTTAGCCTAGATGCGTATTCAAATATACTCAGAAAATGAATAAAACACCCTTTATATAACTGCAGTCATAATGAAGGAGAGCAAGCTATTACATGCAATTAGGTGAAGTTAGAGTAGTTAGTTCATTCATTCAGCAAACAGGTTATTACACCTTTCTATGTGCCAGGCACTGACACAAAGATGTATTTAAAGATGAGTAAGGACTTCTCTGGTGGCGCAGTGGTTAAGAATCCGCCTGCCAATGCAGGGGATACAGGTTTGAGCCCTGGTCCGGGAAGATCCCACATGCCGCGGAGCAACTAAGCCCGTGTACAACAACTACTGAGCTTGCACCCTAGAGCCCACACGCCGCAACTACTGAGCCCAAGCGCTGCAACTACTGAGCCGGCGCGCCTAGAGCCCGTGCTCTGCAACAAGAGAAGCCACTGCAATGAGAAGCCCGCGCACCGCAAAGAAGAGTAGCCCCGCTTGCTGCAGCTAGAGAAAGCCCGTGCTCAGCAACAAAGACCAAACGAAGGCTCCCCAAAAAAATTTAATAAAAAAAAAAAATGAGTAAGAGTCAGGTACAGCCCTTGCCCTTAATGAGTTGTAGTGACACCTTAGCAGGTTTATAGTAAGTTTGATGGTGAAAAGTTTTGCAGATTAATTTGTTATTTTGATTTTAAATTCCCAAACTAGAGTGGGGGAGGTATGTCTGTGTGAGGATATATAATTATTTTAATAAATCCATTTTCTTTGAATCATAGTCCACCTAATCTAAAGAATATGGTAATTTATTTCAAATGTCCTTAAAAATAGGAGGAAACAATGCATAGAGAGATGTCTCGAAGATGCCTCAAATCATGAGCAAAATTATCTTTATATGATGGGAAGCAACTATTTAAAAGTGTATGCATTGTACAAAGTATTAGATTTCACCCTTCAAACTCTGCATCAGCTTGTGAAAAGAATTTTTAATTATTTTGATAAGACATATATATGTGCAGAAAAAATAACACAGAGTGCTTTAATTGACACTTTCTTCTGCAAAGACACCATATTGAAGAATTTTGCACTTCCTTTTTTTTTCTTAACATAACAAGACATATCTCAGCTACATACCCAAGAGATAGCTAGAGACTAATGAGGGTGTAGAGTGAATACTGGTGGAAACAAAAGGAACATTTCCAAACCTAACTTAAGCATTAAGAGCCAGAGAATTTAAGGAACAAGATTCCAGAATAATAGACAATTTCTAAAGAACTCAGTTACAAGACCACATTTAAAGAGCTCTATATTAAAGAATCCTAAGGAATCATTTGAAGAAAAATCAATGTGAAGAGTCAGCTGTGAATTGAATATAAGTTGATAAATAAAATCACATCTTCCAAGATCTCTTCCTAATTAACAACCTGTTACAGAAAACAGGTGGGTTTTTTGATATTCAAATAGCTTCATAAGTTATTAAAAATTACAAAAGACATATTAATTCCCTAGCAAAACAGTTTTACATTAAAAAGCATTCTGAAAATTGGCTTACTGCCTTAACTGTGGGATCTGTTTCTGTGGTTAATTAACATGACATTTGATTCTTTTTTTTTTTTTGTCATCAAAAAATTTATTGCTAGAGCTCTAGAAACTAAACCCAGCTTCAGTGTCGCAGAAGCTCTAGAAACATCAAACTTACAAAACGTGTGACAACACACGTGTTCGGGAAAACTCTACGTTACCATTCTAGCTGACTGGAACAAAACACTCTGTTTTTCCAGACTAAAAAGCAGGGGCACCAGGACCAACGATCACCAGCTGCCCAGATACCAAAAAATTATGCTTCTGAGATCTCTTGATGTTGATTCCAGATGAAGAGCAAACAAGCTGCCTTACGTGGGCCACTCTCGACAGAAGCCCTTTTTGACATTTGATTTTTACTGATAAAAAATAACACACACATGCTTTTTAAGATTATTATTATTTGAGGTTATTTACTTAGGTTCATATAGATGTCATTTTAGGGACATTTATAAGAAGTGCCTTTAAAATAAATGTTTTTTCCCCTCATATACTACAGAATAATTTTGGAAGTAAATATAAAGAAGAGTCAAAATTAAGTTATTCATCCTCCTGCATGCCCACAGCCAAGTGAGGATTGTGATGGGGGCAGTGATCACAGGGGCACTTCTAGTGTACATGCCACCCAGGTACCCTGCTCCACAGCAGCTGTGCTGTGACTGATTTTTCCCCTCGCAGTACTTGAGCTGGGTTTTACCCTTTCCAGTTGGTTCTCCCATCTCTCTACCAATATGGCAGTGCTCTTGATCTGAGTCACTTGCCTACATTCTGTGACATTTTTGCAAAGGCTCTAATTCTCTCCTTCCTTCTGCCTCTCTGTCCACCTCCTCCAGAACTACAGTGAAACCCAGCTCAGGTGACAATCAGAAGAATCCCACTTTCTCCCTCAAGTTGCAATTACCCCTTGTAGCATAACGCACTAGGTATTCCACCTACTATGGGCTATGGTACGAATGTATGCTTTGAGCCCAAAATCAAAAATCTGAAAAAAAAAACCCATGTCAAACTATATTAATTAGAGAGTAAACTGATCACAAATTGCAATGTGGAAGGTATGGTTAAAAATAAAATATGCCTTTTTAAAAATTTTACTCAAACTTGAGTACCATTTTATGTGCCCCACTTTTATGTGTCCTACTCAAATCTGGTGTTTTTAAAAAAATAAAGTTCACTTTGAAATTCTTATATTCAAAGCTCTGTTAAAGGAACCATTTTTATAGATGTTGTGAGGTTTTGTGGGTTATTTTAGATAAATTTTAGTCTGTACACAGCCTAAAATAAATAAGTGAAAGAAATAAATAGTGTTGGGGTAGGAAATTTACAAATGAGAATAAAAATAGTTATGCAGAGATGCATTTTGGGGGAATTCATACCCAACCCTAAACTTTTTATTTTTGCTTTGATCCACTAAAGAGAGGTGCAAGGGAATAAGAATAAAGTGTGTCAAGTTCTGATATAAACCTAAAATACAAAACAGTCTTTTCTTAAAAGAGTTGTACCAGTGTAAAACAATAAATAGATGGTCTACAGGTGGGAAAGGCGTAAAAACCTTTTGATGTCAAATGGTTTAGAAGTCATGGAACGATAGCATTTTAGAACTCATCAGATTTAGGCTCTTCAGTTAACAGATGAGGAATCTGAGCCAGAACATTGAAGGAACGAGACTCCAGAGTAATGAACAGTTTCTAAAGAACTCAATTATAAGACCACACTTAAAGAGTTCCATATTAAAGAATCCTAATGAATCGTTTGGAGAAAAATCAGTGTGAGTCAGCTGTGATTAGTAATGGCAGAATTAGTAATAAAGGTGATGAATTATGCCAGAAGCTGCATAAAATGTTCTTAATATTTACCATTAACCCCAGTACCAATATTGTTATTTGCAAAGATATATTTTAGAATGTTTAAAAGCAAGGATACAAAAAACAAAAGCTAATCTCTCTCTTAGTTTACCATTTCTATGACTTCACACTTCACTAGGAAGAAACCCATAACCATTATTTCCAAGTTGTCCAACTGTTTCTTTTGTGTCATTGCCACTGTCAGTCTTTGGTGTAACTGTTTTAAAATCGAAGCTTCATTGAATGCACCATGCATGAAAACAAATGGGACCAATGAAATGATGATGATATTTATATTGATGGGGTGAGGTAGCCCTCCAAAATGCGACTGCATTGACTGTATAGCTGAGTTATGGTTGTTTCTATGTGGACAATGGCAGGCAAAGGGTGTGGGTGTGTAACTGAAGTACATTTGTCTCAGTGATATTTAATAGATGGAGTTCTGAATTATGTGAACACAATTTATAATGTAGAGCTGTATCACAGAAATGTATTGGTTAACGAAACAGGATAGAACTTGTTCTCATCTTTAACAATGGACACCCACTGTGGGCATTAGTTACAGCTTTCTAAAATATTGACTTTCTGACATATAAACTTGACCTATATGTTTGTCTGTGAGGAAGTTGATTCTCTTTGGGGGTAACTTCCAAAATATGGTGAGGATGCCAAGTATAAGAAGAATCCTTGTGTGGCAAGTAGCCAGAACATCGTGTCCCCCAAGTTCAGTAAAGTCAATGCCAAACTTCATTGCCACAAAATTTATGTATCAGGGAAACAGGTTTTTCTCTGTGTTTGGAAGTTTACATTTCTGAAGCATTTCTCTGCCATTTCAACGTTTCCTATGAATATATCTGGTCTTAGAGGTACCTGTGCTGGAAAATTTTTTTCACCTCCCTGCAAGTAACTACCTTGTAACTACCGCATCAGAACAGGAACAAAAGTAGCATGCCATTCTGGCCTCCAGGAGAATTCAGGGCAGAGCAGAAGCCCTAGGTCCAAAGGGAAGGCTGTTCCCACTTAGCCAGGCTGGGAACACCTGGGAATCATCATATAGCTGGGAGACCAGCAACCAGGATTAAAAAGGGGACAGAGGGACAGAAGAGAATATGTCCCCCATAAACAGTCACGCCCAAGCTCTGACTGTTTAACCTTTGTGTATAAAAGGATACCTGCAATATTCGAGGTTAGAAGTGTTATGCCTTTGAATTAGTCAGGTACGAAAAACTTGTGTTTTTCATATGAACACATAGTTTTAATGTCTATATCATACTTCCAATACTGAAACTGAAGGATAAAACAGATAAAACTAGCTTGATTTCGTGAGCTGTTTGTTCTAAATAGAAATTTTATTTTACAAGTAGTTGTGATTTAAACATATTGCAGAGTTACAGAAAATTAAAGGGGTTGTAATCAGACTTCTTAAAAGGTGACTCTTCAGGCAATGGCTTATTCTCTGATTCACCCTTCTTGAAATAACTAAGTATGAGGCCTTTTTTCCAAAATGAGAGTTTCTGCAAAGATGTCTGCTGTTAAAACGGAATGATTCTTATATAAAACCAAGGTAATCCGCCAGCTTCATACTTAAAATATAGAATTGGAATAACATTTCTCTTTTTTTTTTACAATTTGGAAATATCATTTCCACTGACTATTGAATTTTATAGGCTCAAATGTTTTTGCTCAGTAGATTTCTCTCAGATCAGTAATTTTTAGTTACATTCTACCCAGACCATCCTTATGCATCTAATTTATATTAAAAAACCCATGACGTATAATAGGTATGCTTCCCTCTTCCTTTTCCTTTAAGCACTTTCCTTTCCTTTTATTTATTTATATTTATGCTGTAGCTGTTGCTTTTGCTGTGAAGTAGTAGCTGTCGTTGCTGAAAAAAAACAGCATCTCATTTTTCTTAAAAACAATTTTAACAATTTTAAGTGAAAATGAAAACTTTGCCTTTGCATTGCGATTACAAAATTTTCACTAAAATGTATTATTGATTCACAATGTGGGTACTTTTATTAAAATATTGCTCAGGTATAATTAAAGAGTTAGGTAATTGAGACAGGCTTTAGTTGTAAGGGTGTGGGTTTCATAGTGTAACAGACAACTCCTTCAGCGTGTAATATGCTGCTGCATGAACACGGAGCCTATCTCTTACTGGAGCGTGGGTGTCCTGGGTAGCGTTCTGAACTGGCTCAGCCGTGGCGCTGGGGTGATTCTGTGCTGCTGTGCGAAGGCAAAGTATCAAGTGGTGGATATTTCTGGTGTTAGCTACTCAGAGAAGAGAGGCCCGCCCTTAGCTCAGATGTCAGAATAGGGGAGGCAGACTTGTCTCTTTGTGGGCCCTGCTCACTTGGGGCCGGGCTCTGAGAAAGCCGAGAGTATGGCAGGTGGTCAGGGAAGGGTGACCTCTGCCGGGGAGAAGCAGCTTGCTGGAGAATGGCAAATGGAACGGGATCTTCCAAACTGGCTCTCCAGTGTCTATGTTACTTTCTTTGTCTTGCCCATGTTGCTATGCCTGGGCCCTCAGTAAAGTCTGATTTAAATATTCTAGCATAAACTCAGCCCTTCTAGAATCCATCTTCCAGTTGGGTGTCCACTCTGGTGCCACCACAGCTCAGTGGGACCATGGTAATAGAGAAGAATGCTTGTCCTTGTGGAGATCCTACTGCTATTGCTAACATTTGGGGATAAGGGTAGAGCTTTGGTCTTTCTTCCAGCTATCACTTATCTGACTCAGAAACACAAGGTCACTTTCCATAGCATAACTATTTTTGACGCTTGTACTCTAAATGACTGCCACTAAATGAAAGGTGGCATATTCACTGAGTTTAAATGTGCAGTGATAAGCACCTCGCAGGCAAGGACAACTGACAAGGGTTTGAGTTGGGTCTCTGCCACATATTATCTGAGGAAACTTGCTTACTTTATCTGAGAACTCAGTTAATACTCCCTTGTGGCTGGTTTTCAGCATGAAATCATATAATGATTTACATGAAAGTGCTAGACACATAAATAGTACCATTTAGTAAGCAGCAACTGATAACAGCTCTAAGGTATGTAGGCATTTACGTTTTAATTATACCACTTCATACTGTATTTTTTGGTATGGAAATTTACACACACCCTCTCAGTGATGGTTTTATTTGCATGGCTTACAACACAAGGTGGTTATGCTTTTTCTAACTAATGGTAAAGCTAGGATGAAATGACTTAAGTCTATCAGATAAAAAAATGCCTTTGCAAAGAGTCAACAGCTTCCTGTGTTGTGTCCTTGAATTTCCAGATATGACTGCTTACCTACTATTCTTTAAAAAAAAAGAAGTAAAAACTGAGTTCAAAGTTTATAAAGTGCAAACTAGAAAAACTAACCCAGCATGTTGACTGTTGGATGAAAGCATATAATTAGAGTTCTGCAAATGAGATCCTTTTGGATATTAAGAGGTGACTTCATGGCATTGTCTCCTTATGGTTATAGACAGTGTCTGAATCTAACAATCCGTCAAGTTAAAAAAAATTTAATTCCTAGTTCTCTCCTTTTCCCTTATCATTCTCTTGTGCTGGGTGTTTACAACAATGATTTATTGTGGGATTATTTTAAAAATATATTTTCCCAATAAAACTAACAGTTACTCTTATCAGAGGCTTAAAAATTTACCTAAAGTTTTCATTTGTTAATAGCAATAAACTATTAAAGTTCAAACTTACTTTCTTTCAAAACTTAAAACTGATGTATTACATTTTCTTCTTCTATATCCTCCTCTCCACATACAATTCATTTTAAAACAATTATCACGCCATATATGTTTCTTGTTCCACCTTCATTTTTACCTTTTTTTTTTTTTTTTTTTTTAACCTCTTTTCAAGAATCTCTGTGTAGCATGGTTAGGACTTGTATTTTTCTTACCTGGTTTACAGATATGACCCAGAGAGTTTAAATGACATGACCAAAGTTAAGGAACAAGGCAGAAATTTCACAGATGCTGAGTCCAGTTAAAAGCATTAGCGCAGACCTTGAAATGTTATATTTGCAGAATTAAATGTTATATTTGCAGAATTCTTAATGAATTTTTTTAGCTCTGCCAACATGAAGCAGGCCATGCACCCCTGAGGAAACTGAGGTCCAGAAAGGTAAAAGGGAATTCATTAACCCCTAAAATTGCTTATACAATTAATCTGTTCTGCTTTCTTTCTTGGAAAACCTTGGGAATACCCTTTGTGGTAAATCTAAAGAGACATTTATACAGGTTATTTTTCTTTATTATATATTGCAGAATATTTTACAAGTGACCTTGACCACTAATTCTTTGTAACATTAAGGATGAGAAGGATTATTGGTTTAGGATTAAGGAAGTACAACATAATATTTTTGCATCCATAAAATTACATGATTCTACTTCTGAGGGTCATTAAGGGCTAGATCCCCACTCTCTTTATTTTTAGCATCCCCAGATCAATATATCATCTTCTGTATCGATCTTCTTATTCCATATTTGATGAGTTCAGAAAATTTATAATAGCTTTCTACAGTCTCTCCAAAACCCCACCTGATTAAAATAAGTTTAGCATTAGGTTAAACACGTTATTGGGAGCGATTTTTATTTTTGAAGGCTAATTCAGCTCAGCGATGGATTAGTAATAGCGTATCCCCTTAACCTCCAAAGTAATTTGTTTTTATGTTCTCAGCTTGGAATCATGCCCTCATATTAATATTTCATACCAACAAGTAGGGGCCTCAATGTGTCCATCTGTTAGACTGGCATAATGCCTGCCACCCATATCTGAATATTGCCCTTAGGAATGAGTAATAATTTTCAGCCTTCTTCAGTTATGTTTTTGGTTTTTGGGTGTTTTTTTTTGTTTGTTTTTTTTTTTTGCATTTGGTCTTTTCTAAATGATCCTTAGACTAGAGTAACATAAGATATATTTCTTTCCTGATCATCACTCATTAAAATAACATGTGCAAATAAATTACTTTGTTCAGAAAAAAATAACTAACCCTAAGAAACATCTCCATTACATGAGTTAGACAGCATAGGCAATCTAAATAGATTTTAATTATTTAGTATATTCCTCCACTGGGATATGTTTTACATATAAATGTTGGAAAAATTAGCAGCATACAAAATATCTTGATAAGAAGTACCAAAGGGTGACAATTTTTACTGAATGGTAAAATAAGATGGAAAGGAAAAAAAGGCAGCATTATGTTTCTGTATGAAAGATCTCAACATGTCCCGTTAAATAGTCACCAGTCGAATGGTGGTTCAGTTACCCTGACGCTGTAGAGCAGAGACTTGTTCCCGTAATTCTAAACACATACAAGAACACTGCAAATCTAAAGTCAGTCCTTGGTCCTCCAAGATCACTGCAAGGGATATGAAACTGTATTTTAAAAATGTCATCATCTGAAGAATTTTCTTGCTATATTTTAAGTTTGGGAGCAGAATAGTGGGTAGGAATGTACTGACACCTTGGATTCAACGATTAGCTTTTTTATTCTGAGGTATTTGACTTTGGACAAATTACCGGACTTTTCGTGCCTCTGTTTCCTCATCTATAAAATACAAGGATAATAAAGGGTTTTGTGGGGATAAATATAATAATGGTTATAAAGTGCCTAGTATACTAAATAATAAATATTAGCTTATTATTTATTGCTTTAAGATACTATAAGTCACTTTCATCTATCTGGGAACCATGCCCTGCCCAGTTAATGCTCACAGTGGAGAACAGAATGTCTTTGAAAGACGTTAACCAAAAAGGCCACTGCCTTCTGCGGAGTCTACCAGCACCAACCCTTTCCTCCTCTAAAGAGGTATCTGTTGTTTGTTACTCTGCATTTTCTCTTTCCATCATATTTCAAGGAGTTCACCAACCTCATAGTCAGAACAGTTACCTGGATTTATTATGTTTTCTAAATCTATTTTTATGTAAAGCATGGTCACTTTGTCCTAGTCCAATTTTATTTAGGGATAGCATAAAATTTTGAAACTTTCAGGTGCTCAATAAAAGCTTCATAGGCATTTTCAGCTCATTTATTTATAATAAGATGAGAATGAGGTTTCCTCAGACTTAGTCTCCTATGGCCTAGCCTGTGGGCAAAAACGACCTGCCTAAATTGAACTAGTTGTCTTGAAATATATAATCATTAAGTACAGGAAGGGAAAATAAGAGATTGTCAATTTACCACCTTATGTAAACGACATTTATTCATTAACTCATTATTCGTTTAATCAGGAAACATTTATTAAGTATCTAATAAAGACCAGGTACTTTTTACTAGAAGCTGCAAAGACAAGACAGTAATTGCTATTGAAGGGTTTTCAGTCTGGTGAGCAAAGGTGAGAGTTAGGAAGAGATCAAATCTGTAAATACCAAAGTGTAACATTTTTGTTTCAGCAGCTGTGAGTGAATTAGAGTGGTACCCAAAGGAAAAGTGGAACAATTCTACCTGGGTGGCTAAGTGTTGGGAAGTGTGTTTATTGTTCAAATAACCTTTGGGGAGCCTAGTCTTAAAAGAGGGGCAGGATTTGATCAGCTGAAAGGGGATGGGGGAATTCAGGTATTTAAAGGATATAGTCTATTGATGACATGTGAGTAGTATAATTTTTCACTGAACAAAGACAGAACTATTACTATTGATATAGCTGTTTATGGCATGAACTCAATACATACTACAAGAAAACAAGATAACTGAAAAATATGACCATTCCTTAGGAGGAAGATGATAATTACAAAATTATCCATTCAGCTATATATGATACTCCAAAATAACTCTTCATACCCTGAAGTCAAATCTTTTTCTAATAAAATTGGAATTTACAAAGGGTTCAGGACAAATAAGACACCTCCTTTTAACCCTCCTTCCTTCCTTCCTTCCTTTCTGAATAACTCAGTCCAAAAGCCATTAGGTGAGGTTAAATAAGGTAGGCATCTACATAAAACTGGGAGCTGGAATTGAGTAAAAGTGAGAACATGTTATCACTATCATACATGTTAATTGTCTGAACCCTCCATGAGGGCAAGTTCTTTTCAGGCTTCTTCCTTCTCATCCACCTCCCCACCCCCAAGCTAAAAGCAAGTATGGCTCATGGGAAGCATCTGAATGATTACGGTAGGAAATGCTGTAAGTCACACCTACTGTAAGTGTTACTTATTTATTTTTATTGTTGACCTCTCTTCTCTAGAATGTAAGCTTTATAGGGTAAGTATTTTTACTATTCATTTCACTGGCTATCATAGAGCCTGGCACACAGTAAGATCTCAATAAATAATTTTCAAATCTAAAAAATGAAAAGAATGATTTGCACAATACAGATGCATATGAAACATTGTCATTTATTTTAACATCTTTAAGGCATTAAATTACTTTGTATAATTTCTATTTCTAGTTGATTAAATAATTAAAGCATTATAATGAAGCAAAGGTTAGTGACATTTTAATAAGCATTTTTTTCTTTGTTCGGAATTTATTGCTGAGTTGCATGGTGAGCAGACTCAGTGTTTTAGGTAAATATGTGTTGAAGAATGAAGTTAAAGCTATTAGATAGTATAAAAAGAAAAAGAAAATCTAAAGGTATATAAGAAATATGTAAAGGAAAGAAGTCTAGCCAGAGATAGTGAGAAGAATGTAAAATTTGGGGGGATTTTATGAAAGTTATTTTAAATAAAATCAAATGTAAATAGAGCTCAAACAGCATAACAGATATTTATCTTATCTTTTTTTAAAAATACATTTTTGGCTTCTTTACAGTTTTTCTCAGATATTGCACATATGACACAAATACAACTGTAATTTTAAAAGAAGTCATAAATTTCGGTTCTGAAAATAATTGTCATGAAAACACAAATATAGCCTAATAATTTTCAGATGATGTCTGAAACTAATCCCTTCAAAAAGTATTGTGAAATGGTGGGGGAAAATAACCTATATAAATTAAATATCTTAAATGGTATAGTACATAGCAAAGTCAAAAGGGAAATTGTATTAGGAGATGGAAGAATTCTGAAATCAAGCCATGACTGAGTGAGAGACCCTTAAGGATGAGAGTAATAGCTCATTCCTGTTTATTGTGGCCTTATCTAGCCCCCAATGCCTGAAAAAGAGGAGGTAAATAAATATTTCTGGAAGAAATAAATAAAAAAATGAATGAAAGTTTCCATTTAACAAAGGCACTATTAATAACAATTAAATTATTATTAAAAATCAGATGTAGAGATTCAAGCTGAAAAACCATAGAAAACACCAAGCTAATACAATTACTTTGCTTGGGAATTTAGAAAAAATTTATTTATTAATTACATGTTCTTACATGTTCACAGAATTGTTATAAAATGTTTACTATTTTAATATGTCTCCAGAGAAGATTATTTCCTTCAGTCCACTAGATAGGTACAAATATATCTGCTACCTTGTATTTTGTGTCTACATTGTATAAATCTAAGTTAAAATTAGACAAATTATTCTAGGTCCTAGTTTGGAAGAATTATTCAACGTGTCATGTTCAATAAGGTTACTTAACTATTTTACAGATATATTGCTATATATTTAATTAACAGGAAATTTTTGTTCTAACTTTTAAGGAAAATGTAGAGAGATATTTGTATCATAGTTTAATACATATGCAAGTACTTTGTTGCATATATTTACCAGGAAAAAATGCCTGTGAGAATGGGTTGCTATATAAAGTATGAATCTTATAAAAAGGGCAGAATAAGCATATTTGTGAATCATAATTTATCATTTGTTCGAATTATCAAACCTCTTACTCTCAAGTGGGTAACTTTTTATGAATTTGGAATTTATCTTAAATTTTGGTATTTAATCACCTTCAGTTACATAATTCACCGACTGTCCATTGAACAAGTCTATAAAACACAGGTGTATTTTGCATCTCTATGGCATGGATATTTATATTTTTCATTGGACACCACAAACTATATATACTAGAGATTAATAAACATGAATGTTTAATACAGTGCAAATGTTACTGCTTGAGAGAGCTTGAGCTGTACGTACTAATTTTTCATTAGTCATTCTTCAATTTGACAGAAGAGCCTGTCTCAGCTCATTATTTCAGGGTTTTAATGGTCTCTTTTTAACTTTAGCACAGTTTTTTTTTTTTTTAGTCATAATATCTTCTCTTTGTTAAAAAAAAAAAAAGGAACAAAAACTCAATCATATACCTGTTAAAAAGTTGGCTCAACAGAAATGTAATATTCCTTTATTATGGTCTCTTAAAACAGTTACATAAATACACTTGAAATGTAGGCTATTTACCTAATAGATAATAGGTAATAGATTGTAATGACTTTCTGAAGCAACTGAGGGCAAAGTCCTTTTTTTTTGTTTTTCATTTGAGCGTTCACTGTTATGAATGCCACGTGGACTGTCTAGAAGAGAAATCCCCAAATACTTTAGTAGTGTTTATCCCTTTGACTTCTGGAATGAAAATATAGAAAGCTGGGGCTGAAAGGAAACTGTGAGCTCATCCTGCAAGTATGAACATGACAAGAACAAAACTGGGTGGTGGTTGTGATACCACCGCCAGCCCCTGCAGGTCCAGAAAGCCTACTCTTTGCAGACTCAGTTCCATATTTTTTCTCTATTATAGTATTATCAAGCTAGGTTTACAAAAGTAGACCATTAACTGTTGTTTCTTGTCATGATCAAATAGTTTTCAGGTAGAATACTAAATGCTTGGGTAGATGACAATAGTAAATATTGCATGAGTTAACCTTGGCATAGAACATTAAATGCCAGTGGAAGTGTTGGGCATGTGAGACTTCCACTCTCCCGATTTTCCAGTTACTGTGGTAAAACTGTAGTTCTCATTCCAGGCATGGCCTCAGGACAGCCCCAGGCCCCTCCTCTCTAGCTAAGTCAGTTGGCTGGCAGGCTTAGCCCAGGAACCAGAGCTGGGAATCTGACCGGGTGTGGGAGGTTTAGAGCTGTAAAGCCTTCTATTTGGGGACACAGGATCAAATCACATCTGCTGCTGGTTTGCTCCTGACCTTGAAGATCAAGTAGTGTAACTGGCCTTCTGCCTTATTCTTCAACCCTGTGTCCCTTTCCACACTTACCCTACTCCTACCTTCGTGTCTGCCTCCCAGCCTTTGTAACCTGCTTTGCTCTCTACTCCTCTAGGCTAGTCTCCCATGGGAGACTTCTGCCTCTGTCTACTGTCTGGGGCTCTGCTACATACAGACAAACTGCTCACCTGCCTGCCTGGAGTTCCTGACACTGTGCTTTACTGCCTGTCCAGTCAACATCTTAACTTCAGTTGCATTTCCGCATGCCAGATGACGTCCAGGATGACCACCTTTGCTTCCAACCAACCATGTTTCCTGCATGTTTTGTTCTATTATGGTGCTTCTCCCAGCGTCAGAAGCCGCATCTTACACCCTAGAGACTGACATTCCCAGGGAATAGATAAAATTTCAGGTCTAGCCACTATTGTCTGCCCCTTTCTTCTGCATGTAACTACATCACCTGGCTACATCCCAATGGCATTTCCAAATACTTTCTTATGCCTTAAAAAAAAAAAATAGCATTTATTTGTGAATTCACTAGGAGTATAATATTTTACTTTGAAACTAAGAAGATTATGCTTAAGTGATTTGAAATGGGAGAAATAACTTTAAAAAATTTGCTTAACCAAATCACTACTTTAGTTTAAAAAAAAATCCAAAACTAGCTCACAGATATATTTCAATTTCCCAGTTAGCCATAGAACTGTAAAATTAATTTAAACCAAACAATTATTTTTGCAGTGCTTGAAGCATTATGAATGGTGTTACAGATAGTTGACTCACTTGCAGGAAATGGGGTTTTGCCATGCATAAACAGTTTTGAGAACCACATAATTTGGGTTGGATTTAAAATCGAACCCATCAGTTTTGAAAGAGGTATGAATTTGGCAAAGTACGTTTTTCGAATAGCAACATTCATTCTTCGCATAAAGAGAAATCATGGCTGCACACCAAGTAACTGGTTTTTTTTTTCTTCTTCTTAATTGATGTAAAGAATTCAAATTCTCTCATGGAATTTTCCCTGTGACTTTACTAACTGTTGGTTTGTTAAACTTTTTTCTCTAACACTATTTGAGGGTAAGCATGAGGAGTTCTTGAGGCAAAAGACAAGAAAAATTGCTGCTCCTTTAAGTTCTTTGCAACTTTGCTTGAGTTATATACCCTCTCTGGCTTTCCTTTTCTTTTTCTGTAAAGGAAGGAGAGGAAATGTCTGCCAAGTCTAACATCAAGATTTTAGGAGTCAGGGAACTTGAAATGGAACAGATTCCTTATTGAGCTCTGTTCCTTAAAGGCAGAAAACAAAAAAACCTGGGACTGTTATTAAAATCAGCCACCCCTTCTTTTTATCTAGTCTTAACCTTTCCCCATCTTTCTCTTAAATCTGTTTTTCCTCAACAATGTACCTCATTCCACTTCCCCTCAGAAGTCCATCACAGGCACAAAAATATTTGTCGTTTTCTTCCCTTTTGGCAAGAGAAGTATAAAGGAAAAAAGTGGTGAATCATAGATTTTTAGAGCTAGCAGGGACTGCTAGTGAAGATGACCAAAAAAGTATTGTAAACAAGAGATAAGAGATGAAAAAGAGAAAGGAAAGTTTGAACTGGATCTGGTAGGACTGGGAAGAACAGAGGCTCTTTCCACCAGAATAATGTATTGTAATCTCTTCCTGGAATTTCTGTTCTCACTCTACCTCACTTAATGCCACATCAAATTATATTAACATCTTTAATTTCATAGACAGGGAAGAAAGCAGGAGCAGTCACATACTGAGAAACCAAAAGAGGTTTCAAAGTTTGCTGTTCTGGAAACTTCTCTGGAAGCTGGCCTAATATGGGAGAAAAAATTGGTGGGACTTAAGTCAAAAGCCTTGAACTTTGGGCTTTGGACTCTGGACCCAGCTTGGTCATTTGTATGAGTTTTCCTGAAACTTTAGCCAAGGCACTTAACCTAATTTCAGTTATTTCTATAAAATAGAGGGAATATAACCTGTTCTTTTCCTCACAGAGTTCTATTAACTTAGATGAGGAAGATTTCTAGGGAGAGAATTTTATAAACTACAGAACACTCTTGCATAAAGTACTTCAATTATTTATTTTTCCTGGGGTGGACTTGCCCAGTCCTCACTCAGGTAGCATGATTTTATTTAAAAGACAGTGTTTTCTAGAATTTTCTGCAAGTTCCTGATTAAATGAATGAAAAAAATAATTCATATATTTATATTACCAGTGTCAGGTTTTTACCACGTAGGAGTTGCTATTTTCATTTCACAATTGAAGCAATAGTACCTAACAAGGTTAAGTCACCTGTCCAAGGTCATAGAGCTCCTAAGTGGCTGAGCCAAGACATGATTCCAATCTGCCTAATTCCAAAGTCTATGATTCTCCCACTAGAATGCCGTGCCCTATGGTTCCAAGGAATACTGAGACAAATCCCTTGCTGCAATACATACACAGGTCAAACGTGCTTTAGTGATCTGCGACATTTTCCGCAGAAAGGTTTTCTATAGCATCTCTAGAGCATGACACTCATTGGATATTCTCTTCTCCCATCATTTTTACTGATTTATTTGGTGCTGACTCAGATCCTCTATAAGCACTGAGTGGAATCAAGTTTGGGAACTGACCAGAACAAAAGGCAGAGACATTTTTAAAAAGATGGGGTAGGTTTGAGCAAAATTGTCAAGAAGGTGAGCATGTGTTTACTCTTGCCCAGGGCTCAGTCTACATCTTTTCTTTCTTTTAGTCCTTTTTCCCTTTTGATCTTTCTGTCAGAACTAATTCTCAGCAGGCATCTGTTTTTAATTGTTTATACCTTAGTGGGAAGAAATTTGGTTGTTAAGCAACCCTGCCCTGGGAATATTCATTATCTATAATCTAGTGAAATAATTTGTTTCTGGATAGAAGAATATCATGAATCAAAGAAGTGGGAGAGGGCTTTGTAGTGGTGTGTGTGTGTGTGTGTGTGTGTGTGTATGTTTATTCATTTATTGATTTGCTCATTCAATGAGTGCCTTCAAAATGCCAGGTCCTGACAAGACAAAGATGAACAAAATACACATACTCCTGGTCCTCATAGAGCTTAAAGTCAAGTAAGGAAGGCAATAAATAAGCAATTACAAATAAAATGTAATGAATGTTATGATGGAATGTCATGAGAAAATACTGACCTTGCAAATCTAGTGTGTGTCTGTGTATCTATGTGTGATTTTTGGAGAAGAGTGAGCCCTTCAATAGTAGCTTAGGCAATAACAAAGGGGGAGAGGTGAAAGTAACATTTACTGAACAGTAACTTTATTTGGCAAACAAATATCTATTTAGCCAGGCATTCAATATAAGTTATTTCAAGGTGTTTAAATATTCGTATTTATTTTGTGCTTTAAGCTCTCAAGTGTGTTCCACATACATATTGTCAGTCCTCATTATAGCCCTGTAAAGTAGGTATTATCATTCCCAATTCACAGATGTTAATGACGTGTCTAATAAATGACAAACCAGTTAGTGATACAACCAAGGCTTCTGATCCCCAGCTTTGGGCTCTTGCCAGTGTCTGAAGGTGAATTCAGTGCCCAAGTATGGCAGACAAGGTAGGGCACTGCACCTAAGACCTCAGGGAGACGGGGCTGAAGCTTAGATGACAGTGAAAGAAGAAATTGGAGTACTTTGCTTACGTCAGGGTTTTTCCTTGGGCTGACTCTGAAGGTGGCACCCAGAGAGATCATGCTGTCTCATTCATGGCATAGGAACTGAGGGTTGGAATATATCTATTTACATATGGCAAAAAGAAAAATAATTCCTGGTTGTGGAAGTGAGACCTACTTCTTTTAATAAGCATCCTTTGCTATCATATGGGAAAATAAATAGATTTCCTATGAGGACAGTCCTACCAAATTACTATTATTTTCAGTTCTACTAAAAACAAAAATTAAGTTTTCATTCAGGTTTATGAGATTTTTACCTAGCAAGGTAATCAATTTTACATTATATCTGCCTGTCTACTGAGATACCTACACTTGGACTGATTGGGTAATAAAATAATTCTATTTATTATTGAAATCCAGCCATAGCATTGAGAAAAACGTATGTCAGGTTTATTTTTTTTTTCCTGGGGTCATTTATGAGGCTTATGGGGGCTGTGTGAATCCTTAAAAGAGTGATATAAATTATTTGAGCAGAGAGCAAAGGCATTTCTCATTTGTGCTGACTGAGGAGGAATGAGGCTGAAGGGGGATTCACTACTTCTGAGTATGAAGCTCATCAGTCCCCAAGAACCAGGATCACATACAACTGGTCACATGGCTCCTTTGTGGGCTTTAGCCACTCTTTACCCCTTCCTGGGCAATAGAAGGAGAATACGAACCTAAGTGTGGGTTTATTCAACTTTACATCCTGTAGAGGGAGATGCAGTATTTCTTGGCTGATGGAAGTTTTTGGAGAGAAAAAGTGCAATCACATTTCCAAGGAGGGAATGTTCTCCCTGTTCCTCTGCTATGTCAGCATGAAAATTTGGTTTTCCCCAGTTTCAGTGAGCAGCTTGGACACCCTTTAATCTCCCTCGTGTCTGACTTATCAATTGCAGCAGGGAAACCTGTAAGGTTTCTCATCCTTGGTGGAGTGAAACAGTTGAAGGGTAAGCTCAGGGAGGTTGACAGATAAACTGCCCCTGCTTATTAGCTCACCCCTCACATGATGTGCACATCTGAAACATGCACAGCCTTCCTGAAAGTCTATATAATGACCATAGAGGTGGTCATTTAATGAGGAACCCTACCCACAGTAGATACATAGTGGATAGAATATTTAATCATAGATAGAAAACACTTTTTTTCCAGAAAGGTTAGCAACTGTAACTGGGAAAAAGAAAAGATGTACAAAGAGACAATGATTTCTTATTTGTGAAATATTCTGGTAATGATTTTTAAATGAGTCTTTATGGAAAAGTAAAATTTGCTTTCTGTGATGAAAACAAAAAGATAACACCCTCATGAGTAGCTGCTGCCACTTCATGTAGTAGTTCTCCTTCATTCAAAGTGGACTTGACTACAGGCCAGGACACATGAACTCTAGGCTATTCTCTTGAAAGTATTCAGATAATGCAACACTGTGACCTTCCTGGCTTGTGCTATAGGCACTATAGCTCAAAGCCAGGAAGGTCTTTCTAAGTTGTAAATGAACTCTTGTTCTCTGGCAGGGCTAACATGTTTACATTATTTATGGTTCACTGTCCACACCCATCACTTAGAAATGGTATAAGTTGGGTTTTCAAACAAACAAACAAAAAGTTGCCAAATGCCTACAAGGAATGAATAAGACCTAGTTCCCCTCCTTCAAGGAAGATATAATATTTAATAATAGTGATTTTTTAAAAAAATTAAAATGGGTGTAAATAAGGAGCTATCAGCCCAAAAAGTGAACCTTGGGATCGCTACAAGAGTACAAACAGGGGAGGCTTCAAAGAGGAGGGGGTCTAGCACCAAGGTATCCCATTCCAGTCTCTCCCATCCTAGTCCGATTCATTCCATTGCATTCAAGTCAATTTAATTCACTTCATTTTTATTTGATGCAGCTCAACCCAACAATCTTTAATTCTAAGAGCTTTCATGTGTTTCAACAGAAAGGAGGTTCCCTCTCTGAATATGGTATCTTGGAAGACCAATGAATGACTTGGGTGAGAAAAAGAGGACCTGCGAGAAGCGATCCAACCATTCCACCAACAGCGGTGACATCGGAGAACCTCTTTTAGCAGAATAGCACCAGGGAGAATAAGAGGGCTTGGTTTGGGGTAGAAAGCAGAGAGCACAGCCTCAAGCAGAGTATCCTACGGGCATTGAGGAGGATGTAGGAGAAGCCTTTAAGATTCCTATATAGACATGATCTCAGGATGCCAAGAGGCCTGCATGATATTCTTACAGAGAAAGGAGAGAGTGAGACTAACAGAGCTTTTTTTAAAGGGTGTAATTTTCTATACTGGCTGTGCACAATGAGAGTCCTGGAGTGTTCATTGATATTGTTTTACTATAATTAAAGCTCAGGGAGAAAAAGCATATACAGCAACATGATTTTCCCAAGTTTTGAAGAATGTGGAGTGATTATGATGGGTAATGATGGGAAACTTCATGTAAGTGAAATTGGGTAAAACCCTGAATTTTACAAGCAGAAGAACTTCCATTTTGATTCCAAATAATAAACTTGTGTCCTTATTTTTGACACATTCAAGTCAATAGGCAAAATAAACTCAAACTTTAAAACCTGTTTTGTTTTTTAAATTCCAATCCAAGTATGGCATACTGCACAACTTACTTTGCTAATTGCACGTTTGTATTCTTAAGTGACGGAAGAGACTTCAATATATCAAACAACAATGGATAGCTAACTTCAGAACTGCATGGAATATATGAATGACTGAACAATACAACCATCTTCTCTAACAGCTTAGCAAAAACAGAATCATTGTTTTATTATATCCTTTAACAAGGTATTTGGTTCACATTCTTTTGGAGGTGAGAGTTTATTCTCTACTTTGTTATAAGAAGTGGCATTGTAGGTCATAGACCTTGCTTGTGTCCTTTCTGGACATGGAAAACTACCATTTGTTTTATTACAATTCTTTTAGTTTTTTTAAAGAGTATATTTAAATTCAGATTTTTTTCTCAAGACACAAACTTTGTTCTACATAATGGTATCTTATTAGATCACTAGACTGATTGAAAATTAATATTTATTTTGTTGAGCAAAACCACAGTGTAATGTCATATATCTTAACTGACTGGAATTTGCTTTGATTTATAATTAAGAAAACTCCAATAATCCAGAATGATGCTCAAAACTTTTTTACTGCAAAAGGACCCACCTGACCTGAGAAATAAAAAGCAGTGATGAGATGAGATACTCATTGCTAAAGAATAAACTGCTGTGTTGGAACCTTATTCATTCCCCCTCAGGCTTCTCATTTGAAGATGATAAGCACACAGCATCTGATGAAGGGACTGGGGAGATCGCCACGTGCAAGATGGCTTGCAAAGCAAAACGGGCTGGATAAACTGAAGGGCTGTTTAGACAGGGCTGGATAAGCATGGCTGCACAATACTGTCGTTTGAAATTTGAGATTTATGAGAAAGGTGATTCTAAAAGGTCAAGATGATCTCTGCTGGGATAGGACATAAGACCCCATCTGGCCTTGCACGTAGTTAGCTGCCTAAGTGGTTGGTTTGGTGGATGTTAGGCTGAGATGTGCTGCCCTAAACAACCTGCCATTCTTTTTTTAGGACTGAAGAAGGTCTTCTGGAATCCCTTATTAAAATTTAAAATAGGGGCTTCCCTGGTGGCGGAGTGGTTGAGAATCTGCCTGCCAATGCAGGGGACACGGGTTCGAGCCCTGGTCTGGGAAGATCCCACATGCCGCGGAGCAACTGGGCCCGTGAGCCACAATTACTGAGCCTGCGCGCCTGGAGCCTGTGCTCCGCAACAAGAGAGGCCGCGATAGTGAGAGGTCCGCGCGCCGTGATGATGAGTGGCCGCCGCTTGCCACAACTAGAGAAAGCCCTCGCACAGAAACGAAGACCCAACACAGCCAAAAATAAATAAATAAAGTGTTTTAAAAAAAAAGTAAAATAATAAACCTGAGAAGCATTACGCTGAACTCTCCTGTATGATGTGATACATTAGCATCTCACTCTTTAGTAAGGATTAGCAGGGATAAAATATTAGGACTGGTGGGAAGCCTCCTTAGAGAAACTCCTCTATTTCATAATTTGGTTGGGGCTTTCTGTCCTTTCACTTGTGGGTTAAGGCCAGGAACGCACACTGCCTTTACTCTGCAATCTAATTTTCAGTGACTCAGCTTCGAAGCCAGCCCTGCTGAAGGGGGTCTGGCTGAGTCACGCTCTTTGTTCCTGGACTCAACTACTGCTTTGTCACTTGGGGACAATTTATCTTCAAGCTTTGGGGCAGATAAGGTCACTTCCTTCTTAGATTTAAAGCACAGCATTTCAAATGATAACAAAACTTCAACCATTTGCACTCAAATCGAGGGGACTTGACTCTGACACTAATTAGCTGCATGATCACGCACGATCTATGAAGCCTCTCAAAATCTCATTTTCTTCCTCAGATCAAAGGGACCGAACGAGATTGCTCTAGTATCATTGCCTTGGATATTAGGTGACACCTGTATCTAGAAAATAAAACCAGCAACAACTCAATGTGCATTTGCTATAATTGCTTGCTTATAAATCTTCCCACACTGAGTAGCGAGCGTTTAAAATGTTACATTTTAGTTGCTTAGTAAGAGTGAGATATTTATTATCTATTTTTGGCATAGACAATGGAGACAACTTCTGCAGTAAATGCTAAATTTTAAAATTGTATCCCTGGTTGTATTTTTGAAGTTTTAAAGCATCCCAACCATCAAAACAAGACTGATTGACTAATAGCTATAAATTGTGTGTAGTTAGTTACTATATATTTAGAGAAATTTTCATTTCCCAGAATTTAAAGATGCTTCAGGTAGGTGACCAGATGGTTAGTAGCAAAGATAGGCTGGATAATTGTTTGTTGCAAAAAGAAGATACAGATTTCTTACAGTAAAGGGACTGGGATTTTCCTATAGTAAAGAGACTATATGTAAAGTATAGATATATTTTCATGATCATGTTACAAGTAGTAAAAATTGTTTTCCCTGATACATAGCAAAATATCACAGTCATATTTTAGGCTACAGCTACACTTTCCCTAGAGTAATTTTGTCAGTACACAAAGCTTTAAAAGGTTGAAAATCACTCCGAACTACTTCCTTGTTATCCTTGTTCTAGTTGCTAAGTATAATGTTAAAGTTTCTCAACTATGATTAATATGCCTGTGTTTAAACAAGCAAAGAAAAATATCTAGTGAACCTTTCAGTGCTGACCTAAAATACTTTTATTATAATAATATAGAAAACATAGGGCTTCCCTGGTGGCGCAGTGGTTGAGAATCTGCCTGCCAATGCAGGGGACACGGGTTCGAGCCCTGGTCTGGGAGGATCCCACATGCCACGGAGCAACTGGGCCTGTGAGCCACAACTACTGAGCCTGCGCGTCTGGAGCCTGTGCTCCGCAACAAGAGAGGCCGCGATAGTGAGAGGCCTGAGCACCGCGATGAAGAGAGGCCCCCGCCTGCTGCAACTAGAGAAAGCCCTCGCACAGAAACGAAGACCCAACACAGCCAAAAAAATAAATATAAAAAAAAAAAAATTAAAAAAAAAAAAAAGCACAATACAACGGATACAGTCAGCCCTTTGTATCCACGAAAAAAAAAAAGAAAACATCTAAAGACATAAAATTCAGGATTAATTTCAAATGTCCACAATTCTTAACATACTTGCAACCAAAATGCATTTATGTTTAATATAAACAAAACAAAAAACCCACACAATCAAAATCAATATCAGTAATTAATTATGATGGTTGGTGTTGCCTTGCTGAAAAACACCAGCAATGAAAATAGGGCACTAATGTCTCAAAGCTGTCATTAAAAATAAAGACTAGCACACTGTCCACTCGATGCAGATTCCTTTGCGGTATCACACACATACAGGTGCACAACCTGTCCTTTGAAACCACTGGGGCAAGATCTATTTTAGAATTCAAAGTATTTCAGATTTTAGAAAGAGACAGTACCCAATAATCAAGCATATTACTATCTCTGCATAATAATACATGAATACATACATATTCATAGTAAAAGATATAAATAAAAATTATAAGTGACCTCATGTCTATACAGGTCAAGTTTGCTAACAAATGAGTCAAAAACATTTATTTACTTTTTTTTTTTTTTTTTGGCTTTCAGAACTTATTGCATTTAGAATTGTGGAAACATGTCTATAGGCCTCTACTATGCTGTGTGATGATTTACTTTACATTCTGTAAAACCTTCCTTCACAAAGCACAATGTGAAATTTTTTGGTTTTCATGGGATGAAAACATCATACATGTATTAAGTCAATTTCCATTGTTTTTATATTAGCAAGTTCAATAAGGTCAAAATAATTCTTGCAGAGTATCTGCTTATCCTCAAGAATATGTCCTTGAACTTCCAAGAGACTTAGACCCTAGTTTGAGAAATGAACAAAGATCTAATACATTTGAGAGCCAAGAAGGTGTACCTCAGATACCACCCAAAGTGGTTTAGCTCTTGAAATAACCAAAAAGGGCTTGTTATAAAACTGTGAGAGTTGGTCTTGTGACCTAAATCCTAGAGCTATGGTAAGAATGGAGGTATTTAGAAACTACCACATGCTAGAACCCATCCTTTGGTTTTTACATACATTACCTCATGGGGAAACTATGACAGCTGAGGAATCTAGATCTTATGGTCACATAGTATGATACCTCAGAGCCACTACATTTTGCAGTGTTTGTGAACTAACAGATGCTATTGAAAAATTAAGCTTTTAACCACCAACACTGCTTCCAGTTTGCTCCATATAGAAAGAAAAAAGCAATGGGATGAGCACAGGGCCTAGGTTTCGCCCTAATTCTATGTCATTTTAATTTTTTGTTTAGCTCTGGGCAAGTTACTTTCCCTAATTCATCTCCAGCTGCTTAATCTGTTAAACAAGGGTTCTAACTGTCTCACTGAGCGTTGTAGAATTTACTGAGAATACGGATGTCAGTGAAAGTGCTTTGTGAAAAAAAAAGACGTGAGAATCTGAGAGAATACTTATCAACCACCACACTTCTGGGCACCAGCACAGACTAGGCTGGCCCGTGTTGTAGTGCTCCAGACGGTGATTTAAGTGTTGGGAGTGGGCTTTTTCCTTGTTCTTTCCCTTCTCAACTTACTCCTCTCAACCAGCGGATTTAAAGTGACCAATTTGGAAACATAAATATGATAACTTTGAAGCCTGTATGTTTCTTGATTTCTATTTTCTGAACATCTTTGCATTGTTTTTTTGCTTGTATCTTACCATTGGTAGATTGTAAACTCTTTCGGTCAGGATCTGTTTATTCTTTTTTTTAATTTAACATCTTTATTGGAGTATAATTGCTTTACAGTGTGTTAGTTTCTGCTGTATAACAAAGTGAATCAGCTATACGTACACATATATCCCCATATCCCCTCCCTCTTGCCTCTCCCTCCCACCCTCCTTATTCCACCCCTCTAGGTGGTCACAAAGCATGAGCTGATCTCCCTGTGCCATGCGGCTGCTTCCCCCCACTAGCTATCTATTTTACATTTGGTAGCGCGTATATGTCAATGCCACTCTCTCACCTCGACCCAGCTTACCCTCCCACCTCCCTGTGTCCTCAAGCCCATTCTCTGTCTGCGTCTTTATTCCTGTCCTGCCCCTAGGTTCATCAGAACCGTTTTTTTTTTTTTTTTTTTTTTTTTTTAGATTCCATATAGGATCTATTTATTCTTAACTATATCTCTCACAGTCTCACTCCTGACCCATGAGTAGCAAATTTCTTTTCATAAAGCAAAAGTTGAGAAATTGTGTCTGTTTAATAAAATATAAGAAAATGTAGCATATAAAACATTTAAAAGTGTAGTGTATCTAAAAACCCACTTTTTCCAAACTTGGATACATCTAATCATGTTTAGATTTTTATTCTAATAATGCAGATTTGGGGAGAAAATGAAATTTGAGTTCATTTTTTGATAATGATTAATAATTTCTAAAATGTCCTCTAATATATGACTGAATAATAGTCTTTAGTGTAAATGGGCACAACTGGATAAATGACTACATAAAAAAAAACTGGGTAAAAGATTAAATAATGCACAGTTTGCTGTGACATATCTTGTTGATCCACACTTAGAGCAAGAATTTTCAGGAACACTGTTAGATTAGTATTAAGCAGGTTAGAATTGTGTTGGAATTGATCATGTTGGCAAGTCTTATGCATACTTTTTTTTTTTAAAGGAAGGAATTTTATGTATTATAGAGAAATGCAACAAATGTGTGACTTCATAAAGCCATAGAAAGATTTTTCCAGAATCTCAGAATATTTAAAACAGTTTATCAGATGTAAAATAGATTTTTACACAATAAAAGTCTTTTATTTAAATAAAAATTTAAACTCACAGGATTTTCTTCCTATGTATTCATGTTTGGGTTACTATTAATATACCAAAGTATTATTCCTTTTTAAAATTTGATGATTGTGATAGATTGCAAAATATGACCCTAAATTCCTCCTGTCCTTATTACAAGGTGATGTTCCACTCACCAAAGGGTAGAGTCCCTTTCCTACCTCACCCCCTTGAATCAACTTGCTTTGATAAGTAGAATGTGCAGGAGTTGACACTGTGCAAATTTTGAGATGAGACCTCAAAAGGCCTCATAGCTTCTGTTTTGTCCTTTTGGAACTCTGAGAGCACCAGGCTCTGAAGAAGCTTGGAAGAGGAACCACATGGAAAGAAAGAGCCAGCCCCCCAGCCATTCTACCATCTCACCAGAGGCCTCAGACCTAAAGCCATGCTAGATGTCCCACCCCCAGTCAACTGATCTGATTGTGAGTAATGCCTTGTAAGTAATGCCAGGCAAGTCCAGCCAAAAAACTGCCCAGCTAAGCTGATTTCAAATTGCAGAATTATGAGCAAACAAATGATTTTTCCTTTAAGCCACTAAATTTGAGATGGTTTGAAATGCCTATATATAACTGATGAAGTGAATAACTAATGTATTGATAATGGTATCTTCTCTGTTTTCATTTTCCTCCTAAAAATAGAAAGTTGGGTTTTGAAATCAATATAAGAGCTGTAAGTTAATTTGAAATTAGAAATAGAATGATATATATGGATTTCTTAGTACAAATAATTTTTACCATGTCATAAAATCCTATTAAAATTTTAAAATGAAAATAATAAAGTTGTATCAACTTCATTTATCACCATCTATACTATACCTAGATGACTTGATAAATGAAGTTGATACAAATGTATTTGTATTTGCACATATTCCCATCATTATGATGAGCAAAATTTAGTCAAGACTGCATGTCCAATTTAAAGCCTGATGAATACATTATACATACATTTTTTTTCTTTCCCATGGAAAGAATAGCTTCATGTCCTTTCATCTCAAATTCTACTGCTTAAATGTTACTTGTAAGCAAAGCTTTTGGTTGGTATTAAATGAATTCATGTACATGAATCCTGTCATGGTGTGGCTGAAATTTTTTGCCTGTAATTTACGCATTTAATTTTATGCTGGCTTATTATGCTATTTACTTCATATTTATGAGTGATCTGCCAGTCCCATTAGGGAAACTTGCGTCAGCTTCATCAAACACTTGGACTACATTTGGTTTTCAGTTGGAAAATATTTGAAGGTCCAGATTTTTTTCTGGGAAACTGTCATTGAGATGTTAGACCCAAACAAAACTTGTAGAATACAGTGTAATAAATTTTTCTTTAAAATAAGTGTTTAACTCCTGCATTCTGTATGACATGCACTCACAATAACTTCTCCCATCTATCACAAGCTTGTGGTGAAAGAACAAATACAGAATCAATTTTATTGTGGAGCCTTTGTCTTTATAGCATTTAGACTTTTTTTTTTTTAAATGTAAGGTAGCAGAAGCAGCAGCAATACACTTTTATTTTTAGTTAAACACATATATGCTGTGTCATCCATACACTCTCTGTGTTCTTGTGACTCTGTTTTGGTTTATATAGTTTCTTTTTCCAGCTTTGTTCAGAGAAGACATTATCACGTGTGCTGATAAATAGCAAATAAAAAAGCATATCCCTTTTTGCACTGTAGTGATTGGTAATAACTTTGGAGTGTTCAAACATTTGCTTCTTACCACAATATATGTTACCTTTCATTTGTCTTGCCTCTGTTATCCATAAGATGCCAAATTCATTTAGCTATGTCTTTGTTTTCTCATACCCTAAGAACACATGATGAGTCAGTATACATAACCATATAGGCTAGTACAGCAGAGATACACAGAAGTTCTGCTGAATCTACCAAAAAGAACAATTTCCAGGAAGCAGCTTTACATCTGTAATTGCTGCCAAGACAAGGAAACCAGTCCTACTATTGAATAGCAACAAAGGTGCCACTGGCAAACCATCCCTTCTCCCTCTCACTGCTCCTGCTCTGAACGAGCTATTAAAAGACCATGGAATATAGACAAGGGAAGCACTGTCACATACGTAACACATGAAAAGAGGCATCGGTAATGACGACTCAATTCCTCACCTTCTCACTTCTGAATATTACCCAAATTATGACACCTGGAGGAAAAGTTAGGAAAACATTAAGAAACAGCACAAATCTAAATTTAGTCATTTTCCTGAAATCAAAGACAATATATTTTTATGGTATCTTTACCCAGTAAGAAATCTCTGTTTGATATAGATCCTGGTAGCTTCCTTGTCATATTTAATGTGAAGCAGATCTAAATATTTATGAATTTGTTACTATTCATTGACTGAATAATTAATATGTTATTATTAGTAGTGTGTTACTATTACTATGGTCTTTTCCATACATCCCCCCCCGCCCAAAGCAAAAGTTGGGTATTTGTCAGATTGAGATATATGTAATAAAATTATGAACCTCTTGTTGAAGTCAAAGTTGGCTTTCTTAATTCATTATTTATTTGGAACATTCTAGATTCGTTTAACACAAGAGGAAACTATTTTCAGATTTCATACGTGGGTGGCTTTCGATACAAAAGATAACTATAAAGATGATTTATAAAGTGCCATTACTGTTATTACCTCTAGTATTTACTGTGGTATATCCATGGGCACACATAATCCATTAAACATGCAGTATGTTGTTATTAAAGTATTTGTACGTGTAGGTAAGAACTGATACATTGAGGAACGAATGAAGGGAAAAAATGCAAAATAAAGAAGAAAACCATGCATGTGATGTGGAAAGCTAGATTAGCTTATTCAATGCAGAAGACATTAGTTAAGTGATAAAATCTAAATATGTAGCTTTGGATGGAACTTGAGAGTAGAGGAGGGAAAGGAGACATTCAATTATAAAACACCAATGCAACTGGAGAAAATGGACTTTTAGAGTCTCTTATGTAGAAATACACTTGAAGATAGTTTTGTCCCACTAAAATGAAAGCAACTTTGAAAGTTCCCAGCCACAGCATGCCAGGAAAGAAGATGTCTTGTACTAGGCATTTATCCTACTGCATTTGAGTGGGTGGAGAGCTGCACCTCCTGAAGTTCTGGCAAATGCAACAGCTGGGGAGAGGAAAGAGTGAGTGCAAATATTTTTAAAGCTGCAATGGGAGACAAAAACAGAAAAAGTCTTTGAGATTCACATTTTAGCTCCGACATAGGGAAGAGACTAGAGTTATTGGAATCTTAATGAATCAATGCCTAATCTGAAGTAGATTGGAAAATTGACAAAGAAGGGGACTTAGGTCCGGGAAAATAACAAAGGAAGACAAGTGAAAGGCTATGTTCTCTAGTCTTCCTCGTGCTCAAGGCAAACACTAAGAGTCCATTCTTTTCCTATCACCCAAATTACCAGCACAAAGGTCTCTGTCCAATCTATCAGCAGCAAGTCTTTAGGTTATATTTCCAAAATATGTACTAAATCCATCCATCAATCTCCATTTCAACCATCATTACTCTAGTGACTACCTCTGTAGTCTGGATGACTATGTAACCCCACTTCTACTCTTCCTTCCTTTAGCCTACTTTCCTTGCACATTTGCCAGAATAATTTTTAAAATATGTACTTCAGAGCATGTCTTTAAAGACCTCCAATGGCTTCCCAATAAACCAAGAATCACATTCAAATTCCTGATCCCAGCCCATAAGGACCACGATCTGGCTCTTGCCTACTAACTGACCTCATCTTAACCACTCTCATCTCCATTCACTATTTTAGCCACAATCAACTTTCTGTTCCTGGAACATGTCCAACCTCAATTTCCACCAAGGGGCATTTACTGGTCCCTCTCCTTTGAATGCATTTCCTCAGCTCTTCAATAGCTGGCTCCATCTCCACCTTCAAAGCTCAGTCAGACTTACACCTTCTCAGGAAGATCTTCTTGAACAACCAACCCACCTTCCTCAACAAGGTTATTTGCTTTGTAAATCATCCAATTTATTATCCACATCACATTATCTGAAATTATGCATTTTTTTATTATTATTTATGGTCTGTATCTCACACCAGAATGTAATTTCCCCAGGGCAAGGATTCTCTTTCACATGTGTCTCTGCAGACCATATATCTGTGTCCAGCATATTACAAGCATATAACAAGAGCTCAATAATTATTTATTTTAAAAAATAGATAATCTCTAGTCACTTCTGTTTCTATTTCAGAATTCCACCTTTACAAAAGTGATTTTTCTCCAGAATTAAACAGCTACATATATATTGTGGAAGACATAAAAAGCAAAATAAAAACCACATATGGCATGAAAAGAAATGGCCAGTCTTCATAGTGGCTGCAATTAACGTGCAGGTTAGCTTTCATAAGCGGCTGAACAACTAAGTCTCAGTATGTCATCAAGTGACTTAGGTCGCATAGTTTTGTCATGCCACTGTGTCAAAAATGGGTAACTGTAGGTATTTGACTGTTATATAAAGTCTATAGAATATTTTTCTATCGTTAAAACTTAAATTGTGGTTGGAACATTTTTTCATATTACAGAAGTGGTGAAGAATTTTTATTTTCATTTTTTTTTTTATGGGTTGGGGCCACCCTCAGTGAGCCCCTACAGGGGAGAGACCTCCCTTCTGAGTGGATGCCACACCTCTCCTGCTGCTGCCTGAATGGGGAAGGCACGCATGCAACAAAGAAGATGAGCATCAGAATTTCCCTCTGGTAAATATGAGAGTCAAGTCCTCCCAATTTTAAGGTTCAAGTATGAAGTGTGAGGTAGCAGAGTGGCAGTGGAAAGACAGGACCTGGGATTATGTGGACCTGGATTGGCGTCCTGGCTCCATCCCTTGTGACCTGGGTGTGAGCCTAACAAATCACTTTCTCCCTCATTCTGCATTTCCGATTTGTAAAATGGCAAGGAGTGGGGAGGATCATGTGATATCTCTAAGTATGATGCAAAAAAAGAACACAGTTTTGGATATAGAAGATATCATTCTTTTTTTTTTTTTTCTTATTAGTCATCAGTTTAATACACATCAGTGTATACATGTCAATCCCAATCGCCCAATTCATTACACCCCCGCCCCCACCCACCCCCGCTGCTTTCCCCCCTTGGTGTCCATAAGTTTGTTCTCTACATCTGTGTCTCAATTTCTGCCCTGCAAACCGGTTCACCTGTACCATTTTTCTAGGTTCCACATACATGCGTTAATATACGATATTTGTTTTTCTCTTTCTGACTTATTTCACTCTGTATGACAGTCTCTAGGTCCATCCACATCTCAACAAATGACCCAATTTCGTTCCTTTTTATGGCTGAGTAATATTCCATTGTATATATGTACCACAACTTCTTTATCCATTCGTCTTTCGATGGGCATTTAGGTTGCTTCCATGACCTGGCTATTGTAAACAGTGCTGCAATGAACATTGGGGTGAATGTGTCTTTTTGAATTATGGTTTTCTCTGGGTATATGCCCAGGAGTGGGATTACTGGGTCATATGGTAATTCTATTTTCAGTTCTTTAAGTAACCTCCATACTGTTCTCCATAGTGGCTGTATCAATTTACATTGCCACCAACAGTGCAAGAGGGTTACCTTTTCTCCGCACCCTCTCCCGCTTTTGTTGTTTGTAGATTTTCTGATGATGCCCATTCTAACTGGTGTGAGGTGATACCTCATTGTAGTTTTGATTTGCATTTCTCTAATAATTAGTGATGTTGAGCAGCTTTTCATGTGCTTCTTGGCCACCTGTATTTCTTCTTTGGAGAAATATCTATTTAGGTCTTCTGCCAATTTTTGGATTGGGTTGTTTGTTTTTGTAATATCGAGCTGCATGAGCTGTTTATATATTTTGGAAATTAATCCTTTGTCCATTGATTTGTTTGCAAATATTTTCTCCCATTCTGAGGGTTGTCTTTTCGTCTTGTTTATGGTTTCCTTTGCTGTGCAAAAGCTTTGAAGTTTCATTAGGTCCCATTTGTTTATTTTTGTTTTTATTTCCCTTTCTCTAGGAGGTGGGTCAAAAAGGATCTTGCTGTGATTTATGTCAAAGAGTGTTCTTCCTATGGTTTCCTCTAAGAGTTTTATAGTGTCCGGTCTTACATTTAGGTCTCTAATCCATTTTGAGTTTATTTTTGTATATGGTGTTAGGGAGTGTTCTAATTTCATTCTTTTACATGTAGCTGTCCAGTTTTCCCTGCACCACTTATGGAAGAGATTGTCTTTTCTCCATTGTATATCCTTACTTCCTTTGTCATAGATTAGTTGACCATAGGTGCGTGGGTTTATCTCTGGGCTTTCTATCTTATTCCATTGATCTATGTTTCTGTTTTTGTGCCAGTACCATATTGTCTTGATTACTGGAGCTTTGTAGTATAGTCTGAAGTCAGGGAGTCTGATTCCTCCAGCTCCGTTTTTTTCCCTCAAGACTGCTTTGGCTATTTGGGGACTTTTGTATCTCCATACAAATTTTAAGATGATTTGTTCTAGTTTTGTAAAAAATGCCATTGGTAATTTGATAGAGATTGCATTGAATCTGTAGATTGCTTTGGGTAGTATAGTCATTTTCACAATATTGATTCTTCCAATCCAAGAACATGGTATATCTCACCATCTGTTGGTATCATCTTTAATTTCTTTCATCAGTGTCTTATAATTTTCTGCATACAGGTCTTTTGTCTCCCTAGGTAGATTTATTCCTAGGTATTTTATTCTTTTTGCTGCAATGGGAGATGGGGGTGTTTCCTTAATTTATCTTTCAGATTTTCCATCACTAGTGTATAGGAATGCAAGAGATTTCTGTGCATTAATTTTGTATCCTGCAACTTTACCAAATTCATTGATTAGCTCTCGTAGTTTTCTGGTGGCATCTTTAGGATTCTCTATGTATAGTATCATGTCATCTGCAAACAGTGACAGTTTTACATCTTCTTTTCCAATTTGTATTCCTTTTATTTCTTTTTTCTCTGATTGCCGTGGCTAGGACTTCCAAAACTATGTTGAATAATAGTGGTGAGAGTGAACATCCTTGTCTTGTTCCTGATCTTAGAGGAAATGCTTTCAGTTTTTCACCAGTTAGAATGATGTTTGCTGTGGGTTTGTCGTATATGGCCTTTATTATGTTGAGGTAGGTTCCCTCTATGCCCACTTTCTGGAGAGTTTTTATCATAAACGGGTGTCGAATTTTGTCAAAAGCTTTTTCTGCATCTATTGAGATGATCATATGGTTTTTATTCTTTAATTTGTTAATATGGTGTATCACATTGATTGATTTGCATATATTGAAGAATCCTTGCATCCCTGGGATAAATCTCACTTGATCATGGTGTATGATCCTTTTAATGTGTTGTTGGTTTCTGTTTGCTAGTATTTTGTTGAGGATTTTTGCATCTATATTCATCAGTGATATTGGTCTGCAATTTTCTTTTTTTTTGTATCTTTGTCCGGTTTTGGTATCAGGGTGATGGTGGCCTCATAGAATGAGTTTGGGAGTGTTCCTCCCTCTGCAATTTTTTGGAAGAGTTTGAGAAGAATGGGTGTTAGCTCTTCTCTAAATGTTTGATAGAATTCACCTGTGAAGCCATCTGGTCCTGGACTTTTCTTTGTTGGAAGGTTTGTAATCAGAGTTTCAATTTCATTACTTGTGATTGGTCTGTTCATATTTTTTATTTCTTCCTGGTTCAAACTTGGAGGGTTATACCTTTCTAAGAATTTGTCCATTTCTTCCAGGTTGTCCATTTTATTGGCATACAGTTGCTTGTAGTAGTGTCTTAGGATGCTTTGTATTTCTGCAGTGTCTGTTGTAACTTCTCCTTTTTCATTTCTAATTTTATTGATTTGAGTCCTCCTCCTCGTTTTCTTGATTAGTCTGGCTAATGGTTTATCAATTTTGTTTATCTTCTCAAAGAACCAGCTTTTAGTTTTATTGATCTTTGCTATTGTTTTCTTTGTTTCTATTTCATTTATTTCTGCTCTGATCTTTATGATTTCTTTCCTTCTGCTAACTTTGGGTTTTGTTTGTTCTTCTTTCTCTAGTTCCTTTAGGTGTAAGGTTAGATTGTTTATTTGAGATTTTTCTTGTTTCCTGAGGTAGACTTGTATAGCTATAAACTTCCCTCTTAGAACTGCTTATGCTGCATCCCATAGGTTTTGGATCGTCGTGTTTTATTGTCATTTGTCTCTAGGTATTTTTTGATTTCCTCTTTGATTTCTTCAGTGATCTCTTGGTTATTTAGTAACGTATTGTTTAGCCTCCATGTGTTTGTTTTTTTTTTTACGTTTTTTTTCCCCTGTAATTCATTTCTAATCTCATAGCGTTGTGGCCAGAAAAGATGCTTGATATGATTTCAATTTTCTTAAATTTCCTGAGGCTTGATTTGTGACCCAAGATGTGATCTATCCTGGAGAATGTTCTGTGTGCAGTTGAGAAGAAAGTGTAATCTGCTGTTTTTGGATGGAATGTCCTATAAATATCAATTAAATCTATCTGGTCTATTGTGTCATTTGAAGCTTCTGTTTCCTCATTTATTTTCTTTTTGGATGATCTGTCCGTTGGTGTAAGGGAGGTGTTAAAGTCCCCCACTATTACTGTGTTACTGTCGATTTCCTCTTTTATAGCTGTTAGCAGTTGCCTTATGTATTGAGGTGCTCCTATGTTGGGTGTCTATATATTTATAATTGTTATATCTTCTTCTTGGATTGATCCCTTGATTATTATGTAGTGTCCTTCCTTCTCTCTTGTAACATTCTTTATTTTAAAGTCGATTTTATCTGATATGAGTGTGGTTACTCCAGCTTTCTTTTGATTTCCATTTGCACGGAATATCTTTTTCCATCCCCTCACTTTCAGTCTGTATGTGTCCCTAGGTCTGAAGTGGGTCTCTTGTAGACAGCATATATATATGGGTCTTGTTTTTGCATCCATTCAGCAAGCCTGTGTCTTTTGGTTGGAGAATTTAATCCATTCATATATAAGGTAATTATCGATATGTATGTTCCTATGACCATTTTCTTAATTGTTTTGGGTTTGTTTTTGTAGGTCCTTTTCTTCTCTTGTGCTTCCCACTTAGAGAAGTTCCTTTAGCATTTGTTGTAGAGCTGGTTTGGTGGTGCTGAATTCTCTTAGCTTTTGCTTGTCTGTAAAGCTTTTGATTTCTCCATTGAATCTGAATGAGATCCTTGCCGGGTAGATTAATCTTGGTTGTAGGTTCTTCCCTTTCATCACTTTAAGTATATCATGCCACTCCCTTCTGGCTTGTAGAGTTTCTGCTGAGAAATCAGCTGCTAACCCTATGGGAGTTCCCTTGTATGTTATTTGTCACTTTTCCCTTGCTGCTTTCAATACTTTTTCTTTGTCTTTAATTTTTGCCAATTTGATTACTATGTGTCTCGGCGTGTTTCTCCTTGGGTTTATCCTGTATGGGACCTGCTGTGCTTCCTGGACTTGGGTGGCTATTTCCTATCCCATGTTAGGGAAGTTTTCAACTATAATCTCTTCAAATATTTTCTCAGGTCCTTTCTCTCTCTCTTCTCCTTCTGGGACCCCTATAATGCGAATGTTGTTGCCTTTAATGTTGTCCCAGAGGTCTCTTAGGCTGTCTTCACTTCTTTTCATTCTTTTGTCTTTATTCTGTTCCGCAGCAGTGAATTCCACCGTTCTGTCTTCCAGGTCACTTATCCATTCTTCTGCCTCAGTTATTCTGCTATTGATTCCTTCTAGTGTACTTTTCATTTCAGTTATTGTATTGTTCATCTCTGTTTGTTTGTTCTTTAATTCTTCTAGGTCTTTGTTAAACATTTCTTGCATCTTCTTGATCTTTGCCTCCATTCTTTTTCTGAGGTTCTGGATCATCTTCACTATCATTATTCTGAATTCTTTTTCTGGAAGGTTGCCTATCTCCACTTCATTTAGTTGTTTTTCTGGGGTTTTATCTTGTTCCTTCATCTGGTACATAGCACTCTGCCTTTTCATCTTGTCTATCTTTCTGTGAATGTGGTTTTTGTCCCACAGGCTGCAGCATTGTAATTCTTCTTGCTTCTGCTGTCTGCCCGCTGGTGGATGAGGCTATCTAAGAGGCTTGTGCAAGTTTCCTGATGGGAGGGACTGGTGGTGGGTAGAGCTGACTGTTATTTTCATTTTTGAAATCTAAACCCTCATTGTTAATAGTTTCTTTTTTCCTCAGTTGTGAATCAACACACCTGTTATGCCTGTTAGTGCTCCTTTCTCTTCCTTTCACAGATTACACTCCTAGTTTCAGTGTTCTAAGGGAGCTGGTTACATACAACAGTTAATACACTTTCTGAGAAACCCACTGAAGACTTGTGAATGTTGAGGTAATGGGGAAAGCCCCATGCAGAATCAATGGATTTTAGTCCATTTTCAGTTTTTCCTTCTAGTAGACTGATGGAAAGAGAGAGAGAGAAAGAGAGAGACAAGGCATCCTTATCCTTTTCCCTTTAACAAAAACACTGACAAAGAAACAGTTAAGAAGAGTGTGCAAGGTTGGCGGGGTGATTCAAGTCTCCCACAGCTGAAAGGTTACTTAATTCAGAGTTGTGCTGAGTTTCCTGATCTATTCCTAGTCTCCTGATAGACAAAGGTTTCACCTACAATGTGCAGTCAGCACTAGAGTTATATTAAGGCGAGGAGGCTGATGCATTCGTAAGTACATCAGCAAGGAAAGCGGTAGAAACCATCAGAGGCAGAGAGGACATCATTAAGTATTGGAAAGTCCAGCCTAATAACTATAGTCCCCAGGCATGTGTGTGGGGAGAATGGAAAAAACAGTGAGCATCCTCATTTTATCAGGTTTTCTCTGTGACCCTTCTTTCCACAAAAATCTAGTGTGCTTTGGGAAAATGGCCTCTTGGCTAAAGGCAATGGGCAGGCTTAGAAATTTAACAGCCAGAACAGATATCAAGACTTAGATGATCTGGCTCAGTAGAGCCAGATGAAAGTTGCAAAAGTTGGCTGCAGCTAATGCTTACAATCTCTCCCTGCAGTGACCCTCAGAGCCTTTATTTACATACGGGAGAATTTAACACGACTTTATTTGTATATCTCTGTTACTATAATGATGTTTATATATGTATATATATATATATATATATATATATATATAATTATACATATATATATAATTTTTATTTTGTGACTCCTATTAATTGACCTTACTGGCAAAGATTTTTTGTCAATTTTTTTATCTTCTGTTGAGCCAGCCAAGTTTACAAATGGAAAAGCTTCTTTCTTCTTGATTTCAAAATATCACTGTGTTTTGACATCACATCAACTAATTCTACATCAGAAGCATATCATAGTATTTTGTAAATTAAATGAGTATCTGTATTCCATTTCTATTTTCTAGGTTTAAATATATTCCATTTTTATCCAAATCATTTAATTTACCAATAATCAAACAACTTAAGTTACTTTTAAAGGAACTATACTATTAATAGCACTGTAAAAGGCCGAACAGTAAATATTCTAAGTTTTGTGGGCCACCTAAGATCTCTGTCACTGCATAATCTTTTTTTTAAAATAATCCTTTAAGAACGTAAAAATCATTCTTAGTTTTAGGGTCATGTAGAAAAGAGACTGCACACTGAATTTGGCCCATGGACCTTAATTTGCTGACCCTTGGCATAAGTAATGGAAATTATATTTAAAAATTTGCTTTGCTATAACCAAATAGCTTTGCTTTTCCTCCACAGTATAATGGGGATAATAATGTAGGCAGACAGAATTGACAGGTATTCTGTAATACAGGAGAGATGGTTCACTTTGAGAGTAGGGATGTTAAACATTTCTAAATGCCCACAGTAATGTAGTCAATCTTAGTCTAGCCTAGTAAAATCTTAGAAAAAATGTGACCCAATTTAGCACTGGTAGCAAAATTTTTTTTTGTTTCCAGAAAAGGCACCCTATGTAATTCTGAAATGTCATCTTCAATATTGTTCTTTGTTGAAGTTGGAGTAGGTTGGGCAGGTATAAGACTTGTCACTTCTCATCTGTCATAATATGATTTTCCACCCTTTTTTCCTGATTTCTAGCTAAATCTTCATTCTTGATAACTAATAACAACAGTAATAGGGCCGTGTGCCTATTTGACATTTTTCAGTTTGCAGAGTTCTCATTTCTAAATGAAAATAAAGCTGATTTCTCTGTGTTTTTTCGTTTCTAATAATACTTGTCAAAGATTCAATCTCATAACCAAGGAGAGATCGCTGAATCAAATTATCTTCAATACATACCAATGTATGTGTTTATTGACTCAATATATCCAAGGACAAGCACTCAGATATTGCACATTTTCATTCAAATATTGCGTACGCTCATTCTAGTGTTATCTTTCCTGTCTTGCACTTGCACTGGCTAATCTTACCTATGAAGGATGAGGAAAGGACTATGGCCTTAGTAGAATCATGCTGAGCAGGAGTCTTGTCTTCCATGACCTTTTGGAATCTGGTCTTCTCTCATTTGGTGGCAGTTTTCTCTGGTTGTATAGCATTCATCTACTTTATCATATTCCAAATTAGACTTGTAATTTGTGAAAGCCTTGAGAGTTCGGGGTGGGAGGGAGCACATCCCTATCATTGTCTTTCAGAAGGTTCTAGCTTAACTCACAGATATGCTAGTTAATAACCAGTGAGTAGTCCTCTCAGAACCACAGGCTTCATGCAATTGCTTCAGCCACGTTTAATCTTTGTCAATCTCTCTCTCTCATACCCCATTCCTTCTCAACCCAAGCAAGGTTTCTCACTGAGGGTGGACACTGAAATGGGGACAAGGGAAAGGGAACGTAGCCCAACCAAATCAACATTTTAGAAAATCCATTTTTTCCTATTATTGGAAATGGAAATATTTTCAGATATTCCTTGAATCAGATATGTAAATTGTGATGAAATCTAAGTTAGAATTCTGTTTGGACGCTATTTCCCAGAGAAAATTTCAACCCCTGAGTCCCAGTATTTCCAACCAATCTCCAACCTCTTTGTTCACACTGTACCAGTATTCATTCTTCTCTTACTTTCTCTTCTTACTCAGATGGCATGGACACAGCCAGTGCTACAGATGCCAACATTTCTCCCATGGTAAGGAAGCTGCTGAAACATTGTACACACAAGTTAAACTGTTCAGAATCTAGCTGTGTGCTAAAGAGGAATCTGGGTAGTTCCTTTAGAACACCTATGAGGTTAATGTGGAAGTTACCATATAGTTTTTCTTTGTTTATAAGCTGAGGTTGCAACAACAGAGGTGGAATCTTGCAAAAAGTGACATTTTACAGCAAATTAAGAACACAGTGAGAAAAATCCCTTTAATTATACAAAGACTCATCTGAAGGATGTTAAATGCAAATATAAGCTCTTCATATCCAAATGCATAAATAGTCTTTTAAACTGCTAAAAGCATAAATAGTCTTTTAAACTGCTAAAATTCAGTGCCACATGTCACAAAAAAATCCCTCTAGGTATTTAAGAAATACAGTATTTAAAAAATATATAGGGCTTGCCTGGTGGTGCAGTGGTTAAGAATCCGCCTGCTAATGAAGGGGACACGGGTTCAAGCCCTGGTCCGGGAAGATCCCACATGCCGTGGAGCAACTAAGCCCATGCGCCACAACTACCGAGCCTGTGCTCTAGAGCCAGCATGCCACAACTACTGAAGCCTGTGCACCTAGAGCCTGTGCTCCACAATGAAGAGTAACCCCTGCTTGCCGCAACTAGAGAAAGCCCGCTCACAGCAACGAAGACCCAACGCAGCCAAAAATAAATTAATTAATTAATTAATTAAAAGAAAAAAACCTTCCTGAGCAATGTTTAAAAAAAAAAAAAAAATATATATATATATATATATATATATATAGCTATAGGGCTTCCCTGGTGGTGCAGTGGTTGAGAATCTGCCTGCCAATGCAGGGGACACGGGTTCGAGCCCTGGTCTCGGAAGATCCCACATGCCACGGAGCAACTAGGCCCGTGAGCCACAGCTACTGAGCCTGCGTGTCTGGAGCCTGTGCTCCACAACAAGAGAGGCCACGACAGTGAGAGGCCCGCGCACCGCGATGAAGAGTGGCCCCCACTCGCCGCAACTAGAGAAAGCCCTCGCACAGAAACGAAGACCCAACACAGCCAAAAATAAATAAATTAATTAATTAAAAAAATATATATATATATAGCTATATATTTTATGTGCATTTAAACAAATTTAAAGGTTCCTTTACTGAGTGATTTGGTCAATTAAAAAATGTTACTGCACACTGAAGAGGACAGTGTGGTTCTCATTTCAGGTATTTATAATTATTAAAGGTGTTGCTACATTAACTTTGCCAAGTGAGATGATTGATGGAATTAGGTCAAAAGTCTTTTCTAGCATTTAAGTCTCACGGATAATATAGAAGGTTTCACACCAGTTTTTCTTGCTTTACATAACAGAGATATGATACAGTATAAGCATTGCTAAGGAATGTCACATATTCTTTGTGATGTTCTATATCAGATAATATTAAAGATTTTATAAAAGTTTTAAAAGAATTTTATAATTTCTCAATAGCTGAAATAATAATTTTGTAATCACTTATTATGAGAGGTTATGCAACTCAATCTATTCTTATAAATTAGCATTTCTTCAGAGAGATAAATTAAAACTCCACATAAACACTACTCCCTTAAGAGATCACAGAATCCTAGTTCTTTTGCACTGTTGAATTCAGGCAAAGCTGTAAATTAACAGCCTAGATTGACATCATCTCTCGGAAATAACATTCCCAAATCAAGTCAGAGTTTATAACATTCAAGATCTCTTATTTATAGCCTAAATCTTTTATGATCTTATTTAACATCTTTTCTCTTCATTTCTCTTTGGACAGTGAACAGCTTTGCACTATCAACATTTCCAAATTCTTTTGTTAATATTTCCTAACTTTTCTATTTTCCTTGTAATTATTTTCTTCCTAGGCCTCTGATTCTTTTTCAGGGTTTCCAAGCCTATCTTAATTTATATACCTCATAGATTAATTTAGAAATGTTGCTTAATGATTAATCTACATTAGTTCATGAACAAAATTATACACTATATTTAATCAAATATTTGATTGTACATCACACTAACTGTCTAGTCAGCAGAACAAAGTTGACCAAAGTATAGCTTACAACTCACTAGGTAACGACCAGCGTCTTCTCAGCTCACCCACTGTGAGCCTGATTTGTGCAGTCTGGGGCGTGTTAAGTATGTTGCTGCACAGTTGATTTTAGGGAACTCAATTTCATTTGCTTGTAATCATTTTTCGAACTGTGAGGTCATTTTTAATTCTAATCCTGTCTTTCATGGTGCTCACTCATCCTGATGATGTGACGTACTTGGCAAATTTAATGACTACTCTCTCCAGCTCGTAATCAATCACATACAGAGATGTTAAATGCGCGCAGGACTGCTCTCTGCAGAACATCACCTGTTAAGGGCTTAGGGGCAATGGTTCTACGTTGTGTTATTTTTAAATTCTCATGATTGCCTTATTCTCCACCCTGAGCCTCAGAGAAAGAAAACTACAAGTATCGCTGAATTAAATGAGACCAAACAGATATAGGAATGCGATCATCCTTGGGTGGCATCTTCCCTCAGGGCACTTTATAATCATGGCACCCTACCTTGATATTATTTCATGGACAAACCAGATAATTTGAGGGTGGGATATTTTTGCCTCTGCCAAATTTACTGTTCTTCTGATTTGCAAGACAAGCAACATGTTGCCCAGGATTTAGGAAAACTTTATTTTGTCCACATGAAAAGAATTAGTTTCAGTGACAACTCCTTAAATGCTCTATTATTTTTGCGTAGAGTAAAAATGATAAAGTGAGTCTTTCAAGTTGTCAGCTCTGTACCAAACAGTTCTACCTTCTATATGTTTTGCTTCAGGAACTGGAGCAAAGAAGATTAAAGTTTTATTTCCTGTGTAGACCAATTTGCTTTCAAGATTATAGACTGAATCTCCAACACAGTTGCAAATGAGTTCTGGGTCTCTGTTTCCTTAACTGTAAAATGGAAATTTGGACTAGATCAGGTGCAGCAGGTGGTTTTTACCTGGAGTACCAATCGACTGGAAGTGGCTACCGTTAAGCCCTCTACTGCAAATTGTGAACTGGATTCTGTTTCATGGGAAAGAATGCTCTATGGAGTAGTGATGTCTCCCATAAGGAGATAAAAAGAGGAAAAAGATACTATGTATGTTATTTATTACCCCTGAACTAAATGATTTGTAAAGCCCCCTTTTGCTCTAAGATTGAATGAGAACTTATCCAAAAGGAAAAAAAAGAAGAAAGAAAAAGTAACTCATATTATTCACATGAATACTCCCGAGAGAATATTACCTAGTTGGAGTTCTCCTCCACCAGCTGGTTGGAGAAGAGAACCTGTGTTCAGTATGATCAAGTAAAGGTTTGTGACCCACTGGTGGCCAGTGGTTTGCAGATAAAGAGGCAAATGATATTAGTTGACCAGGGAACCTTTTATTCAAGATGAACGTGTGAGTCCACCCTTCTGTGTTCTGGGCATTCGACTCTAACTTCTTATACTGAATCATTTGTGTACACTGCATCTTTATGACTTCCCAATTAAAAAATACTTCTTGTTATTTTTTTTTTTTTTGGTGTTTTTAACATTTCTCAGGCTAAACATCTAAATCAGGGCACAAGTGACCTTTCATGATCTTGCCATTCATTATTCAATTTATACTTCAATGTCACATTCCCTAACAAACCATACAATTAATCTCTTTAACTTTTTGTTTGGCCCATGAGTGGTAAAATTTATTCTAACTTGTCTTCCTTGAAGGTTAATAATTCATATAATTATCTGTGCAATGAAGGAGGCACTCAGTCATAGCTGATCAACGTTAAGTGTTGGACTTTATCTTATCAAGATATATGAACTATTGTAAACACTTGGGTGTGGTCAGGCTCCCTTTCATGTGTTAAACATGGATTGCACTCTTTTCCCTAATAAACTTTTCATGACATGACCATTTTAACTTTTATCAGGAATGAATAGTTTGTAGCATTTTGTGAATTCATGTTCCCTGACAAGTAGATTAATGCAGAAGTTAGGAAGTGAAGTGAGAATAGTTTTGTTGTAAGTTCAAAAAAAACCACATTCTATTCCAAAATATTATAAATCAGACATGAAAAAATTAAATGCTCCTGGATCTGACTGGGAAAGGAACTAGAACTGGAAGTGTCCACCAGGATGTGAGGGTTGTTGCAGAGGAGGGGACTGAGGTGACAGTGGCGCAGGGCACACATGGGAGAATCCATTACGATATTTTGGAATAAATTGCAATTTCATTTTCTTTTACTCCCTACTTCCAAATGGGTTAGGAACAAGGTCCAGTAATCTGAACAGAGATAATAAGTATGAGGCCCAGAAAGAAGTTTGCAGCAGGAGCCTCCGAGTGAGAGCTAAAACCCTGCGGGTGCAAAGGGTTTAGACAGATTGCAAAAAGATAATATATGACAATAAAATAGAACACGGTCACTTTACTCTTTATTGCTTTCAAAAAATCTGTACTCTCTGGAAGCATTGACAGTGCTCCCAAATTCTCATTTTGTTCTTAGATTTGTTGTATTTCTGGAAGATTGATTTTTGTTTCTATGTAGATACCATACTTTTATTATTTATATGGCCAAGTATTTCTTTCTATTGTATATTTTCAAATATTTAATGAAAGATGCAAAGTGGCTGTGAAATATTATTTTCACTATCTTCAAGAAAAATAACAATTATAGAGTTTTGACATCTAGAGAGATATTTTTCCACGTCCTTCCATTTAAGAAACAAATAAACTATGAGCCTTCAGAAAATGTCTGTCTACTCTGAATCACTTTTTTTTCTTATTCTCTATGTGTTTTATGCTTAAACCATGTCTTTAGTCTGGTCTTCTCCTAGAATTTAAAGATTTAGTCCCAAAATTGATTAACTTATTATCCCTTAATAATCTATTTTAGTACTGTGTTTAAAAATATATATATATAAAACAAACATGCAGTGCTGCTTGTACTTCTCATAGGTAGCAGTAAAATACTAACAGTTAAAATATACACCTTAAAATAAAATCTCAATCCATAAAGTAATTTAAATTATCTAAGAAGCTTGATTTTTTAATTCTTCTTTCACTGACATGAAAATATGGGAGTGGCAAATACATTCATAAGGGAGAATTTACCTCCTTAGCTAGAGAACGTTGTGTTTTATACTAGGCATTCTCTTTCAAATTTGATTCAGGAAGAAGGCACATATTTTCCCAAATTATGACTATTGGCCTCCTTATCTCTTTAAGAATTTAATAAATTTATGTTGTTCATGATTGATGAACAAAAAAGATAGTAAGGAGAAGATACGAACATTCCAGAAAACCTACCCTTTGGTTCAAAAATTGATTATTCATTGGCCCTAAAATTTTTTAAAATTTAATATTTTCCATTGACATAATAGGCATCGATTTATAAACTACTGACATTCTCAGTCCTATGCTCCCACTCAGTCCTATGGATTCATGACCTTTTAGGTACTGAGGATTCCTAGATCTATTATTGTTCGTAAGCCCAGACCTCTCTCAAGCACCCACCTGCATAACAGGCTGCCTATTCCACACATACTTTGTAAACAATATATCCAAAGCTGAACTCTTTGTTTTCTCTTCTAATTTCTTCCTCTTTCTGTATTTCCTATCTTTACAAAAGATGCCTTCAGCTGCCCAGTGTCTAAAGCCAGAAGTAGGGGAGTTATTCTGGAAGCATTCCTCTTCTTCACCTTTGCCTCACCTCAAATCTTTTCAACATTTTGATTTTACTTTCTCCAAATCCTTCATATCCATCCTCTCTTTTTTCAAGCTAAGGTATTACTTGAGATATTTTTGCCTTAGGAAAAAGGAAAATAACAATCAACTTGACCTGTAAAGCAGGAAAGGACCCCCTCTCCCTAATTTTTGATATTAAGAGCTGGGTTTTAGGATTAGTATATCAGAATTCAGTTCTGATGAACAGCTAAAAATATTGTTTTTATCTATCTGTACTCAAAAATAGTAGTACATAGGGGAAAACAACCTCAAATATTTATTAATTATTTAATAAATTAGTCCTAAAGTATCATCAACTTATTATCAATGTTTTTTACAAGCAACCATAGAGATTCCCAATTAATTCTCTTTTTCCTACCAGAAAACAGAAAAGTATCTAATTTCACATGAAAGAGTTGCAAAGAGGAAATGTCTATCAGAAGCTTCATTTTCTTGGGAGAAATCAAAAGTGTGTAAACATGCCAATCTCTCCTCATCCTGTGTGGCTGAAATGAAACTCAACAGCTTTTCCACATACCTAAATTATTACTATGTTTCTTGGGCTGAGCACAGAAAGAAAGCTAAAGCAGCATTAATTACTGTCACAGACTACATGATAGGCTAGAGTTCACCTTTATAGAGGCAGATTAATTTTGCTTTTCAATTTAGTCTGCGCTATAGCTATGACAAGATAAATCATTTCAGAGAAGGTTTGTTAAATCTGATTAGGATTCCTGTTTTAGCAGCTATCAAACTTATTATGGCCCAGTGGTCAGCAGTAAACAGACACCAAGAGAGTAACAACTAGAAATCTTTGGGAAAGAAATACACAATGCATTTTTATTTTTCAAATCTCCAGGAAAATGTAAAACCTCCACTCTTTTGAAAGAATTTCCTTGCTGTGATTTCCAGATGCCTAGTAGGTAATAGATGTGAGCGCTAAAATTCTGCTTTCATGTGAATTCCACAAAAATCATTTCTCTAATGGAAAATATTCTAAATGGAAAAAGACATTCTGGTTGTTTAAAGTGTCAGTTTTCAGCTTTGACCCTTTTCCCTTGAAAGCTTGCACCGTCCGTGCTACTGAGCTTGATAATTTGCTTTCCTCATTATTAAAATAGACCCTTGACAAAGTCAATGAGAAAAATTCCTTAAAAATCTGGGGTTCCACTTATAGCATATACACAACTAGGATACCGAATAATTATTTAAAATTTACTCCAATTTACCAAGACTTTTTGGACTTCTCTATTAGCATATTAGGTGGGCATAGTGCATGCCTTCTTGGTAAATTCCACGCATAGTATTTTCTTTATTTTGGTTGTGGTAGAAAGATTAATATTCTGTTCAGGAAAGATTTTTTAAGCGATGGCTGACTACACAGTAGAAGATCCCTTTGTGTATAAATAAATCTCTCTCACTACCTTTAAATTCTATTGTTAAAGATTTATTTCTCTGACACATGAATTTTTTTTCAGATCCTTTTTGGCTGCTACTCAGTAGTTAAGTTTGAGTGTGTAGGATGGGATATGTGGCCTGGAAGAAAAGGCATGAAGTAAGTGAAAGAAAACTGTAACAATGTACAAATCTTCAGTGAGGAAATTGATTTAGGATTTCACAAGTAAAAGCCAAGCCTTAAAAAAAACCCTAAAACCAAATTGAGTTAAAAACTGTTGTGTTAATTAAAATCCTCATTGAGTTAACTGAGAGTAAATTAAAAGTTGATTAATTTTTAAGTATTCATTTAATCACAAGGTGACATTTACTGTTACCATTTTTAAATTATTTTTTAACTCGGTGTTTTAAATCCTAAATTCTACTCAATTCATCAGAAAGAGACAGACGTGTAATAGATGATATGAACTGTTAATAGAAGCAGTACAAATGGCTTATAAATATGAAAATTGTTCCACCTCACTATTATCACATCAATATAAATTTGAGCAGATGACCATTATCTGCCTATCATCGTAACCAAGATAAATACATAGTGCTGTTGAGGATTTCAGGCTCATACACCCGAGAATAAATTGGTTTTAAAAAAATAAACCTTCCCAAGAAGGCAATAAGATAACCTTTAAGGTTCACATATTTTGATTGAGTAATTCACCTAGAAATCTATCTTATTAAAATAATCAGGGGCTTCCCTGGTGGCGCAGTGGTTGAGAGTCTGCCTGCTAATGCAGGGGACACGGGTTCGAGCCCTGGTCTTGGAAGATCCCACATGCCGCGGAGCAACTAGGCCCGTGAGCCACAACTACTGAGCCTGCGCATCTGGAGCCTGTGCTCCGCAACAAGAGAGGCCGCGATAGTGAGAGGCCCGCGCACCGCGATGATGAGTGGCCCCCACTCGCCACAACTAGAGAAAGCCCTCGCACAGAAACGAAGACCCAACACAGCCATAAATAAATAAATAATTTTTTAAAAAATAAAATAAAAATAAAATAATCAGAATCTTAAATAAGATATGTAAACAAAGATATCCATTAAAAATATTACTTTTAATAAGAAAAAAGCTGAAAACAGCCCGATACTATTAAAATTGGTAGTTTTCAAGAGCACATACTGACTTGGAATAATGTTCAAAAAAGATAATACAGAAAAGGTTAATACAACATGCATATATAATGACCTCAATTTTTAAAATACATATATAGATTAGAAATAAGACTAGAAATGAATATATCAAACTATAAATAGTAATTATTTGTAGGTGATGAGATTACAAATTATGTTTTCTTCATGTCTTTATTTGCCTAAGAACACATTAATTTTACAATTAGGAAAATAAAAGTTTTTGAAAATTAATAGAAAAATGGCTTGTATATTATCAGAAAGGAAGTTGACTGAAGTTGCTAAATTTTGAGAGTGAAAACATGTTTGGAATAAGAGAAAAAGCCTTGAATTATTACCTAGTTTTTAATTTGCATCAAATAGACATTAATGGATAATAATACAAGGTGTGTGATATTATCTTCATTAACAATATTTCAATGCCCTTAACTATATAATTAAGTTGAATGAAAATTCTAAATACATTATAGTTTATACAAATTATTTCCCAAACATATAATAGTTAATATTTTACATTTCACATATCTTTGAATAAAAACAGAAAAGTTTAAAGTACTAGATTTTACCCCCCAAAAAACATTTTGCTCTCCTCCCAGTCTAACAAATTCAGCCAGCTTGATGATATGAATATATTACAGTGGTCTGAAAATACAGACTCGGCTGCCTTACAAGATTTCTAAATTTACAAAATCTGATTTACTCCTTTAGCTGTTTGTAAACCTAATAAATATTCCATACTTTTATTTCTTAGGTTCATTCTGTTATGTTAGGTCCCAAATCTAGTTAGTATTTGGGGTTGTACTTGGCTGTGGTGTTTACAAAAGGAACCATATTTTAAAGATAGAATGTGACTTCCGTTCATTGACCATATCTACACAGAGGAAACAAAAACAAATAGCTCAGCTTGTGGGACGCTGCTTCGGCACTGAGCAGATAGAGATTCTGCGTGAGAGGTTGACGGTATGATTAGCTGATGAGAAACAAGCAGCTGGCAGAATGAGGTACTCTCAAATGAAATCTGTTTCAATAGTGTTGAAGTTTATACTATAGGCTATAACCAGGGCGCTTCTAGTATGGACGGTAGCTGGGCATAAGGTGGCCACAGTTCTGTGCTGAGGAGAAGTCAGTTCACTCTGATTTTCTAAATTAGTGCAATTTCCCATCCCTCCCAGTGCACAAGGCGGATTCTTTGGAGCTATCGGAATTCTGCTTTTTATTCAGCATAGGAGGAAGGCATATTTCGAGGTGGCAACTTTTGCCCAGAGAATTCCTATTCATACCCTGACTTTAGTCAGATGGGCCTGCCTACACTTCACTGAAGATTTCATGCATTCTTCTGACTGCCTTTGTTCATACTGTTAACTCTACTAGAAATTACTTATCGTTGTACCCTCCCCACATGTGTAACTGTAGCTAATTTCAAGTAACACCCGTTAATCAACTTCTGAAGTTATAGCATTTTATTTACCTCACACAACTGGCAATTCACTTGTTATTTTCTATGATAGTGTCTGCCTTGTACATGAGTGTAAGGTTTTATACTGCTGTTTAAATGTTTTCCAGCCAGACTAAACTACTATTAGTTTCCTGAAGAAGAGTTGTCCTTACTCTAATTTCTGGACCTTTACAAGTGCGATTCCCTTTGCTCATACCATTGCCCTGCTCTGATTCAATTTAATCACGGCTCCACTACACACGTGCATGCACACACACACTTATGCATAGAGTCGTCAAATCTCAGCTGAGACAACATTTTTTTCCAAGAAGACAATTCTACCTTCCCATCTGGGATGTGACTGGGTACTCTTCTTACATGAACCCAAGCATCCTCTACTTTTCCTATTGTGGTTCCTTGTAATTGCAATTGCATACTTCATCTTCTTAAATAAAGACCCAGAAGACTGTGAGTTCTTTCCTCATTCATGAATAAATGAATGAATAAATGAATGGACTTCTCAAATATTATTTAACTTTTCTTGCACGTAGGTCTTCTATGCTTAATAATGAGGTTATAATAACTAGGGAATGTACCCTTTTTTTTTTTTTTTGAGTCTTCTATCACTCAGCATTTCACAAATAATGTATTGTCAAAACTTACAGAATTTTTTTTGAGGACTGAATTGGATTTTTCCTGTGTATTGTTGCCCTCATATGAAGTCACAGAACTCTTCTCTAGAAGGGCCCTTAGAGATCACTTAGTCCAACCTTTTCATTGATATTTCTTTTGGATTTTACTGTGAGGGTATTTAAGGTAATTTGGCCCAGAGGCAAGATGAGTTAGTTAAGGGAGAAAGTGCTAAGAGTGCATAAATGAAGTTAAGGCAAACTTTTTACTGCTTTTTCCTCCTTTTGAAGGGAGATTTGGCAGAAAGGAAAGGAAAGGGAGGGGAGAATTGTGGAGCGGAGTAACAACAATTGGAAGAGATGCAGACTCTAATGGTGACTCTGGAAGAATCAAGGGTTCAAATGAGTGGAGGGTCAGAGGGAGGTGACACAGCACCATAAGACAATGGGGGCTGGCTTGGGCCGGGGGCAAACCGGCCAGAAAGTTATAGTCTGGAAGAGTCTGAATCTATATCTAATTCAGTCTAGTTCAGGCTCAAAGCAGATCATCCCTAGGAGCACTGAGATTCTAAACTCTCCTTAGGAGAATGGGGAGCTTGGGGAGGATTACACTCACTGTGTGTCTCTTTCTCTCACCAGCGTTTTTATAGAAGAAAGACAGGTTAAACTGAACAACAGAATGAACTTGGAAAGGAAAACAGGAACATACCACCCAAAAGTTGGAAATAAGGTCAAGAGTGCGACATAGCCTTCCAATATCATACTGGAGCACTGTTCTTAACTTTTGGAAAAGTACCTTGTAGCAATATAACTTGAGAGGTTAGAAAGTCCAGGCAAGGAAGCCTCAACTGATTGCTTAGGAAGACATTTATGTTTTTATTTTATGTATCACAGCTCCTTCAGGAACAGCTAAATGAGTTCTTCTTCCCACTTAGATCTGGCTACCCACAACATTTTCAAGAACCATTGCCTCTGTGGAGTTTGGTTCTCCCAAAGCCTAGATGCTGGGAGATCAACTCAAGTCACTACATGCTATGGCTATTTGGTCATCAAGCCAGAAGATAAAAGTAGGTAGAGAATTATTTATATATGTGTATTTCTAGAGACAACAGAGTCCTAATTTTATTAACTTACATGTGACCCACAATTTATTAAAATATCTTTCAATTTCCTAGTCCCAGTTTTTTGATAATATCATGCAAATGAAGCGAAGATTACTGATTTAGCAATTTTTATCTTCATTCATCTTGTCTCTGACAAGGTATTCATATAATATTTGGGTTAACATTCTGAAAATTATTAATATCTTTTCTCTTTTGTCTTTCTGAGTACTAGGCCCTCACCCTGCTTGCCTCAAGGTAAAGAGTGAGAAATGTGGTAAAAATTAGGATTTGTTATAGAAGGTATTAAATGGCATGCAAAAAAAAGACTGTTCTGAGAGACCATGGGTTTGAAAGCCAGGTTCAGTAAAAACATAATATTGGCCAAAACGGGAAGGTGTGTTAGATAACTGAGGCAAAGGAGGACTCCAGGTCCCACTCCCTTTAGGGACCATGAAAAGAAACCACACTATTTTTCATCAGTCAAGGGTACAGAACAAGAAAGTAAACTTGATGGCCCTGAGGTTTAGCTTTTCCAGCCATCTTCAGTCCCACTTGGCATGGGTGCAAATCAGAGAGCCAAGGGGCCCACCATGGGGCTCCCTGTGGTGGCACTGGGGTGAACCATCAGGCAGAGAGGCAAATAAAGTTTATAGCAATGATGCAGTGGTTCCGACCAGAGTCAAAAGAGACAAGATCTTGAGTTACATAGGCCTTATTCATTATCTAAGAGTTCTAGCAGGGCAAGCTCCAACCAAGTGAACAAGAGATCTAGCCCCATGACATGAGTAGCTAGATAGCATCACACCTCTAGACTTTGACTTTTGCTCTCTCATACAAGGTTCTATAAGATACACTCTGCTCTCTAATACTCTGATGCCATTCTAGGGTAGAACTGAGAAAGGGATAATGAGCTAAGAGATATGAGATATTAAGAGATCTTTTCCTAGAGAGAGTAAACATTATTTAAAGGGACAAATTAAAACAGCAGAGTTGAAAAAGAATGGAATGGATTAGGCATCAAGTTAATGTCCTAAGGCTATGATGTACTTGAGGTTAGGGGAGAAGACAGCCCTTGTAATGGGATTTAAAAAAAAGAGTTGTATTTTCTTTGCACATTTAAGTATAGTAATTTTACCTCACAGCAATGTACCAGATATGTACTGAGGAAGAGTAGCACCCATTTCCTCTCCCAGGACACTTAAAATTGAGTAGAAATCTAGATAATGTTATTGCTTCACTGGTGTCTGACTCCTATCCCATGTTGTGAGGTTCACTTAATGGTGGGATCATCAAGGAATGCTTCAGAATGGAGGCAGAAGTTGAGTTGAGTCTTAATTTATGCCTAGGGCTTAGGAAAATGGAGAAAGCCACAGTAGGAAGAGTGGCTGTTTGGAACAAAGCTGTGGAGTCAGGAACATATACAGTGTGGCTAATAGAAAGGATAGAATTTTACTTCCATTTTTGGCATTATGGCATATTTGATAATTTGAAAAACTCTATGGATACAAAATATCTAGAAATGTTGGATAAAATGTAGCAAACATTCATTTTAGACTCAGAATTGAGCTTCCAAGAGATGAAGGGAAATAACAAGAATCAAGAGTGAAAAGTATGCTAAAATCCAGAATGGAAGCTGATATAGACATCACAGCTGCTTTGGAAGGGATTCCCAGTCTTAGTAACTAAGTATTAATTGTTATGCAAGCTTAGAGCAGAGAGCACCACCCAAAGCCAGGATCCATGAAAGACTAGACCCTTGGTGAAAGGTGGACTTGAAAAAACAACAAGTAAACTCATCTATCTTGACCTGAGCTTGAGTGGGAAAAAAGTCTCCTCTTGAAAATCTGTTATCACTAGCCTACATTCACGTGGGTTTAAAGCTCAAATCTGCACTCTGTAGGTGGTCTCAGAGACCCTAAATTAAAAATTACCACCAGTAATTGGTATTTATTGATTCGTATTGTACCAGGACATCTGGCAGAAGGAAATGGAACATCTCAGCGTTCCCAGAGATAAAGCTCTGCCAAACATGAACCCAAAGTCCACAATTACAAAACACATGAGGAAGAATCAGCAAAGTGCTCAATTAAAATCAGACTTACAAGTACAACAAATAATTTAGTTATTAAATATATAATATAAATACATATATTTAAAATGCTTAGAGAACAATAGGTTGAAACATGGGAAAGAAAAATGTCTTTTTCAAAGACAGTCATAATATAAAAAGAACTTATAAGATATATACATATTAGGGATGTAATGTACAACATGGTTAATATAACTGACACTGCTCTATGTAATATATGAAAGTTGTTAAGAGAGGAAATTCTAAGAGTTTTTATCACAAGGAAAAAATTTTTTTCGTTTTTCTTTTATTTTGTATCTGTATGATATGATGAATGTTCACTAAACTCATGGAAATCATTTCATGATGTATGTAAGTCAAACTATTATGCTGTACATCTTAAACTTATACAGTGCTGTCTTTCAATTATAGCTCAACAAAAATGGAAGAAATAAGAACTTAAAGAAGTAAAGAATATTAATAAATTAAAAGTTAAAACTCAATGGAAGGCTTAAATAACAGGTTACTCCAGACAACAGCTGAAGGGATAACTAATAAATAAATAATATGTATTAAAAGAAGTATCCATATATGTATATGTATAGCTGATTCACTTTGTTATACAGCAGAAACTAACACACCTAATTAAAAAAAGATAAAAATAAAAAAATAAGAAAAATAAAAGAAGTACCCAGAATTTATCACAGAGACACAAGATGAAAAATATGACAGTGTTTAAGGGAATTGGAGGACTGAATGAGAGTCTAACTGGGCTTCTGGTAAAAGGATTCTATATAATGAGAAAAGGTAAGAGAGGAAAAACCACAGATGTTTTGTAGAATTTAAAAACAAGGACCTTCAGATTGAGGGAAGCTAATAAATCTCAATCAAGTAAATAAAAAAGAATCCATAGCTAGGCATATAATGTCACAGTGAAACTACAGAACACTAAATACAATAAGTATTTCAAAACAGCCTGAATTTCCTCCTAAGGACTATAATTAGAGTGACTGCAAACATCTCAGTAGCATCGTTAAAAATCAGGAGACATTAGACCAATTTTATATGCTAAGAGAAAATGCTGTCATGCAGAATTTTATTCAAGGGAAGAATATGTTTTAGTCAAAACAGCACTAAGAATTTGCCATCAAGAGACTTTCAGTGAATGAAAAAATTCTAAAGCACTAAAACTTCTCAGTTACTAAGAATAAAATTATTCTAGAAAAAAAGATAAGACGCTCAAAAGGTATTGAGGCAAAAAATGGTTAAAATTTAGGTGTTCCAAACAATCACTGATGGTATAAAACAATAACTATTAATTTGAATGGTAAAAAAATGAGATGGAAAAATATACTAGATAAAAATAACACGGAAGAGGGGAGAGAATGATTGTAGATAAGTACACACATGAAATATTTGAAGGTTCATCACTAAAAGAACAGAAATAGAGTGTTTAAATTCTACAGTAGAGGGGAAATGAAATAGAAACTGAATAATCTCTATTCCAAAAGAAAGTTTTAAAAATAAGCATAGAAAAAGCAGAGTATCTAGAGCACAGAGGAAAAAAGATTCTTCCACACTTCTAGTGCGAATCTAAATCAGCACAACCTTTCTGAAGAACAATTGGCAATATCTTAAAGATTAAGTAATGCACACTCCATGACAACACAATTCTATCCCAAGGTATATATAGACTAGAGCAATACTTCTTAAGCTATCTATGGTTTAAAACAACTTTTTAAATGCATAATCCACTGCAGAATAATAATTTCGCAAAATACAAAATCACATGCACAGATGTTGTAGCAATGTCAAATTTCTATAACAGTTTTCACTTGCTTACTCTCAGTGGTTGTACCTACCTCATCATAGATAACTAGTAATTCATTGATACTGGTCCATACTATATTTTGAGTAGCACTGCTCTATACAAAGTCTTAAACACTCCATAGGGAGAAACATACCAGAGTAATCACAGTAGCAATGCTTGTAATAGCAAAACAAAACAAAACAAAACAATATAGCTAAATGCTCCCCAAACAAAGAATGGTTAAATAAATTGTAGAATATTCATACATCTAATAATACTTAGTGACGTGAATGAATGAACTAGAAGTAAATGTATCAGAGTGGATAAATATTAAAAAAACATAATGTTGAGTAGAAAAAAGAAATTTGTAGAAGAATGCATCTCATATGATAGTGTTTTGTAGTATAAAATGATGTTATGCTTTCTTGAGGAATATACATATTTGTAGGGAAGTATAAAGACATGCGTAGGAGTGATAAGCAGCAAATTCAGGATAGTTACTACTTCTGGATGGTGGGAAAGAAAGAAAAAGCTATTGGAGAGGGTTCATGAACTCTGTATTGTTATACTTTAGTTGAGTAGCAGTTTCAAGTGTGTTCATTATACTACTCATTATATCTTTTTGTATGTTTGAAGTATTTCATAGTTAAAAAAAGGAAGAAGATACATTGATAAAAATATTTCTTAAATTGAGAGTAAAAATCATACCCATAGGGTTTAAATGCCAGCAATCATTCAGATCTGCCATTCTTTAAAATGCTTGAAGAGTTTTGTTTTTCACAGTTTACAGAACTCCAAATTGTGTTCAGTTAATATCTCAAGCTAGCATAACACCTGTGGCTTCTGGTCACTAATACTCCATGGTTGAGTCCTACTCCTACGCAGAGCAAGCGTTTGTAGGCACCAGTGTACAGGCAGCCTGGAGCCCATCAGAGGAGATTTTTCCAGGAAGATTCTAATAAGCAAAGAAAAGTGCTATGCCTTCCACATTGGGATTCAAGCTTAACTACTATACTCTTTTCATTTTCTTATTCAGCACTTTAAACATTGTCTACAAACATTTAATTGTAAATAAACAGGCAATTGCTTTACTCTGCTGACTGTTTACATAAAAGACATTAAAAATATATCACTCAAGGGACTCAGTTAACAACTGAACACTAGCTAGGATTTGCCTCAGTGGTCAGGGTGACTTGTGCATTCTTTGTTAGATTCTCCTGAGGCTTAAAAAATGTATTAAGTTTCTCAAATGTCAGGTGACAAGGCAAAGTCATAATCTTACCTTTAAGAGTCATATTACCACTCTGCACACACAGAAAGTCTTATCTATCAATCGTTCCTCTTAATTACAATTATTACTTATTATTTATGCAGCAGTCTCAATACAGAGTAATTGAGCCATTTTATTTATTGCTAAGGTAGTAAAACAATGAGGTTATTAAACTCTCCCATTGCTTTACTGTATTTTTGTTCTTTTTAAAAGATTGTGATCAGCAAAAAATCCTAGCTCTGGGAGACTGTTTATGAATGCAATTATAATTATGAATGCACATGCAAAAATGTACAAATGAGCCATACTTTAAATACACCGGCAAAAAAAGTACAACTTTTTTCCTGGATTGCTTATAAGTTAGTTTTCAAGTAATTAACAAAATGAGCTCCTATTTCACACTAAATTAGAAGTTACCAAATTAGAGGTAGGAAAATTGCTGAGATGAGTTTCTAATACTATGGTTTTCTAAACTGCCTTCAAATCCAAAGTATTTCTAGAGTGGAAGTCAGGCATATTTCAAAAAAAAAAAAAAAAAGCCAAAGATTCTGCTTGTGTGCTGGCTATGGCACGCATGGCCATCACTTTGAATTTTTCCACGTTAGTCTGATTTACATTTCTAAAGTTCGGTTTCTGACGCACGGAACAAAAGAGTGAAATTCAACTCCACCTAACTCATATAGATTACATAAACCCTGTGTTCTTCACATGCTAACCTATGTGGAGGCTGAAAACGGAGTGGCTGACATTGTCTTCCTCATCAGGATTCTTGAAGGCTTTGCAGGAGACAAGACTTGGCAATGTTAAATCTTTTGAGTGAAAAACACACAATGATGGGTCATATCTGGTGGAGAAGAGAAGGAACACGACTTTAAGGAAACTTGCATTATTGTCCTCCTGGGTCACTAACTAGTTGTATAATTTTGGTCAAATACCACTTTTAGCCTCCCTGGGTCTTAGTTTCCTCATCTGTAAAATAAGCAGATCAGATTGCATGCTATTTCAATTCCCTCCCAGTCTTCCTACGCCATCAATTGTCCTGGCCTCTTTGTCCTTACATAGGGTGTGCCGTTGGCCTGGGCTTCGCCTTCATCACCAGGTTGGTGTGGGTGGAAGAATGAAAAAAACAGCAGCAAAGAAATGCAAATTCTGTCGAAGTCATTAAAGATGACTCTTGTCCTTAGGGTTTCTCTTTAACACAGGAAAAACATAAAATGATAGAAAGCACTTGTACAATTTATATTACAAAGAAAATGTATTTCTACTTAGAAAAGTATTCTATTTTTTTTTTTTTTTTCCAAAATGCCACTTACTTTTTGGCTTAAAAGTATGTACTCATTCTAGGATTTTCATTCTAAAGAGGAAAATTCGATAATCCTATCTATGCCTGCAGTGTGGCTTTCAGTTTCTGTATGGTTGTGTTCTTCTTATTTTTGTAAACATGTTTCTCAGGCTCCACATATATTGTCAGAGTCCTGAAAAGGTGAAGTTTAAGGTCGGGGAACACTGGGATTGAGAACCAGGGAGTCCGTTACCAGTGGCATTGGAGAAACCGGGTGAGAGAGAAGCAAAGCAGAGACCCATGTTTCGGCTTTAAGAAGTTAGACAAACCAAAGCCACAAGCCTCCAACAGAGGTTTCACTGGGGCAGATGATAGAGGAATGAAGGACAAGACAGAAAAACACAAAAACAAAGTCATAAATATAAAGCTGAGCTGAGTGAGGATTTTCAGAGCATTAACTCTGGTCTCAAATCATATGTACAGACTGTGTTTGGAGAACACTTGCCCCACAACCAATAGGAGTGTAACCTTTCTAATGGATTAAGTGGGTTATTAATGTGCAAAACAATAAAAACTGTTTGAAATTCAATGTGGATTAGTTCTAAATAAAATAACTGTAAAAATAACTAGGCAATTCAATTTATAAATAAGGTGAAAAACCTTTTGCGTTCATTGAAATGATGCACCATTTAAAATATTTTTTCTAATTTCTTTTTTCTCTTTAATGGTCTTATATAAATCACAGAAGTAAGCATTTATAATTTGAGCTTTCTTAATTCTGATAATCACCAGCCTAAAATTTAGGGAAAATTTTAATACTTGTTTATTTTTATACTAAAAAATGAAATAAGAAATTAATTTTAATATTTCCAGGTAAACCTAGCTTTAGTAAAGAAATATCTATTATTAATTTATCCTATCAAGCAGGATAATGAAGGAAAAAAGATTGATTATATTTTTCTAAGTAAATGCTGCATAATAACAGTCAAATAATTATAAGGTCATCTAATCATAGATTACTGCAGCCGCAAGAGCTTTATCTACCTCTTTCCCCCATCGTTTAGTCTCAGGCTACTTTATTTTGTACATGAGAAATGCCCTGTTAGTGGCTCTTGGAGGTAGCATGGTCAGGAAGGATAAAACCAGAGCCTATTCCTGACCCCTGATGTGGTTCAGGACAGGCTACCCCCAAATATGGTATTTTGGCATACTATTTCAAGTTGAAGGAATGTGGAAAGTGGCATGTGCAGGGAGGACTTTCTGACTTTCATCTGAAGCAGGTCATAAGAGCCTCATGTGAGAGGTGCCTTCCCTACACCCAGAGAAAAGGAGCACCCTTGCCTCTGAAGACACAGTGATGCACAGGGGAGTCTGAATGACAGGTCTTAGTAAGTTCCCTCCAGTTTACTACACTTAACCCTTTGCCCTATCACATCTTTTGACTGTTCATCAAATCTAGCATAAAAGCACACTGATTTAACCATTTCTTCTGGTCTTCATTTCCTTATGAAGCCTCCTGTGTCATGTAAAACGTCTATTTTATACATTTGTATGTACGCTTTTCTCCTGTTAACCTGTCTTTGTCAGTCTAATTTTCAGATTCAGCCAGGGGCTAAGAGGGTCAAGGAAACCTTTTTCCTCCCCTACATTCCTAGTACTGACTGTTACAACATAGATCCTACAACATCATTAAATGAGATAATTATTATAAAATCTGCACCTTAAAGATCATTTTAGAGGACACACACATGTACACACACAAGCTGACACAGAATTTTACCTTAAATGTATACAAAAAATTCAAAAAATTTAGTTAAAAAAATTCAAATGCTAATTTGGAAATAAAACTATATCCAATTTTATTTTTCAAACTCCAATCTTTTATAAACTGCCACATTTGGTTTAAACATTTTTTTGTATTTTGTATTTTATTACTTGCGATCTGTAAAAATCTATGAATATATGGTCTTAGGTGTAAATGGGTTCATGGATCAATAGAATTTTCTCTCAAATGAACTGATTTAGCTTAATAAATGTCTCTGATTCTCTTCTACGTGCACTAGAGGAGGTGTGGAAAACTGTTTGCTGTCCAATCAGCAAACTGATTTTAAGTTACATTATTATATAGACTAATTAAGTGGGAATGCAAAAGAGTAGAGTAGCTAGCTTAGGAAACATTAGGTCAGGCAGTGCTGCTATAGATCATTAGCATATTCAGATCTTCTAGGCACTGTTAGGGCTAGGAGATGAAAAGGAAAATGTTCCCGTCCTTTAGGATACTATAACCTTGGCCAGCTTTTGTTGAATATTCAGCTTATCTCTCTATCCATTCACTCATTTATTCATTCATTCAATTACGCTTCATCAGTTATTGTGTGTCAAGAACTATGCTAGGCTATTCACTCACTAAGCATGGAAAGTACAAATTTACTAATTAAAAAAATTATCCACTTAATTATCCAATCAAATTATATTTAAATTTAATTATTAATTAAAAATTAATATCCTTTTATTAAGGATAATAAAAAATTATTATCCTTAATAAATATGATATACTCTATTAAGCTATAACTAAAATAACAAAGCCTAAAAAGATACTGCTAAGAGAATGAGGGCAAAATAAGAAAATACCAAATTTCATTAACTAGGTATATCCTTTGGGTAGTCAGGACAAAAGACCAAGGGTGATATTGAAAAGCTCTTTGAGGAAAATTAATTAAATCTTTTATAATTCTCCCTAAAATGGAACAACAAGCAGAATTAACCTTTTGGTCCAGGATACTCAATTCTTTCTGCAAAACCAATCCCTTTCCCTAATCTCCCTCTAGAAAACCTTCCAAAAATCAATGTCAGATGACAGCCAATCTATTAATGTTTTCCTCTGTGACAACACAAACTGAAAACAAACTAGAAGGCATTTATGTCCTTCCCCCAAAGGGATTCTTTTAATAGATAAGCCAATGTATATCCCTATCATTGATAAATAATTCTTTTAGCTCAAGTATTTGCTGACAACTAAAGACTTTGTTGACAATTGCAAATTAATCTCCAGATCCTGGAAGATGCTTCACAGAAATTAAACTCATGTCCCAGAGATCTGGTCCCAAACCATATAGTTTGGCAGTCTCATTTGTTATTATTTGTTATTCAACTTTTATCTTTATACCTTACTTTTAAAAGGACATGAGGAATTTGCATAAATATGTAAATTAAATATAATACTCCTCAACCTTTAAGCTTTTGGAATTTCACCACGACTTGTTCTGTGGAAGCAGATAAATTATAATGGATCACTGGGTTCAAAATACTGGGAGATCTGTGGTCAGTCCTCAGATCCACTGCTTTGTAGTCAGCTGATCCTACATGGAGTTATTACATACTCCTTCGATCGATCGATTGATCCATAGATAGACAGGGATGTCTAGGTAGAGATATATAGACATAGATATTGGACTCCAAGTTGGACACTGTCCATGAAGATGTTGGATTCCAAGATCTCTACAGTCCCTTTTAGAGATTTAAATGTCAACTTGGTCCAGAAATTTTAAGATCTTTGTAAAATCACTTATGTGCTAATGATTTCAAAGGTGTATTTCCTGTTTCTTTAGACTCCTACTTGTTGATTATTATAGGATGATATAACTTCCTTGGCTTGCCTTTTTTGACCCCAGAAAATGATATTTTAGATAGCGAGCTCCTTATTTTCTCTTTAGAATGCTTTTTCCAACATTTCATCCCTGTTATTGACAATGTCATTTACCAAGTACCCTAGATTCACAACTTATATCTACTTTTGAGATCCTTTACCCATCATAATTATTTTAAATCATTTAAAAATTCTGTACATTACCCCTTTATGAGGTCTTGTGGATCCTCCTCGTTATTTGTGTCTTAATCACTAAGTAAGAGTCAACTCATGTATAGACAAATGGAAAAACCTCTCAGTTTTTCCTGCCTCCCTTTGTTCCAGGTGCCAAGAAATCACAGAATAATCTTACTGTCACAGACCCTCTGTCTCATAATTCCTTTGCTCAGTAATATACAGAACACCTCTAATACCTAGCATTAGCATGATGTATTATTCAAAATGGATATTATGCTGGAACAAAAGGCATGAACTGGGAATGCTCCAGTCAGCTGGGGACATATGGTCACTTTAAATGGAAGTGACCCAAAACATCATTTTCTGACTTCCAAATGTCTTCACCAGTTAACTTATCCCATACTATCTTTCATTTCACACATATTATGTGTGTGTGTGTGTGTGTGTGTGTGTGCGTTGTTCTGGTTAAACAATTTTTTTTAGTTACCCCCATTAGAACATTGCTAACTTTTAATTTTATAGCTTCTATAGAGGCAATTCTATAATTTTATTTTGTGATTTCTGGTTTTTTCTCTGCTTCAAATTCTGGGTAAAATCATTGCTAAAGTCAGAGGATACACATAAGGGTGATCCATGGCATGGGGGACATTAAACGTGTGTCCCTGCTGGCAATAATCTTCTAGCTAACAAAGAGCCAGAGCATATAGACACCCCTCTCAACTGAGGACGCTCCTCTGCTCTGCCACACTTAGGAACTTGCGAATTTATCTCACTTTGTGTTCTAAAGTAGGAAAGAAGGCTGGAACCTTTTTCCAGGTGCTGTACCCCTATACATGTTTCTCTGGGATTTTGAAAATAATTTGTGCTTAATACATTTGTCTTGACAACTGATTATACACTATTAACCATGCGGCTGGATAAAATCACACAGAATATGATATATATGTATATAATACATGATATATATGTATAAAATATGTGAAATATATCACAGATTGCAAATAAATTCCATAAGTACACATTCAATACCTACTGTGTGCTGGGGGTGTATGTGTAGAAAAAGCAAAAAGAGTAAATATTATTTGCTTGTTAAATTTCACCAGAGGCTGAAATTTTACATAAAATCTTGTTTTACAGAAGAGGTTCAATACACAAAGTATGCTGTTTTCACAAAATAGAAGTAGCTTATTTAGTTATATACATTAAAGAATTAGTTTGCATTATTCTCGGATCATCATTCGTTATATGCATAGCACAAATATTTCTTTTATGAGAAATGCTAGCAAAACACCTCAAGATAAAATTGCTATTAAAGGGTATTTTCCTCTTGCCACTTCTCTTGAGTCTTTTTAAAGAATATTCAGTCTAATTTCTTTCTTGATATATAGTTTGTTATTCTATTTCTGCAAAATGAGAACATTCTGTTCTTTTCATTCTCCCACTACTTTTAGAAACTGCAGAAAGGCTTAAATTAAACTCCTAAAGAAATTAACTGCCATTCTTATGCACAGTTATCAAATATACAACACTCCTGTGTCGGCTGTTCATAGGAGTTGTGCCATGCTGTGAGAGTGATCAGCTCTGCATTCATGTAAAACACCACGTGAAGGAGTATCAAAAGTGGGTCAGTACCATCTCATCATGTGCTGATATTCCGGCTACACTTGTGGGAGACAGTGAGGGAAAAGGGAAAGGGTATTGACCACCCGCTCACAATGGGAAAGACAGAATGGTTTCTTTGGCTTTAACACAACTACATTGCTCCTTATTTCACTGCAAATCGATAACAAGTGTTATCAAACTGGTCTTTCAAGGCTAGAGGTAAGGTGAAGTTAAATTAGTTTTAACACAGATGGTTATAGTTAAATACCTATGTGCCAAAGGAAGCTTTAGTGCCTCCCTTGGTTTCAATTTCATACTTTATTGGAGATGGGGTGAAAGATGGGATTGATCTTTCAGTTTTCTTCTAGGTCTAAAATTTTGTTTTTTTAATGCCTAGACTTCTGGAATGCAATAGTAAATTCTCCACTTTGTATTTATGTATGTGCCACTAAGAACCCAGTTGTAACTGGTCATAAAACATGATCATAGATTTCCTAAGAATAAAAAGTCCTGATTATAGATGCCCAGAGAAGCAAAAGCTATCAGGGGATGTGATTAGGAAACAAATACAGAAGACTGGTATGGGATTTGTCTTTTGAGTCTTGGCTTTGCCTCTCATACGTTTTGTCTCACAGATTTTTTGTTGTTGTTAATGATCCATAGATTTCTATTCTGTAAAACAAAGGGGCACGGGGAGAGTATTGTACATTTTTATCCTATGATCTTCATCATTAGTGAGAAGCATTATTAGCCCAAAGATGGAAAAGGGCAAGCAATTTCTACTTCAGAGAAATTCCTGCATTATTTATGGCTGAGATGGGTGGACCACATAATAGAGTTAGAGTTTTGGGGCTTGAAAACTTCCTTCACATTGTAAATTGTAAGGCTATTTGTAAAAACCGCATGGATTATCTAGCTTTGTATTCTGTATTTGATAAGAGGTGATTTGTACTAGGGAATGGTGATTTTCCACAACGTTAACCTATACAAGTTGAAGATGTCTTCCCGTATCTCTCGTTTCTATTAGAAGCAAGTATTTGTCAATCACTTACAGCTCACTATGTTAGAGTTTTCTAAAATGCTTGTATGTCACTGAACCATTTGCTCAGAGATATTTTATATCATAACCTCTCTCTTGTTGCCAGTTTTGTAAGTATAAAATCGTTGACTATTAGCGATTTCATATAATTTAACCTAATGATGATAATTTAAATGTAAGATTTGTATGATACATATTCTTATCAAAGGATCTGATATGTTGACAAAAATAAACTGGTTTGACTACAGAACTGTTTTTTTATGTGTGGCCTATTAATACTGTAGATACATACTGAAAAACACTGATCTAATTAAAATTTCTCTTACCATGGTTTAGTATGGCGGTTAAGCGCGTGGATGGAAGAGCTAGACTACTTGGGTTCAAAACCCAGCTCTGTGAATCAGTCATATCACCTTGAGCAAATTATATAGCCTCTCTGTACCTCAGTTTCCTGTAAAATGGAGATAATATTACCTAATGGGGCTGTGGTAAATATTAAATGAGCTAATATTTATACAATGTTTTGAATAGTTAATGTACCTAGTTCACACTATGCATGTGTTAGCTAATATCGTTATCTTTTGACCCGATAATTTGAGGAGTCTTTGAGAGGCAGAAGAACACAGAGATTAGGAGGAAGGGCTGAAAGATCAGAGAAATGAACATTTGAATCCTTAATCCTTTCAATCTGTTTCCCCATTTGAAAAATGGGAAGCAATAATGCTTATAAATGCACAGTGTAAAACTGGATCTGATATCATTTGCTGTGTTCCAGATGATTAAAGGCAAATAAGGTTTATAAGGTACATACATAGTTTGGGGTGTTAAAGTCCAGAGCTTAACTCACAAAAAGCAAATTCTCTACCTTTTAGGTGAGTGGGGGAAATCAACCTGCTCATTTTTTAGAAGAAACACAAACCAGTGTCATGATTCCCCTTGACAGAGTCTACCCTCCTCCCCTTTTTATCTGCAAATGTCCCCTCTAAGATGCAGATAAGTCCTTATTTATTTTAATAATATCGTTTGTGATTTTATAGACTGCCATCACACACATCTTCCCAGAATAAGGAATTTTAATCATTTTTAGTAACTCCCTATGTGTTAACCTTGCCATCTCCTTCACCTATTTCTAAAACTTTTCTCCTAATCTTCTCTAATTCCAATGTTAGTTACATAATGATTAATTTCATTGTACCAAGGCAAGTATCAGATAGTACTAAGTAGCATCGTGGTTAAATGTTTAACTCCCTGGGTTCCATTCCTGGCTCTGTCACTTACTAGTCCAATGCCACGGACAATCTACTTAACCCATTGGGGCCTTCATTTTCTCACCTATAAAAGAAGGGAAAAAAGAGCACCTGCCTCCTAGCAGTGTTGTGAAGATTAAATGAGTAAATGCAGGTAGAGCACGTAGAACTTTACCTGGCCCGTGGTAAGTATTCAACAAATGTTGCCTAAGTCTTCTCACTTTATGTAAGTAGGAGCTAGAAGCGGGTGAGGGGACTGGTGGGGAATGAAGAGTTTTAGAGACAAAGCTGCTTTAGGCAGAATCAGGGCCCAGGCAGCAAGATCCTCTTTTAAAAAAAAAAATGCTCTATAGTTATTACATAATTAAAAAATATAATTGCATAACCAGAAAAAAAATTAATGAGTCTTCACAACACAACCCTTCCCCACAGGGTTTTGTTATTCAGCTTTCTACTATTCTGTGGAAGAGCTGCGGAATTAGGGATTACACTGGATAGTTTACACTGGAAAGAGGAAAAGCTATAACAACAAAAAAAACAGAGTTTAACAAGAAAGGCAGGGATAGGAGCTGGAATAAAAAGGCATTGACTAAGTTGTGGGTGAGGAGAACAAGGAGGAGAGTCTTGGTCACCTGGGGGAAAAAGGCTTCTAAAAAGTCTTACTGTGGGAATCTTAGTACACATCTGAAATTAAAAAAAAAAAATTCTTGTTGATCAAGTGAAGTTCATTTGAATGTGATCCTGCCACAGAACTGGGACTCTAGGGCAGTCTAGTTATAGTCTGGTTAAACTTTTTGTATAGTGGCATGCTATGGATATGGAGAGATTTTATTTCTATTAACATATGATTGTTTAGCTCAATTTTCAATAAAAATATACTATCCATATGGTATGCAATTTCAGTTACATTTCCAAATAAAAAATTTTAATTGTGGGAAAAATGAGCAAAAATGTAAGCAAACACAAGCCATTTGTTAAGACAATAAATATTTAGAGACACAGAGTACCCACAGAAAGCTTTGACATATTTGCATTAAGGCCTTATATAAACACTTAGTTTTATACCCTTTGTAATACATTCCCAATGTCTCATAAAATAATTATTATACTAATATTATTCATAAAACAAATTTTAAAAAATGGAAGACACTGCTATTTGGAAGAACAGCGGAGTAGTTAATGAGAGAAAACTGGAATTTTGAATGTCATAAGTAGACCGATATATTTTCTGTGATTAAAAATCCAAAGTTTCTTTTACCTACAAAAATAAGTGATGAAATCTTGCCACTTGTGACGACATGGATGGCCCTAGAGGGTATTATGCTGATTGAAATAAGTCAGACAGAGAAAGACAAATACTTTATGATTTCACTTATATGTGGAATCTATGAAACAAAAAAATTGAACAAACACAACAAAACAGAAGAAGTCATATATACAGAGAACAAACAGGTGGTTGCCAGATAAGAAGGGGTTGGTGGAAGAGAGAAATAGGTGAGGGAGATTAAGAGGCATAAACTTCCAGTTACAAAATAAATGACCCACAGATATGAAGTGTACAGTGTGGGGAACACAGTCAATAATTATATAACACCTTTGTATAGAGGACAAATGGTAACTAGACTTGTGGTGATCATGTTGAAATGTATAGAAATATCAAATCACTATGTTGTGCACCAGGAACTAACACAGTGTTGTAGGTCAGTTATACTTCAAAAATAAACAAACATAGAAAAAGAAATAAGATCTGTGGTTATCAGAGGCAGGGTGTGGGAGGAGGAGGAATTGGATGAAGGTAGTCAAAAGGTACAAAATTCCAGTTATAAGGTAAATAAGTACTATGGATGTACTGTAAAACATGATGAATATAATTAACACCGCTGTACATTATATATGAAAGTTGTCAAGAGAATAAATCCTAAGAGAGTAAATCATCACAAGAAAAATTTTTTTTTTTCCTATTTCTTTTATTTTGTATCTATATGAGATGATGGACATTCACTAAACTTACTGTGGTAATCATTTTGTGATGTATTAATATGTAAGTCAAATCATTGTTCTCTACAAAAAAATGATTGGCATATGTGTAGAGGGTAACCTAAATTCAGTTTGAGGAGTAATGGACCCTGTGGCATAACAAATTCAGTCATAATACCTGAGCTGAGATTAATTTACTGATTTTTCTGAATTGTAGGCTAGCAGCACCATCATTAGGATTAGATACTACCTATCGCTGCCTAGACGAAATCAATCTATACTGATTATAGATCACTATTAAAGATTTATGAGGCTACAGGATTTGTTTAAGAAATGAGAATTAGCAACTTAATTCTCAGTAATACCAGTTGTAGACATAAAGGCAATTAGTTGAAAAGTCAATTATCAATATAGGAAATACAGGGGAAATAAACTGACGGAACTTCAGTATGTTATGCTGCATTATTTCTCTAAAACCTTAAGAGTGACTGTCTTTTTCACTTCATGCTCTAACAATCAGAGAAGAATTTTTAAAATATATTGCCTTTGACTTCCTACATTGTGGCAACTTAAAAGATCATGCTCATAGAATGCACTCAAATAAAAATATTTGTTGAATTAGTGAGTGAATTCCTTCATAGTCCTGAGAGAGGCTTCTCAACCATATGCATTCTTTTACATCTATGTGGAAATTAAAGTCTCTCACGTCTGCCAGAGGCATTCAGCCTGGGGATTTGATTTCTCCTGCATCTGAGACTTTTGAGAGTGCACCGCAATCTAGATTCACTCAGGACTCTCAGATTCAGGCAACTGCAGTTACTGTAGAGGTCCATGATTGGTGGCCAATTTCCCCAACTGTCTGTATTGTAACTGGTGTCACAGACAAGGTGCAATGGTGAATAAAATAACATTACCTTATGCCATAGTTAAATAGATGAAAAATATAAAATCCAAGTACAGGAAGCTAAATTAATATGCATTTCCTTGTATAAACTGTATTCCTAAATACAGTTTTGAAACAAAACTGTATTTCAAAAATACAGTTTTTTGAAACAAAAAATTTGAGATACCTGAAAACTTTGTTTATGAGTAATAAGTACTTACATAATACATAGTCTATAGAAATGATTTTAAATTCATGGCTAAATACTTTTTAATGAAGTAAAAACTAAAGGATATGTGACTACCAGTGATTTTCTTTTGTTTTTTTAACATCTTTATTGGAGTATAATTGCTTTACAATGGTGTGTTAGATTCTGCTGTATCACAAAGTGAAACAGCTATACGTATACATATATCCCCATAGCCCCTCCCTCTTGCGTCTCCCTCCCACCCTCCCTATCCCACCCCTCTAGGTGGTCACAAAGCACCGAGCTGATCTCCCTGGGCTATGCGGCTGCTTCCAACTAGCTTTGTATTTTACATTTGGTAGTGTATATATGTCCATGCCATTCTCTCACTTCGTCCTAGCTTACCCTTCCCCCTCCCCGTGTCCCATGTCCTCAAGTCCATTCTCTATGTTTGCATCTTTATTCCTGTCCTGCCCCTAGGTTCTTCAGAACCATGTTTTTTAGATTCCATATATATGTGTTAGCATACAGTATTTGTTTTTCTCTTTCTGACTTACTTCACTCTGTATGATAGACACTGGGTCCATCCACCTCACTACATGTAACTCAATTTCGTTTCTTTTTATGGCTGAGTAATATTCCATTGTATATATGTACCACATCTTCTTTATCCATTCCTCTGTCGATGGACATTTAGATTGCTTCCATGTCTTGGCTATTGTAAATAGTGCTGCAATGAACATTGGGGTGCATGTATCCTTTTGGATTATGGTTTTCTCCAGATATATGCCCAGGAGTGGGACTGCTGGATCATAAGGTAGTTTGATTTTAAGTTTCTTAAAGAACTTCCATACTGTTCTCCATAGTGGTTGTACCAATTTACATTCCTACCAACAGTGTAGGAGGGTTCCCTTTTTCCCACACCCTCTCCGGCATTTATTGTTTGTAGACTTTAAAAAAATTTTTGTTTATTGGAGTATAGTTGATTTACAATGTTATGTCAGTTTCAGGTGTACAGCAAAGTGAATCAGTTATACATATATCCACTCTTTTAGATTCTTTTCCCATATAAGCCATTACAGAGTATTGAGTAGAGTTCCCTGTGCTATATAGGTCCTTATTAGTTATATATTTTATATATAGTACTGTGTATATGTCAATCCCAATCTTCCAATTTATCCCTCTCCCCCTTACACCTTACTAACCATAAGTTCGTTTTCTACATCTGTAACTATATTTCTGTTTTGTTGATAAATTCATTTGCACCCTTTTTTTAGATTCCACATATAAGTGATATCATATGTAGACTTTCTGATGGTGGCCATTCTGACAAGTGTGAGGTGATACCTCATTGTAGTTTTGATTTGCATTTCTCTGATAATTAGTGACGTTGAGCATCTTTTCATGTACTTTTCGGTCATTTGTATGTCTTCTTTGGGGAAATGTCTACTTAGATCTTCTGCCCATTTTTTGATTGGGTTGTTTGTTTTTCTGACATACACTTGCATGAGCTGTTTGTATATTTTGGAGGTTAATCCTTTGTCCGTCACTTCATTTGCAAATATTTTCTCCCATTCTGTGGGTTGTCTTTTCATTTTGTTGATGGTTTCCTTTGCTGTGCAGAAGCTTTTAAGTTTAATGCAAAAGGAGAAGTTACAACAAACACCACAGAAATACAAAGGATCATAAGAGACTACTACAAACAGCTATATGCCAATAAAAAGGACAACCTAGAAGAAATGGACAAACTCTGAGAAAGATACAAACTTCCAAGACACAGCCAGGAAGAAATAGAAAATATGAACAGACCAATCACAAGTACTGAAATTGACATAGTGATTAAAAAAACTTCCAACAAACAAAAATCCAGGACCAGATGGCTTCACAGGTGAATTCCATCAAGCATTTAGAAAAGAGCTAACTTCTATCCTTCTCAAACTCTTCCAAAAAATTGCAGAGGAAGGAATGCTCCAAAGCTCATTATATGAGGCCACCATCACCCTGATACCAAAACCAGACAAAGATACCACAAAAAAAGAAAATTACAGGCTAATATCGCTGATGAACATAGACACAAAAATACTCAACAAAATACTAGCAAACTGGATCCAACAACACATTAAAAGGATCATACACCATGATCAAGTGGGATTTATTACAGGAATGCAAGGATTCTTCAATATCTGTAAATCAATTAATGTGATATATCACATTAAGAAACTGAAGACTAAAAACCATATGATCATCTCAATAGATGCAAAAAAAGCTTCTGACAAATTCAACACTGATTTATGATAAAAGCTCTCCAGAAAGTGGAAATAGAGGGAACTTACCTCAACATAATAAGGGCCATATATGACAAACCCACAGCTAACATCATTCTCAACAGTGAAAACCTGAAAGCATTCCCTCTAAGATCAGGAACAAGGCACGGATGTCCATAGTCACTTTTAACTAACCTGAAATATGGGACTATATTTTCTCTTGGGATTTCTTACTTGATGAAAGATGATAAATTGGGAGGAGGGGAGATGGATGATAGTCGAATAGTATTAAGATAGCAGGATACGAAACAAATAACTTCTGTTCCCTTTGCTCTTTTGCAAAATTAGCACTACACTGTCCAACATGTGGCTACTAAATTTTATGTTTAAATTATTTAAAATTAAATAAAATTAATAATGCAGTTCCTCAGTTGCATTAGCCACATTTCAAGTTCCTAATAGCTACACTTGGCTGCAGCCACCAAATTGGGCAGTACCAAAAATTTCCATCATCACAGAAATCTCTATTGAACAGTGTTGATTCAGCCCATCTGACCCAGACTTCATATTCTGGAGTTGCTTTATAATTTCATTTCCTCCATGAATATTTTACATGCACTATGTGCCAGGACATGAGCTAGGCACTGGGATACAAAAACACGTAAGACACAGTCTTCTTCTGGAGGTTTCTCAGTATCCAGTGGGAAACAAATGCAATGAAATTGATTCTTGGGAATAATAATAGTCTCCTAAAAGATTACTGTACTTTTTCTGGTCTCTTTCCCTGCAGCAGTGTATAATTTTTGACTATTTCAGATTGATCTGGGGTGCTCTGAATTATCTATTGCCCTAAGATTTTATGAGTTTAGTTCTGATTTTTGGCCTTAGAGTTTTGCAAATCTTAGTGTTGATTTTTACACCCACTCACACAGTCCCAGAACTGCTGCCTTTGCAGCATACATCTGAATCACAATTTCTGCTAATTCTTTTTAGTTAATAACTGTGTCGGGAGTGATCTCTTCACAGGTTCTTTGTTTTTGTTATCTAATGAAAAATAGAAAATCTTGACCTAGAATTCCCCCATTTCATCTTGCACAAAATAACTAATGATGAAATTATCAGCAAAACAGTTTGATTCTTTACTACGAAGCATTTGAAATTTCTCACTTGTCTGCTGGAAAACCCTGTTCTCCCACTGTGTGACAGAAAGCTTGTCTTCCCTATGAGTTTTCATCTACAAGCCAGAGTGGCTTCTGGAAACATCTTGCTGCCAGTTAAAAACTATCAAATATGACCCCAATGTGGGCTCTCTCTTCACCCACAGTTAGTAAGAGTAATTCTGTTTCTCACTTTAAAAAATACAATAAAAACTCACTTCATCTTTGCTGGAAAAGCCATATCCATTTCATCAGGGCCTCATTTTTGCACCTACTTTGATTTTGGGTATTTTAGAGTCTATGCACAAAATGTCTCCTTTCCAAATTGACGTTTAGTAGTATTTATTTAGCACATTTAAAAAAATTTGGCACAAGAACACTTTATGGGGCATTATTTCATGAAAATAGCCTAAAATTAACACTATCAAATAAGGGGTAGATCAGAATCTCAGCCAGTGTCAGAAATGGAGAAGAAATGATTAAATGTGTCTAAACATTCATCTTCCTCTGAGGAAAGATTTGCCACTGAATGTTGTTCAGCTTTTACCTGAATCATTCTGTCTGTTTGTAGGACATCCATTACAGCTGTTGCCAGGTGCTGTGAACCAGAGGGCCAATGTCATGTTGACTGTTGCTTTCTGCTACTTGTTGGACCCTCATTGTGTTTCTTAATCCATGCAAAATCAGTCTTGGAAGCTTTCTCACATTTTATTTTTCTCACTGTCTAGATAAAATTTTCGCTTTTGTTTCCAGCCCTGCAAGGTTCAGGGCTCCAGTGTTTTAATTCCAAACAAATGACTGAATAAATGAAAGTTCAATGACATGACATAATCATCACATACTACATATGTCACATCACATAGTGCATTTTTAAAATAAACTGGCCATGATCAGTTGCTTTTAAGGTATTTTTTTTTCTTTCATATAAATGGAAGCAATATATCTCATTGACATGAACGGAAGCAAATAATCCCACTGGGTTAACCTATAAATTCCTCGAGGGCAAGAAACAAAGACTTATGGATACCCAGGGGGGAAGGGGCAGTGGGACAAATTGGGAGATTGGGATTGACATATATACACTACTATGTATGAAATAGATAACTAATGAGAACCTACTGTATAGCACAGGAAACTCTACTCAGTGCTCTGTGCTGACCTAAGTGGGAAGGAAATCTAAAAAAGAGGGGATATATGTATATGTAAACTGATTCACTTTGCTGTACAACAGAAACTAACACATTGTAAAGCAACTATACGCCAATAAAAATTTTTAAAAAAGAATGAACAACAACAAAAAAGAAACAAAGCTACTCATTCTATTTTTCTCCAATGCCCAAGTCTTGCACTGTGATTTGCAAGGCCAGCCTGATACATACCACTGAGTAACAGAGCTTGTCTTTGTCATTGGCAGTTTAACTCTCATTTAACTTTCCCCCAATCTATTCCTCACCTAATCCAGGGCCACCAGGCTGTCCTTCTCTTCCTCCTCTTACCTCCATTCTTCTCAATTACAGAATCTTACATGAGGGGCCCACTTTTAGGGAATTCATTAGGGCCTCAATCAAGAGGACTCAACATTGGGACTGTCTTCTTTATTCTTTACAATCCCCCATCATTTTACCTCCACGAAAATGCATCTCCTTTGTGCCTTCTGTTCTGGTCTCTGACAGTTGATCATGCTATTTTCTATGTTACGGGCCAGGGGAACCCTCATCCTTATGTTTCCCACATTTATAGCTTCTCTCTACATCATTTAAGCCCTCATTTATGTTACCTGGTCTTCTTGTCTCCTTGGGCACGACCTATATGTTGAGGCAGGGATTTCCCCTTGCAGCTTGCTAGGTAAGTATCTGCTTTTGTAGACTATCCCTTGGATCATTTTGCATTAGCGGAAGAAACATATCAGATAGACCTAAGTGTCCAAATATCTAAAACTTATCCTCTAATCCATTTGACTAGTTCGAACGCTGATGGGTTAATCCCCATCTGATTTTGGATTGGAAAAAACTGTAATGTCTTGGTCCCTTTAGATTCAAACATTAATATGTTAGCTTGTATGCAAGCTGATGAAAAAGTTTAGTACATTTCCTCTCTTGGTGCTTATACCTGTATTATCTTTTGATAGTCCCTTGTGAGAAACACAATGTTTTAACTCAGAAGGGTTACTGTGATGGCAGGAATTTAGGCTCAATGGCACCTGTAGGAGAGCATTTTTGGAATACGATGCACCTCTCAAAGCTTATCCTTTAAAGAAAAGCACACTCTAGCTATAGGTATGATGACTGAGAATAAAGTTCTTGACTAGTTTATTTTTGATACTGAGGTGATAGTTTCAACATGACCTAGAGGTAATCCTGAACATTTCTATTTCCACCTTCAGAGACCAGGGGTTATGCTGTAAAAGTGCTTGTGGTCAGTAGAAAATCTCACAGCAGGCAAAAACAGTCACCAAAGGTATTTGAATTCAGATTCTGCTTCAGATTGGTTTCCTTGGAAAAGGATTTGTACTCAATCATCAGTTGAATTTTTCTACTGATTTTGAGTCAATTTTTCAAATGTTGATTCGAATATCAATATGAATTCATATTATATACATTTCTGTTTAGGGTGTTTCTAACAGAAAATATTAATGACGAGCATACACTGAAAGCATTTTGAAAGCAAAAGAGCAATTTTCTAGCACGGCTACTGAATTTTATTGGTAGACAAGGTGTCACATCATTAATTCTGAGGAGTTGCTAAAATAGGCATAAAGAAAAGCATACATTTTAAAAGTAACCAGAGTTAAAGACCAAAGAAGCAAAGTCAAAGGAAGAGTTATTAAACATATTTGATGACTATCAGCCATGTGTACTAGCAAAGTGGAATTGCTCCCAAAGAATATATAGTCCTTGCATGCAAACATTCGCTCTCTGGCTGGTGAAATAATTCAGATCCAGGAGTATAAATTAATATATTATTGAAAGGGTGACAGACCAAGGGCAGTTCTGAATTTGAGGTGGCCAATCAAAGAAGGGATCCTGGAGAATGGGTTTAGGCCAAGGGTTAAAGGGGAGCATGGGGATTCACTGGTAAACTGTAAGTGATTTTTAACATATTCACACATAGAAATCTATCATCCATCTCAATCAGGTTTTCTTAACCTTGGTACCATTGATATTTTGGGCTGGATAATCCTTCATTAGGAAGGGCTGTCTTATGCACTGTAGGATGCTTAGCAACATCCTTGGTACCTACTAGATACGAATAGCACCTCCTTCCCCTAGTTATGGCAGCCAAAAATGTCTCCAGACATTTCCTAATGTCCCTTGTGTTGGGGATAAGATCATTCCTCTTGCCCCGAGAACCACTGATTAACTGCATTGTTATAGGTAAATCTTTCATTTGATAGTCATGGTCTAATAATAACAGTGATAATAAAGTTTAAATTCTTACCTTAGGCTATGTATTTTGCCAGCATTATGTTATTCAATTCTCACAACTCTGTGAGATAAGTAGGCACTTTTATTATCAAGTTTTTTAAACACTGAATTTAAATTTATTGAATGAATAAGTACATTGTATCATTTTGCAGTTGAAGAAGCTGAGGCTTAGAGGGGTTATGAAACTTGCCCTAGGTAACATTGCTAGGAGGAGATAGAGCATGGAATCACACCTACTTCTGACTAAACCCAAAGCAGACACATAAGCAGTAAGCAGTACATTACAAGGTCTTTCAGTACAGTCTTTCCTTGACCTGTTATGAAAGCAAACAAAAAAATGTTTAAAACTGACATACAATCTAATCATAATGCTAAGATTTTGGAAAGGAAGAAATAAAACTGCCCCTATTTGTAGATAACGTGACTAGTTATATAGGAAATTTCAAGGAATCTGTCAAAAAACTCCTGAGCTAATAAGTGAGTTCAAAAGGTCACAGGATATGAGATAAGCATACAAAAATCAATTTTATCTCTCTATATTAGCAATGAACCAAATTTTAAAAATTTCCAATTGTCCACAAAATGAAATACTTAAGGGTAAATCTAACAAACGTGTACAGAACATGTGTGCTGGAAACTATACAATGCTGATGAAAGAAATCAAAGAAGATTCATAAATATATAATACATGTTTATAAATATTTATTAAAAATATAAATATTTATAAATAAAAGGAGTAACCTATTTGTTCATGGATTTGAAGACTCAATAGTAAATATTTCAATTTTCCCCTAATTAGTATAAAGGTTTAACAATATTCCTATAAAATACCAGCAAGATCTTTTAAAGTGGATATAGGCATGATTATTCAAAAATTTATATGGAAAGGACAAAGGAAGGAGAATAGTAAAAACAATTTTGAAAAAGGAAAATGAAGTAGAAAGGATTTCAAAACTTATTACATAGCTACAATTATGAAGACTATGATGTTAGTGGAGGCATAAATGCAAAGATCGTTGGAACAGAACAGGGAACCCAGAAATAAATCCACACGAATATGCCCTACTAATTTTTTACAAAGATGCAAAAGCAATTCAAGGAAGAAAGATAACATTTTCGACAAATGGAGATGGAGTAATTGGACCTTCCATCCATAGGCAAAAAGGAAAATGAACCTCAACCAAAGTCTCACACCTTGTACAAAAATTAACTTATACTCAAATTTAAATCTACAAAAAATTTAGAAAAAACGTAGAAGAATATCCTCAGCATCTAGATTACGCAAAGATAATTTGGACTTCATCAAAACTAAAAAAAAAAAAAAAAAGAAATAGATAAAACAGACAAGGTACAGGGCAAGAGAAAATATTTGCAAACCACATATTCAACAAAAGACTAGTATTTACTACACATAAAGAACTCTCAAGGCTCAACAGTAAAAGAAACAAACAACCTAATTAGAAAGTGAACAAAAGGCATGAAGAGATGATTCACTAAGATATACAGGTGGCAAATAATCACATGAAAAGATATTCAGTCCTACTGGTCATTAGGAAAATGAAAATTAAAACCACAATGAGATATCACTACACATCTGTCAAAATGACTAAAAATAAAAAAGAAAAAGTACTAACAACACCAAATGCTAGTGAGGATTTAGAGATACTGGATCACTTATACACTACTGGTGAGAATGTAAAATGGTACAGCCACTCTGCAAAATAGTTTGGCAATTTCTTAAAAACTAAACATGTAACTACCATGTGATCAAGCAGTTGCTTTCCTCGAGACTCCCCCCTGAGAAGTGTAGAGTATGTTCACACAAAACCTGTACATGAATGTTTATAGCAGCTTAATTCATAATAGCCAAAACCCAGACACAGATACACTTTAACAAATGAATGACTAAACAAACTATGGTACATCCATACCTTGGAATACTATTCAGCAATAAAATGAACTACTGATACATGCAAAAACATGAATGAATATTCAGGGAATTATGCTGTGAAAAGGCTAATACCAAAAGGTTACATACTGTATGATTCTACTTACATAACATTCTTGAAATGACAAAACTATAGGCATGACTCAGAGATATTGCAGGTTCAGTTCCAGACTACCACAATAAAGCAAATACTGCAATAAAGTGAGTCATATGAATATTTGGTTTCCAAGTGCATATAAAACTTATGTTTACACTATACTGTTGTCTATTACTAGTACAATAGCATTATGTCTAAAAAACAATGTTAAAACCTTAATTAAAAAATAACGTATTATTAAAAATGCTAACCGTCCTCTGAGCCTTCAGCAAGTCGTAATCTTTTTGCAATAATAACATCAAAGATCTCTGATCACAGATTACCCTAACAAATATAATAATAGGAGAAGTTTGAAATATTGCAAGAATTACCAATATGTGACACAGAGACATAAAGTGAGCACATGCTTTTGGAAAAATGGCACCATCAAATTGCTCGAAGCGAGGTTGTCACAAACCTTCAATTTGTAAAAAACACAGTATCTGCAAAGTACAATAAAATGAAGTATGTCTGTATAAAAATGGAGAATGGATTGGGGGTTATCAGGAATTAATAAAGGAGTGAGAGACAGGTACCAGCAAACATAAGGGCGACCTAGGGGATTCTAGATGTGATGAAAATGTTTTTGACCTTGCCTGCATCAATGATAATATCCTGGTTGTTATCTTGTAGTATAGTTTTGCAAGATGCTACTATTGGGGGAAACTAGGTAAAGTGTACATGGAATCTCTCTGTATTATTTCTTATAAATGCATCTCTTACAATTATCTCAGAGTAAAATGTGTAATTAAAAAATATGCCATAGAAAAATATCAGAGAGTCTGGGACATCTAGATAAGTTTAACAATTGGAACACCTTAAACATATTTTTTAATCATTCCAGTTTCAGTGAAGCCCAACTGGTCATTTTCTTTTATTTGCTCATAAAGAAGAATGACAATGATGTAGCCACGCAGAGTACCTCTTTCAAGTAGAACTAAAGACTCCTGAACCCAATAAGTTCCAGTAGGTAGGTATAAAGTATGGGGAGTTTTGCCTTGATTAAATTCACTGTCTGAGGACTTCCCTGGCAGTCCAGTGGTTAGGACTTCGCCTTCCAATGCCGGGGGTGCACGTTTGATCCCTGGTCGGGGAGCTAAGATCTCACATGCCTTGTGGCCAAAAAAACCAAAACATAAAAAAAAATAGAAGCAATATTGTAACAAATTCAATAAAGACTTTAAAAATGGTCCACATCAAAAAAAAAAAAAATTCACTGTCTCAAGCCCTACCCATCCTTAACACAACAATCCAATTCAAATTTCCTGAAGTTTCCACAGAGATGGCTCCTGTCTGGACTCATAAAGCACTCAGGGGTATTTTAATTGTGACAACTAATATGTATTGACTATCCCCTATACGTAAGACACTGAGCTAGATAGAACACAGTACCTTTCGCATGGTCATCTTGTCATTTGATTTTTATGCTATTTAATTTTCATTTGCACATCATTTTTTTTAACAAATAGACTGTAAGATCCTTAACGTTAATTATTGTCTCTTAATCTTGTCTGTGTATCCGTCATGATTCTGTTGCAATGTCTTATGTGCAGTAGGCATACAGCGTGTATTTTTGAATTATGTGATTAACTGAAAGATTTCCAATTTAGCTCTGTACAGTGCTTTCCCAAGAAAAGGCAGAGCATACATTTCAGGCTCTTAAAAGGGTGTACTGTTGTCAATATTTGAATGATTCAGGCAGGGTCATTTCTGCTGCTAGATCGCTTTTTTCATTTGCATCACTTTGGTGACTCCTAGGAGCAAGAGAGCACCTGGCAACAGAAAGACCTGCACATTTCTGCTGGAAGTCACAGACGCGCTTTAGGGTTGCAGTGACAATTGCTTAACTTAAAATCCATATCAGCATGCAGCTGTTTTCTTGCTATTCTTATAGAAGGGAGAGTAGATAAACAGGAAGCTGGAGCAGCACTAAGTAACCAGAAAATCAGCGCGAAAAGTGCCAGAGATTTTAATATGTTTGCTGTTATGCTAAAACAATTCAACAAGGCAAAGCACAGTGGTCAAATTATGGGCATTTTGCGGAAGTGTAAGATGAAAGAATGCTTATGGTTTGAGAATTTAAAAAATACCTGTGGAGTGCAATGAAGAGAAAATAGAAATATTTATGCAATTAAAATTTGAAACTGTTCACAGCTCAAGCTGTTACTGACAGAAAACCTCTGAGTTAATGGAATTTCTTCCTTTGAAATATTATTTTAATGACTCTAAGAGCTGCCCTCCCAGTGATTTTAATCAAATAACACTAAACCAGCTTACCTTCCAAATTTATTGTATCAATCAGCAGCCGGCTAGCTCCAAGCATCCCTAATTGATGATCATTCAGACTATTGATTTTGTTTTAGACACCACACTGAACAATTTGTCAGAACCTATTTGCAAAAAATGTCCCGGAATATATTCTTTCACCCTAATTACACAGTAAATGCAGGTGTAAGTTTTAGGGAAAGTATATGCGAAATTTTATAGTCGAAATAAATTTGCATTTACATTATGGAAAACAATGAAACGGATTTAATTATTTAAAGAAGAATGCTTAACAAAGTAGATTG